>NW_019392670.1:1284751-1667313 GCF_000648675.2 Cimex lectularius | reverse complement strand
GCCCTGAAGATGATCTCAATAAAGATCGAAACGTTGGCACGATAAAGAAAATGTTTTTCTGAAACCTACATCACACCCGACCGCATCTCACGATATCTGAATAACTAAATACTTAAGTTTTTTTTTTCAGTTAGGTATTTCGGTATTTGTATGACATTAATAGTACGTTTGGCTTGAAAATAAAGATTAAGCCACGGTCAAAACGTAATTACAACAAAGTTAATGTACCTTAATTGGTGTTAAGATTTGATAATGGGTCTGCGATTCAGTGAAATCATGCTGAATCCGGCATAGGATTATTGGGTCTGTCTTCACCCACGAGTTAACGCCGGTTCAGCATTAATCTGTGATTGTCACATTATTCGTAAATAAAGTGTATGAGAATCTGCAATAATTCAACACTGAGCTTTATGAACAACAAAACTGAACTATTCCATTATTTGTTTACTCAACTGGATCAATTGTGTTTATATAATCTTTATGTAAGGTATTGGTTGAGATAAAAAAGTCAATGTCACGAGCGGGATTCGAACCCACGACCTTCGGCTAAATACGCCGCTGATCTACCACTTGACCTATCGTGACTTCGATCCACTAGGACACTAACTTCCCATCTCAACCCAACCTTTCGAATTTTCATCAAATAGATTACACAACATTTGAAAAATGGCAATATGGAAGGAAAATTCGAAAAGTAGGTTGAGATGGGAAGTTGGTGTCCGAGTGGATCGAAGTCACGACAGCTCAAGCGGTAGAGCAGGGTCGTATTTAGCCGAAGGTCGTGGGTTCGAATCCCGCTCGTGACACTGACTTTTTTATCCCAACCAATGCCTTACAAAAGATTAATTAATTGAAAGATGTTATTTGGTCAATCGGATCACGAAATCTAATGGATTTAATGGGTTTACATAGTTAAAAACCGACAGCGACGATAACGACTTGAGTCGAAATACAGAAGATTGCCGATTTGGTTAAGATGTCGACAGACCGGTATGGAATTTATAACGGTCCTCTCGGACGTCCAGTCAGATTCCAGAGATAAGATTTCAAAAGGCAGACTCGAATGACAGTTTGCATGTTGTGATTTGGCAGTGTAAACTGGGTTAAAAGAATTTGATTATGCTAATTTTAAACGGGACGGCGCGACGTACGGTGCGGCGCTCTGGTGAATGCAAATTTCGCAGCCTATGCCATTATATTTTTTTTTCATTCTAATACAACGGAAATATTCTTCTCATGATTCGCCGTCTAAAATGAAATTCAAATACGCGATCAGCATATCCGGAAAAAAGGGCTTTAGTGTATTTCGCGACGAAAATTTGCTTTTTACGCTAAATAAAATGTATTTAATTTTTTTGGAATATAAACCACATATTTCAGACTACACATCGAAAAAAAAATGTATTATGGAATGTTCAAACCAAATGTTTTTCAAATTAATCTGTATAGGGTGTTCGGCTACTCGTGTTATAGTACTTATATTTTACCAGTAGATTCTACATTCAAAATTGAACCAAAAAGTCCCAATTAACTATGATCCGGATCTCAACAGTTTCGTAGTTATTCCCCTTTCTCCGATTTTTTCACCTGATGGAGGGTATGTGTGTGTGAGTGAGTGACAGTGAATGAGAAAGAGGGAGAGAGAGAGAGTGTGAATGAGAGAGAGAGAGAAATTGTGAGTGAGTGAGTAAGCAAGTGAGGGAATGAGTGAGAGCGACGAGTGAGGAAGTGAGTGAGAGAGAGAGTGAATGAATGACAGATTGTATGTGAGCAAGTGAGAATGAAAGAGTGTGTGTGAGTGAGAGTGAATGAGATCGAGGGGGGGAAAGAGAGAGGGAGAGGGGGGGGAGAGAGAGAGAGAGTTATGGAGGGTATGTGTGTGAGTGAGTGAGTGACAGTGAATGAGAAAGAGGAAGAGAGAGAGAGAGAGAGAGAAAATGAGTGACAGATTGTATGTGAGCAAGTGAGACTGATAGGGAGAGAGTGCGTGAGTGAGAGTGAATGAAACCGAGCGGGAGAGAGAGAGAGCGAGTGAGTAAGCGAATGAGTGACTGTGGGAGAGAGAGAGTCATAAGAAACACCAAGCCAGCTTACAATTTTTTCGAGAACTTTTTTTGTTTAGTGAAGCTCCCACAAGCTCACCCTTCAGTTAAATAAGTAGTGTCAAATAGTAAAGTGTTGTGTTGAAATTAGTTTATTTTTTTGTATATCTATATATTTTTCACTCACTCTCTCTTCCTCTCCCACTCACTAACTCTAAGTTTATAACGTCGAATACTATGATCATGTCACACCATATTCTGCAAATATATCTCACTTTAACTCTCAACACGACACACAAGAATGGCACAATTACGCAGAAAACAAACACTGTGAGTGAGAAGAAATACTTTGATTGAATGTAAAAAATATTTTTTTGCATTGTATAAATTCACTTTTTTCCACATCCTACATGTATTTGTAAAATTGAAACAATGTTTATAAATCCCAGGCTCTGAAGATGATCACAGTAAAGATCGAACGTTGGCACGTTAAAGAAAATGTTTTTCTAACAACTGTCACACCAGACCGCATCTCACCATCTCCAAATAATCTGATAAATAACTTTAAATTGCATAAGTCTATCCATGACAAAAATACTAGATTTGATAAACATAAATTTATATTCCCTAAAATTAGAACTCCTATCTATAATGCATCTTTTCTAGTAAAAGCAATCAATAATTATAATGAAAATAAGCTGTACAAGTTACTACTCCTACCATACGTATAAATGAAATCTAGATTAAAAGGAGCGAGAGTTACTGACAAAATACAATAATATATAAAAATGTAAATTTAAGTAAAATTCATTCATTCACTCTCTTTCTCTCTCTCTCGCTCACTCATTCCGTCTTTCTTTCTCTTTCATTCACACACTCTCTCTTTCTTTCTCACTCACTTACTCTCTCTCTCTCTCCCTCACCCTTCCCTCTCTCTCACTTACTCACTCACTCCCTCACCCTCTTTCTTTCTCTCTCAACCATTCACTCATTCACTCTCTTTCTCTCATTAATCACTCACTTCCTCTTTGTCGCCCTCTTCCTCCCTCCCTCTCTCTCTCTCTCTCTCTCTCTCTCTCTCTCTCTCTCTCTCTCTCTCTCTCNATTAATCACTCTCTCCTTTTCTCTCACTCACTTCCTCTCTCTTTCTCTTTCACTCACACACTCTCTCTTTCTTGCTCACTCACTTACTCTCTCTCCCTCACCCTTCCCTCTCTCTCACTTACTCACTCACTCCCTCTCTCTCTCCCTTTCTCTCGTTCTCTCTCTCTCTCTCTCTCTCTCTCTCTCTCTCTCTCTCAGTATTTTTCAGTAATCCGAGGATCCAATATAGCATTGTGTATATAAGGAAGCTTTAGCTGAATTTTAATGCATTTTAACCCAACATTGTTAAAATGCTTTACAATTAATTAAGGTTTTTAGTTGAGATGAAAAAAGTTAATGGCACGAGAGGGATTCGAACCCACGACCTTCGGGTAGATACGCCGCTGCTCTACCACCTGAGCTTCGAATCCCTCTCGTGCTTTTTTTCATCTTTTTTTTTCATCTCAACTAAAAACCTTAATTAATTGTAAAGTATTAATTGGTCAAGCGGACCACAAAATTAGTGAATTGTTAAAATGGTTCTGATGAATCAAATTTTTACTATTCGTCAAAAACATGTTCTTGAAGTTTTTTATGTTCGATAAATTACTCTGTCTTTATGTACTTTTTGTCTTTAAACAATGCTAAATATTAGGATGTTTATTCATTTATTTATTAGTTTATATTAGGCGTTCGTTCTAATATATCAATTGACGTCAAATCATCATTGACGAGTGGGCAATTTATGATAATAATGAAAAAGTGAACTGCAATGTCCACGAGTAATGGATTCAAATGAACTGAAGTTGAAATTATCGAGCGTGGCAGACCGCATGCGGATATCTTAATTTCACCTCTTCCACCTGCAATGCCTGGACGAAGAATCGGACAATTTACCGAAATTCAATTGCAACGAGTCCCTCTGTTTTATTATAACGGGAACAATTGACCGGTGAACGGGAGATTTGAGCCAGGTAGAATCGAAGTAAAGATATTATTAAATGGGAAGGCAAGGGGTAAAATGGCCTGTCCTAGGGAACCATGTGATCAATATAAACCGTACTCTTCCCTGGAGACAGACAACTCGCTGGAAATCTTAAACATAACAAACAATTTGGAATTAAACTGTGATAGTCCGACCTTTTGTTGTTTAGTATTTTTTTAAATAAATAAAACCATGTTGCCTCATCTCGGGAGGGTTAAGTGTATATTCCTTATTTATCTGTCTCATGAGTGTAAAAATTAGGCTTAATTAAGCCCCGTTCTATGAAGACTCTTACACTCAAAGTTCTAATAATACTATTTTATTAATACACTGAGTTAATAGAAATATTTATTCCAAGAATTTTTTGTAGTTGTAATAAAATGTTTTATGAAAAGTGAGAAGTGATTAGTTTAAAATTTAATTATCTCTTAGCTTGTTAAATACACCGGCAAAAGACGTTTGAAATATTTGTTTAATTCGCGTTTTAAAATCCTTAAACATTATGAGGATTACCTAATGTTTAAATTGTGAAAATAGCGGGCCGAGGTATGTCCAAACTGGTTGTGAAATGAAACACCCACGTTTACGTTAACAAGACATATTAGTTACTTTTGCCAGGAGTTTTCCAGTAATTAATTATTTAATTAAAATAACGTCGACGTTTGTCTTGAATTTAGAATCCTTTTCAAAACGGCTCACGGCGTATATCAGAATCAAATTAAATTTAGACAAAATTCAGGGAATGGGGATATTAAATTTAGATGTTTATATAGGGTGTCCTTTGTAGATGGCCCGGCTGAATTTCTCTTGAACAGATAGTATTATCGAAAAACCAAAAAATACGTATTTGATATTGTCTAGGTTTAAATTTTTACCCCCTTTTTAAACATTTGTTGTCAGGATGCTTTACAGCCAGTACAATTTTGAAATTTTAAATGATAACGTATACTTTTTGTACCCACTGTTTTAAAGGAAATTTTGCATTAAAAACGATGGCGCAATCAGGGTTTAAATTGGTCAAAGAATAACGAAATTATGGCACAAATGTTAACAACTTGGTGAATGACGTGGGTTACATAATTTAAGGATTTTCCTGTGCCCACGTTCGAAAAACCCACCGATTGAGATTGGATATAGTCATAAGCATAGTCAAAGTCATATACATAGTCCACAGGTCGTATGGAATCCCAAATCGACATCTCCGGAAGGAACATCATGAACATAATGAATCTATCAAAATAAGTTCCGAATCCCCTGGTCGATATGAGAGCGATGTTTTAAAATTGTATTGTAAAATTTTAAGGCATTTCTAATCTTTTTCTTCAAAAGACCCAAAGCCCTTTCGGCTTTTCGAATGGAGGAGTATGGATTTTCGTGTACATATAACAAAATAATTGTTATCAGTAATCTCGACTCCAAGCAGACGGATATTCCATTGCTGTAAATACTTACGTTTTTTAAAAGTGTATATTTTGTTATTTGTAATAATTGTCAAATAAAGTATTATTATTATTAACAAAATAATTTGTTGAAGTAGTGAGGAAAGTTCAGGAATGAAGTATTTTAGAAAAACACCTTTTTCATTTTTTTGCCGACGGTTCGATCTTTATTCGGGTCATCTTCAGGGCCAGTATGAAATACAAAACATATGCTAATTGGAAAAAAAATTATGTAATTATTAGGAAGGAAAGGAATTATTTCTTCCTGGTTAGGAATGTTTCTAGTTTCAACACAAATTTCATTTAATGATTAAGAACATAATCAGTTATATTAATGTAAAACATTATTTTTACTATGTTATATTATTTTTTTATTCTTAAAACAGTTTGTTCTGCGTTTATACTATTTAAAAGAGAACGATTGATCACGGTTTGTAATTTTGATTGGAATAAAAAGTATATTTATATAAAAAATATATTATATTGGAATAAAAAATATAACTAAGAAACTGTAGTTATTGTAGGAAAAACTGTTTTATTTAAGACTTACTTTTTTTGTTAAGTTGACTTATTTTTGTAAATTGGATTTCTCTGAAATCACTAGCTTATGACTGAGGGTCCTATAATTTTCGGTACCTTTTGAAAAGGGATTATGGTAAAGCGTAGTACAATGGAATTGTACCTGATTGATACCTGACTTCTTATACCGGGCTTAGCGTTGCATGTAGTTTTCCTGGTACCGGTTATTTGAATGCTTCTGTCCTTAGGCGCTTTTCGATAAAACCCCTAGTGACTGGACTTTTCATTGTGGTTCATTAAGAAAACAATATCGATTGGATATTATCTATGTGCGTCCATTCTCCCGGTGACTACCTTACGTTAAATTGATTTATTATTTTTTATGTGTAGTGATTAGTGACCGTTAGTCGATGATTATTCGGAAATCGTGAGATGCGATCTGGTGTGATGTAGGTTTCAGAAAAACATTTTCTTTAGCGTGCCAACGTTTCGATTTTTATTGAAATCATCGTCAGGGCTCAGTGTTTGTTTTCTGCGTAATTGTGCCATTCTTGCACTCTCAACACGACACCCAAGAATGGCACAATTACGCAGAAAACAAACACTTTGAGCCCTGAAGATGATTTCAATATAGATCGAAACGTTGGCACGATAAAGAAAATGTTTTTCTAAATCCTACATCACACCAGACCGCATCTCACGATTTCCGAAAAATTATTTTTTATTCAAAGCAGGGTTGTGTAGAAAAATTAATGTCACGAGCGGGACTCGAACCCCCGACCTCTTGATCAGTACCCCTGCGCTTACTACGGTACTGATCTGGAGGTCGTGGGTTCCAATCCCGTTCGTCAGACTAATTTTTCAACTCCACTATACTCTGCATGAAAAATAATAAATCAATTAAAATAATCACTTTGGGTAATAGGACCAACTAAACACACACTAAAAAACATACATATTAAATTTACATATATATTAATACTTACGTAAAATAATGTTCAAATTTTCTTATCATCCTAGTAACATGTCCATTAATTAACTTGTATTAATCCATTTATGTTTTAGCGGTCAATTGACCATGTTACTTCTTTCAATTAATTATTCTTTTTATGTAAGGTCTTGTTGAGATAAAAAAAGTCAGTGGAACGAGCGGGACCAAGACCTTACATAAAAAGAATAATTAATTGAAAGAAGTAACTTGGTCAATTGACCACTGAAACATAAATGAAGTAGAAACAGTCTTGATAATTTACAGTAATCATGCTAACGACAACATGTCCAAAGCGGACCGTCCGAGGAGTTAATTATTAACTTTTACAATTATAATTTCTAATAGCTTCCTGTGGTCACTTTATAAGTCGCTGAGAATCCAATCCTGATTACACGACATATGAAAATGGCAAAAAGATGGAAAATTCGAACGGTTGTAGGTTGAGATGGAGAGTTGGTGTCCGAGAGGATTGAAGTCACGATTACTCTACCCTTGGGTAGAGCACCGGCGTATTTAGCCGAAGGTCGTGGGTTCGAATCCCGCTCGAGACACTGACTTTTTTTATCTCAACCAAGACCTTACATAAAAAGAATAATTAATTGAAAGACGTAACTTGGTAAATTGACCACTAAAACATAAATGAAGTAGAAATGGTCTTGATAATTTACAGTAATCATGATAACGACAACATGTCCAAAGCGGACCGTCCGAGGAGTTAATTATTAACTTTTATAATTATAATTTCTATTAAACTAAACATTTTTTGTTGTACCATGTATTAATTAAATTATAATTCTCTTTCTCGACAACCGAGATAATAAATGATAAGACCAAAACATAATGACCAACACTATTGTAATATAATGAACAAACTGACCTGAAGATCTAGTGCAGAGAGCCTAACACGCTGACCACTCGGTTCCCCTCTAAAAATAATATTAATTAATAATAATTAAATAAAAAAACACAAAAAATAAAAATTCAATGTAATTTGGATGTCCACAGTATGTATTTACTGTCCGTTTTTTATGTTTTATATTCGATTTTTACGTTGATTTTTTTTATAATGTTAGAGCTTGGCTTTATCACTTCTCTATTGTTGTTCTTTTTTTTCTTTGCTTACTGCAGATATTTTGTGCAATATTTCAGCTTTGCTTGTTCCCTGTTTCTGGTTCCTTTTTCTAATGTTTTTGTTTGATTTTTATGTTGAATTTTCCTTTTTTTTATTAAGTTAGATCTGGGTTTTAAACTTCTGTATTGTTGTTCTTTTTTCATATGTCTGTGTTTTCTGTAGATACTTAGTGCATTTTTCAGCCTTGGTTGTTCCCTTTGTTTCTTGTCTCTTTTTTTAATGTATTTTCTTTAATTTTTACCTTCAATTTTTTTATTAGGATAGTGCTGGGTTTTACAACTTCTGTATTGTTTTTTCTTCTTTTGTTTGCGTTTAGAGTAGATATTTTGTCCAATTTTTCATCTATGGTATTTCGCTATGTGTATTGTCTCTTTTTTATGTGTTTTGTATATTTTTTATTGCATTTTTGNAGTTTTTTTAAAAATTAGCTTAAAGCTGGGTTTTACAACGTCTGTATTTTTTTTTCTTTTAATGCCTGTGTTTAGTGTAGGATATTTTGTACAATTTTTCTACTTTTGTTGTTCGCTATGTTTCTTGTCTCTTTTTTACATATGTTTTGTTTGATGTTTCCGTTGATTTTTTCTTTTTTATTAGGTTAGAGCTGGGACTTACAACTTCGGTATTGTTGATCTTTTTTCTCTTTTATCTGTGTTTAGTGTAGATATTTTGTCCAATTCTTATGCTTTGGTTGTTTGCTATGTTTATTTTCTCTTTTTTATGTGTTTTGTTTGATTTTCATTTTTTTTATTGTTAAAGTTGGGAAATCAATTTTGTCCAGGTCAAAATGGTGAATTACTACATTAACCCCAGCCTCCTATTTCCCACCTGCACTGTTTTCTCTATTAGAATAAAATTTCTGATTTTTATTACGATGTAATTAAAGAAAGGGGAAGCAACTACAAAGCTTATTAAACGAAGATGTTATGAAATTTGCCAAGCTCTACCTAGAATTTTTCCAAAGGTGTTGCAAATTTAGTTTTTCACTAATTTTAAATTTAGCTGTTTTTGAAAGATTTAGTTTTTTTATTAAAAATTAAACTGAAAGTTCTAGATGGTTGTCTTCTTAAAGAAAATTTAATGCTTTTTTTTAAATTTCTCCAAAAATGATTGTTCAAGAGCTATGAGTAGATGTGAAAATTGAAAAAAAATGTCGAACATCTATACTAATGATTTATATGAACGTTTTGTTGTATTTAAGATGTAGAAGCACCTAACGGACTTTATAACCGTAAATATAATAAAAAGAAACGAAATAACTTTTCCCTTTGTAGAGCGTTTTAAACAAGGCAGCTTGGTAATAGAGAAATATCTAACGTATAGGTGTCACTAAATCGCCTTCTTTAATGTAGAGACAAAATTCTGGGGAATCCAAACGATGGACTAATCACACGATCAGTTTATGGGAACTCGACTGGTCGGCCATTGACGCCCATAAACGGCTTAATCGTATGACTTGGGCATTCGGAATGGAGAAAACACAAACATCTATATCTGATGAGAGGGTGCGGATTTTTTTTTTTTTTTAACAGGGTAACAATTTATACAATTTCAAGATTGTTTTAATGTCGGAAATTTAAAACGGGCTGCATGGAAACTGCTTGGACCGTCGAGAGATATATATCACAATATAACTGCACTGGCCAAATGAAGAAGAAAAAATATACTGAAAATATAATATATAAAAATCGACTTTGAGAAATTTTTATTAACAGTTATTCTTCTTCTTTAACCTTTTATGGCGAAATATTGACTTAGAGTAAGACGAAATTTAGAACTTTGTTCAAAGGCTAGCGGGAAATCCTAAGAATTTAAAGAGTTTGGATAGAGAGTTTAGATTGGCGCCAAATAAATCAGTGTTGCCAAACACGTGCAGGAACTGCAGGAACAACACTGCGCCCGCACTAAACTCATGGGATTTCCTGCTAACCTTAAACAAATTCGCACGGCTCTGAAGTAACTTTGGACAAGAAAGGATTAAATTATAAATCGGCTATGAAAATTGTTATATTTATACTAATATGGCAATCGCTACAAGATGCCATCGTGGGGAGAAGGGATAGAAGGTGTCAAGATGGAGATTTCTGATTGCTGTCAAA
Source organism: Cimex lectularius (assembly GCF_000648675.2). Taxonomy (NCBI): domain Eukaryota; kingdom Metazoa; phylum Arthropoda; class Insecta; order Hemiptera; family Cimicidae; genus Cimex; species Cimex lectularius. Next base: position 1,657,026 of record NW_019392670.1, on the reverse strand, counting down.
AAATTAATGTTGCCAATACAAGGATCCAAATAAACACTAAACTCATAGGATTAGCTAAGCTTTAGCAAATTAGCTAAATTTGGTGTTGCCCTTAGGCAAAGTTGGGCAAGAAAGTGTTAATCATGAAAGTGTTAACAAAACTTTGATTCAAATATGAGTTTTTTAGTAACCGGCTGTTCAGTAATTTGTGGACGTATAGATGACATCCAAACAGCAGTACCCTTACATAAATTGCGAAGAACATTCAACACAATCAACAACCCATATATGTTTATTGGTCATAATTGACCATATTAATTATTTCAGTTAATAATTATTTTAATCTAAGGTGTGGTTTTTAATTATTATTTTTATCTAAGATGAAAAGAATATTAATTGAAACAATTAACAACTTTCATCCTCGCTTACAATTCACACATCAAGTCGAAACAGAAAACAAAATACCGATCCTAGGCAAACTTGTAATAAGACATTTCGACATTGATTCAAATGTTCTAGTTGATGAGTCTGGGAATGCCTAATCAAATGTTCTAGTTGACGAGTCTGTGACTGCCTAATCAAATGTTCTAGTTGACGAGTCTGTGACTGCCTAATCAAATGTTCTAGTTGACGAGTCTGTGACTGCCTAATCAAATGTTCTAGTTGACGAGTCTGTGACTGCCTAATCAAATGTTCTAGTTGACGAGTCTGTGACTGCCTAATCAAATGTTCTAGTTGACGAGTCTGTGACTGCCTAATCAAATGTTCTAGTTGACGAGTCTGTGACTGCCTAATCAAATGTTCTAGTTGACGAGTCTGTGACTGCCTAATCAAATGTTCTAGTTGACGAGTCTGTGACTGCCTAATCAAATGTTCTAGTTGACGAGTCTGTGACTGCCTAATCAAATGTTCTAGTTGACGAGTCTGTGACTGCCTAATCAAATGTTCTAGTTGACGAGTCTGTGACTGCCTAATCAAATGTTCTAGTTGACGAGTCTGTGACTGCCTAATCAAATGTTCTAGTTGACGAGTCTGTGACTGCCTAATCAAATGTTCTAGTTGACGAGTCTGTGACTGCCTAATCAAATGTTCTAGTTGACGAGTCTGTGACTGCCTAATCAAATGTTCTAGTTGACGAGTCTGTGACTGCCTAATCAAATGTTCTAGTTGACGAGTCTGTGACTGCCTAATCAAATGTTCTAGTTGACGAGTCTGTGACTGCCTAAGTTTCGTTCAACAACTATCTGTTATTTATTATTTTACATTTTTTTCTTCTTTTTGAATTTTAAATTGAAGACTAAATTGGATTTTCTTCTAACCCTACGCTGTACATATTTGCATATTTTATTAGTTTAAAATGTGCCTTTGGAATGATAAATATAATAAAATTATTTTAATAATTGTCATACGGCATGGAGTTCATCATTGTTATAAATAATCTGAATGGCGACTTTTCGACCTTGACAATCGAGGTCGGGGACATCGATCAAACAATTCTGTTAAGAAGCTGCTGTGAATCATCAACGAGGAGATAACCTATAATTTATGCCCGTCTAAATATCGTGAAAGTAATAAAAGCTTAAAAAGTGGTCCCACTTGGTTTCAGCTTTCGTGGAATAATTTTCGAAATGCATTGTAATACGGATTTTTATTTCGTGCCACAAGTTTTTGTAATAATCTACCACCTAAAAGAATGAATTGACTAATTAAACCCGGATTTTGGTTCTATGTTAGATATTTGACACTGCAACGCCTTCATCAATTTAGATGTAATAGGAAAAAAGTCAAGACTGCGGGAATCTGGTATAAACCAGATTATTGACAATTTCTGACTTGTATTTCAGTGCTGATGTTTATTTGTTAAAGAGTCAGCCAGGAAAGAAGAATTATTCTAAACTGCTCAAAAATGAATAGGGATATTCCCAATTTTGTAGTATTTACTTTCCCTAGGATTTTTATTTTATTTTTATTATAAAATGCATTAAGTTTTATTAGAAATTATTATGTTTTTACTGAATGAATATTTAATTAAGGGATTTTGAACAATAACAAAATAAAAGGTATTAATTCCATTGTTTTGTGTATATTGTCCTCTGTTAGCTGAAATCTCTGTGCACATGTTAGGCATATTGTTAATTATAACCAATTTCATAAGGAATTTCACCCCATAGATGTTGCAACGCTGCACTCAGTTGTTGCAGGTCGACTGGGTGCGGATTGGAGGTCTGGAGACAATGGGGGAAGGGGCAGATGGGAAATTCCCAGGTTTTATAAACGTTGATGAACAAATCTGCCTCTATGAGATGTCATTGTCATTGCGAGTTGTGTCATTGTGCATTGCCATCCAGAAATCGAAAATCCCTGCCAATGAGATCCCTGCTTTGACGGATGCATTCCTCGATAATTTTTTGTACATAACGGACTGCGGTGAGGTCGCTTTCAACAATTGGAGCCCAGTTCGACGTCCAATGTAAAGCCCAACCCAGACCATTACACCGCCTCCTCCAAACTGCACTGACGTGAATTGTACGTATTCCCTGTTCTCGGTAGACTCTTCGGCGCCTGCTGTCACTATACAGACAGAAACGCGACTCATCAGTAAACAAGACAGCATTCCAATTGGTATTCTCTTCTATGCGCTCGCTGCACCATATCCTCCTGAGTTGATAGTGACGGGCTGTTGCTGCAGGTTGTCTCAAAGGGGCTTGCGTTGCGAGGCCAACTTCACACAAACGATTACGAATCATTTGTATTGATGAAGGCCTTGCCAAAACATCTTGTACTTCAGTTAGGATCTGTAGGGTACTATGGAAAGGGTTCCGTCTTACAGCAATGACAATATTTCTGTCCTCCCTTAGAGTCGTAAAGCGCTGAGATCCACTACTAGGCATCCTACTGGCACGTCCAGTGGCCAAAGCCCTGGAGACCATGCTCTGAGAAACGCCAACTGCCTCTGCGATATCCACTTGACGGTGACCTCGATGACTCATTCTCCCAATAATATTTCGAACTTCTGGTTCAAGATGTCTTTCCATGGTTAAAGAGAATACAACTGGATTAAAATGGAGAAAAGACTAGAAAAGGTGTTTGTTTAAAAAATGAGTAATCTTCATGTTAACTATTCTTAAGTAAATCCATTATTAAATCGAGGATTACCATTTGTTTGTTTTTGGTTTGTATTTTCTATTTTGCTTTATCCAACAAACAAATATATCGGTTAATTTAATTAAAATTGATAGAATAAGGATAAATTACAAATATCCCTATTCATTTTTGAACAGTTTATATAGTTCTCTTGAAACCATTTTCAGTGAATATACAGTCCTGTAAAAAGACGTCAGTACATCAGGATGTTACCCTACATGTCAAATTGAACTACCAACTCTCTATTCTTCAAAGTCTGATTACTGTATTCGAGATATTTAAACTTTTCACAACTTTATTACGGATTGGAAACATTGGATGAGATGGTTTATCAACCCTCCGCCAAAAAGAAAAGTTACACTCCGTTGTCCATAGTGGTCGCAGTAATGTCTTGTAAAATGTAAGTTTAGTGTAGACGATTCTAGAAATCTTCGTAGCTATTCATGTCTTCTGTTAAATCTCATATGTCTTGTATGAGAATTCCACATCAGGCTATCTAAATACTTAAAAATATTCTCAACATGACTACCTGACAAACGGAACAACTTATTACTACCGAACAAAAGACTACTTTGCAATCAGTATTGACCTATAGACTACATAGTGGGAAGTGAGGTTGGTGACGTCGTCAGGAGCTCGGATGATTTCTGAGTACTTTTGATCGGAAGGGTTGGATGCATGATACATGATGTAAGGTTAGTTTATTGTTGACGGCCAAGACGGATTTCGGTCCTACAAGGTTTCATATTTGTCCAAGTCTTCAGTTAAGTTTTTGTCCCTTAAGACTTGGTCTGATGATTCCACGTCAGTCTGCTGTCTAGGTATAGTCCTAAGTATTTGACTTGAATGGAAATTGGTATCTCTTGATTTATAAAGGAAGGCAAGATTGCTTTTTCAATGTGAACGTGCACTGAGAACATTTTTCTTTTGTCAGTCTCACTTTATGCCCGAAACTTTGATAAATTCACACTGTTCTGGAACATTGGAGGTAGCTGGATAAGATATGAGTTAGAGGTCAAAATTGGGGTATCGTCCACGTAGGTGAAGGTAGTAAGATGTATAGGCCATCAGTATAAATTATTTAAAGGATGGGACCAAGAATGCCCCCTTGAGGGACGCCGGCTTTTATCCTTCTGACTTCCTAGACCTCGTCGCCTTATATCACTCTGAAGCAGAGGTCGGATTTTAGGATAAGGTAATAAGGAGTAAGAAAAAGCGTTTACGTTTATGAAGCGTGTTCGAAAAGTGCTTGAAAGAACATCTGTTTTTTAAACCACAGTCGAAAATAGTAAAACAGAAAACCAATGGTGAAAAGGTTTTGATGGAAACATTCAGCGACAATAGGCGGCCCAGGAAGATCTCCAACTGTGAATAAATATGAAAAACTGACAAAATACTGTTTAGAAATGATGAATGATGGAGTGAGTGCGGTGTTTTTTAAAAAAGATAGTGCCTACTCACAGTAAGTTGTTTTCCAATGATCCGGATTTCGAGCCCTTAGCTCATCATCAGGTTGTAGAAATCCTTCAACCTGATGATGAGCTAAGGGCTCAAAATCCGGATCGTTGGGAAACAATTTACTGTGAGTAAGAACTACCTTTTTAAAAAAAAGGTTTTGTCAGATTAAAATTGATTTTAATATTTTGTGAACGATAATTTTCCTAGGCCTTATTTTTTAAAAAGTTACAGAACGTAGTCAAGTCATAATTGTTGAAAGTTTATAGTCAAAATCATTTGTGGAAATCTTGATTGGGCACAATGTATCTATTTTTGCATGAATTTGTCGTTGAAACTGAGCACCATAATGCTCACAGGTAGGGATCCCTTCACTCTTTCACTACTGATGGAAAACGCCATGGGAATGCTTTATAGGTGGTGTTGTGATAAAGGTTTATCAATTAATCCTGCTAAACTAGAATTGATAATGTTTAGCAGGAGAAGAACATTACGTATTTTTAAAAACCTTAAATTTCAGGGCATTGAATTAAAGTTAGTGGATTCCATCAAATTCCTTGGTGTGACACTTGACAGGAAACTTGATTGGAAAGGTCATATTAATAACATATACAGGAAAGGCACTATATCAATGGTACAATGTAGAAGAATTGTCGGTAAAACATGGGGCATCAAACCATGGTTAGCCAAATGGCTACATACTGCAATTATTCTACCTAGATTCTTTTTCGCAGCTTTAGTGTGGTGGAAAGGTCTAGAAAATAAAGGGAATAGTAATAAATTAAGGTCATTTCAAAGACTAGGTTGTTTGATGATGACAGAAGCATTTTCAACTACATCCATCAAAATCATAACCAATACCACACCCCTTCACATTGAGGGTAAGGTCAGAGCACTAATCAGCTGCTACAGATTAATTAGCGAGGGCAGCTGGAATCATAAGTGCAATAATATAGGTCACTCGAAAATCTCACAACTATTGAGTAAGGTTAACGGTCAATTATTAAGCGTTAGTGATAAAAAGATTAAAACCCCTTCGGGGAAAAAGCACTTTCAGGTAGTCACCCCTTGTGATTATATTTATAGTCTGGATGATGACCATCGTAACATAGACTGCTACACAGATGGATCACTTATCAAAGGAAGAGGGAATGGTGCAGGAATCTACATACCAAAATTAGGAATCAGCATCTCCTCCCCTCTTGGCAATAATACCTCCGTTTTTCAGGAGGAAATCTGAGCCATCAATGTGTGTTGTAGAACACTTATGGAAAATAAAATTAAGGGAAAACATATTAAAATCTTTTCTGACAATCAGGCTAGTCTTAGGGCATTACAAAAAGATTTGTCAACCTCACGACTGGTGGAGGAAACTATAGATCTTATCAATAGGATCTCTTTCAGGTTTGAGAATAAGGTGACCCTTATTTGAATACCAGCACATAAAGGACACCATGGCAATGAAAAGGCGGATGGCCTAGCGAAAGAAGGTTCTAATACTGCGTTTGTCGGGCCACAACCGGTATTACCTCACTCTATGAGCACAGCGAAAGAGAGTATCAATAACTGGGGCATGAAAAAATTCCTTAGGGAGTGGAATTTATCCCCCGGACACAGGCAATCGAAAGAGTTTGTTAAGGCGATCAAACCAGCTGAATCGAACTGGCTATTCTCTATCTCAAGGAAGGGAATTACGAGGCTGATAGGTATTCTGACGTGCCACTGCCCACTGAGAAGACACCTCTTCGTAATGGGTATCCTACCAGATCCCTTTTGCCGTTTTTGCGAAATAAAAGAAGAAACGGCAAGGCACTACCTCGCAGAGTGTGATAGGTATGCTAGGTCTAGATTTGAAATCTTTGAAGGAGAGGACATCACCAAATCACTCCCCGAGATAAATGGTCCAAAAGCTTGGGGTTTGTGAACAACTGCAAGAGATTTAAGCAGGACACGTGAGCCGACCAAGTCCCGGACCTTTTAGGGATGGGGTACGAGTCTACCCAGGCATTTAACCCGACGGGTCTTGGTCGCCCACCCTGCATAATATATATATAATATCTATTTTTGCATGAATTTGTCGTTGAAACTCTTCGTCTGAGCTTGATGCTTTGGGAAACTTCGTAAGGTTTGTGCCACTTGCTGAGATACCGCAGGCAAGAAATTAGGCAGATTTACACCGAAAGAGTGGGAAGAGTTTTCCAGATTTTGGAAAATTCTGCCAATTTTAGAAAATGTCAATTGCCAAGTAAAATGTCAAGTCAGTGTTAGAAAATGAGTATGAATGCGAGTGCAAGTAAGTACAACTTAGTTTACGTATCTCGTTTTACGTTTCATATCACATATAACTCGGGGTCGCGATTTATTCAATACATTTGTCATTATCCCAATGGATAAAATTAACAATGTTATTATCTAATCTGTTAGTTAAGTTAGAAGTTTGTTACGCTCTCTTCCGATAAGTAGCTTTGTAAGTTAATTTTGTTGTGAAGTGTGAATTCTGTTTCTTGTTTGGTAGAAGCTTTTGTGTATTTGATTGAACTTTTCTGTTAAGAATTTAATCTGTCTTGTGTATTTCAGAGAATCTCGCCAATATTTGTGACGGCCAGACTAAGAAAACTATGCTTTTCAAATGCTTAATTGTTTTTGAATTGTAACAATGACGAGAGATAAAGCCTGGAGAATGCCATTTTCACGGAAGATTTTTTTTTAGCGTGTGATCATTGTTTATCTTGGAGCAATCGAAATCAGGCTTAATATTATAATTTTATGTAAAAAACTAGGGGTGAGGTGATTTTGAAAAAAAAAGGGAATTGTAGTGCAGAAGGGAGGGTGGTCGATCCCGTCTACTTTACTGGTCAATTTCTATATGGTTGAAGCAATTTATTTTAAATATTGTTTTTATGCTTTCACTTCTTGTGCAATTCTTATTATAGTTTTTGTGCACTGTGAGGTTTTGTTAGCTTTTTTAATTTGACAATGCTTTGGCCATTTTCTGTTTGATTACTTTAACCCATTCTTTTCCTATGTTGATTCAGGCAAATTTATCACATTTCCTAAACCTTAACTAGGCCCATGAGTTTAGTGTTTCTTTAGGCCCTTATATTGGCAACTTTTTTTTTTCTTCCTGCGCCAATCTAAAATCTCTATATAAGTATCCGGTTTATAATTGAAAATCGCCCAAAGATGCTTCAGAGGAACTTAAGCAATTTTTGTTGATTCGTGAGGAGCGGTCAAGAACGAGGTAGTTTAGAAAAACACCTTTGTCATTTTTTAGCCGACGTTTCGACCTTTACTCGGGTCATCTTCAGCGCTTGGGTGAAATACAAAACATACGATCTGTTATATTTAAATGAGGTATAAGCCTATTTTTTCATAAATTGAGATATTTATTGGTTTGCATTTGTATTAATTTAAAAATATTAGCAAACATTAATCAATTCTAGTGACATTTTCATCACTACACTTTTTAAAGTTCATTATGGAATAATAATTATTAAAATTATTTAAAAATGTGTGGTGATTAGTGACCGTTAATCGGTAATTATTCAGAAATCGTGAGATGCGGTCTGTGTGATGTAGGTTTCAGAAAAACATTTTCTTTATCGTGGTGTGCTTTATTGAGATCATCTTCAGGGTCTGGGATTTACAAACATTGTTTACATTTAACAAATACATTTAGGATATGGAAAAGTGAATTTATACAATGCAAAATATATATATATATTTTTTTTTTATTCAATCAAAGTATTTCTACTCACTCAAAGTGTTTACACAGAAGACAAACACTTTGAGTGAGTAGAAATACATATTTGTATGAACATTAGCTTCACTGAAATGGATTTTTTAATTAATTTCACATATATTAAAAAGGCGATATGAGCAAATAATCGTAAAATGTAAATTAGTTCATTAAGATAACTAAAAATAAAAAAACTTATATTTTAAACTTATTTCTCCATTACAGTTAGCATAATGTATTCATGGTTAATATATAGTATATAAGGCAGTAAATTCAACATATCAAATTTCTTTGCAGGAATGATATTTCCAGTTTTTGTATAATATTTTCACATTTATTTCTTCGGATTTTCTTATTTTCTGATCGTTCTTTTCATAATGTGATCGAAAATTAGTAACTTCGTCTTCGTCAATCGTTGAATCAGTTAATTCTAAAATTCTAATCCTCTTCTTAGTTTGTAACAATCTTAAATTATTATTGCTCAGACTGCTTCCTTATCCGATTCATAAATTCGTCTTTTTTTTCTTATATTTCCATAGGTCTTATTTCTATAATAAAAACATCACTATCAGACGAAATGGACACAATATCGTCTCTTTTATACGTATGTGAACGTATATTATTTATCTTAAACTATGATTTTCTTGGTTAATAACAATTATATTTAAATAATACTCAAGCTGCAATCTATTAGTATAAGAGAGGCAAACCAAACAGTAGAACTGTCGAAAGAAAATTTAGAAAAATCAGTGAAATTACTTCTTGCCACTTCAGCAGAATAATAATACCGTTATTTTGTTCTTCTAAAATTGCCCCAAAATGCTTCAAAGGAACTTAAGCAATTTTTGTTGATTCGTGAGGAACGGTCAAGAATGAGGTAGTTTAGAAAAACACCTTTTTCATGTTTTTGCCGACGTTTCGACCCTTATTCCGGAAGTGTTCAGGGCCTGGGTGAATTACAAAACATATGTTGATTGGAAAAATTACAATACAGATGTAAATGTAAACTTTAAACCAAGTATTTCATACTCAGATTGCAATTTTGTTTAAGGTTAGCAGGAAATCCCCTGAGTTAAGAGCGATTTCTTAACAGAGTTATGCGGAGCGAGTTTTACGTTTTCCAGGAACGGTGCCTGAAGACTGGAGGGTGTCCTCGGAGACCAGGATTGGGACGCCCATGCCAGGGAACCGGCCGACGACCGCTTTATCAGATTGCACACTCTGAGACATCGCTATCCCACTGCTTCTAAAACGACTCAAAGAATATACCAGAGACCATCATCGGACTCGACATTGGACGTAAACTGAATGAAGGAATGTAATGTTTTCAGACGAGTCCTAGTTTTTCTTCCAATACCCAAAGGGATATCTTTGAGTTTATCCAATAGCTGAGGCTACAGCCAAGGCAACATTGCCGGAAGAGGGTCGCGTTTGGAAGTGGTTCGATTATGGTGTGGAGAGGGATTTCTTTGGAGGTAAAGACCGAGTTACATGTTTTTAATAGGCCGTCACATAATGCAGAAATCTACGTGACATTCGTGTTGAATATGTGGTGCCAAGTGATCCTGTTAATGGCTCTCGTTTATGAAAGACCACACATGTCGTTACCAGTGTTATGCAGTGCCTTCGTGATGTCAATATTCATAATCCAAGACGGCCAGCTTGTAGCCGTGATTTGAATGCTATTGAACGTTTTTGGGATGATCTCAGACGTTGGGTGAAAGGAAGAAATAACTCTCCTACAACCTTACCTGAGCTGAAAGCTACATTAGATGAGAATTTGGATGAAATTCCTCAAAACGTGGTTAAAAGCTTAATGATGAGTATGCCGAGAATATACTAAGATAATACGACCAAGAGGAGATAGCACACCTTATTAAAAAAAATAATTTCTTTTATATTTTTTATGTTCTTGTACAAAAGAGATTTTTGTTTGTTTTGTAATCGAGAAATTTTTATTTTCACACTAACCAAATATTTTAATAACTACCTGGATTGTAAAAAACATGAGTGTTAGTATTACTGAAAAGGCAGGTATACTAAAAATATTCAAAATTTTCAAGTTCGTCTTTTGATCATTTTCACAATTTTAATTTAAAAAGGGCGTGTGGTAAATCTCGTCCACTATACTAATCTCAACTTGTGGATGAAGGGAATGTCTTCAACCAGCATTCAAATTCATTTTCATTTCTCACCAGTGGATTTTATGTAAGTAATGCGTCGTTTTTCCTACGGTATGTCGAAAAATGCACCACCTTGGAGGGCGGGGGGGGATTTTTGTGTCCAAGGTGATGTACCATTTGGTTCCGTGGCAGCTTTAATAATTTTTTAAGGTAAATAATTGCGACAGAAGTGACAATGAGTGTTTTACTTTCTTTCAGATTCGCCTTATCTCTGATCGTTTTTCAAAGGTTTCATTGAAATTCAACCTTTGATGATGGAGTTCCACCAAAAAAGTACACCGAATCTCGGAAAATCCTTCCTTTTTTTCAATGGCTTCATTGATGTTCGTCTTTTTATAATGGAGTTCCACCAAAAAAGAACACCGAATCTCGAAAATCATTTTTCGGGCTACATTGATATTCAACCTTTGATGATGGAGGTCCACTAAAAGCGTACACAAATATTGACAAAATCCCGATATTTATTCAAAGGCCTCACTGATGTTCAACCTTTGATGATGGAGTTCCACCAAAAAAAGTACATGAATACTGAAAAATGATCATTTTTCAAAGGCTTCTTTCATGTTAAGTATTTGATGATGGAGTTTCACCAAAAAAGTACCCCGAATTTCGAAAAAATCTCTGATTTTTTTCAACGGCTTCATTGATATTCGTTCTTTTTTTTATGGAGTTCCACCTACTTTTTTGGTGGAATAAATATTGAAAAAATGCCTGATTTTTTTTCCAAAGGCTTCATTGATATTCAACCTTGATGATGGAGTTCCAACAAAAAAGTACACAGAATCTCGAAAAATCCCTGATTTTTTTCAAAGGCTTCATTGATATTCAACCTTTCATGATGGAGTTCCAACAAAAAAAGCACCACGAATCCCGAAAAAGCTCTGATTTTTTCATCGGCTTCATTTATATTCGTTCTTTTTTTATGGAGTTCCACCAAAAGAGTGGACGAATATTGAAAAATTCGTGATATTTTTCGGGCTTCCTTGATGATGGATGTTCACCAAAAACATACACAAATATTGAACAAATCCTGATATTTATTTAAAGGCCTCATTGATGTTCAACCTTTGATGATGGAGTTCCACCAAAAAAGTACACCGAATCTCGAAAAATCCCTTTTTTTTTTTTCAATGGCTTCATTGATGTTCGTTCTTTCCTAATGGAGTTGTACCAAAAAAGGACACCAAATCTCGAAAATCATTTTTCGGGCTACATTGATATTCAGCCTTTGATGATAGAGGTCCACCAAAAGCGTACACGAAAAAAACCATGATTTTTTTCAAATGCTTCATTGATGTTCAATATTTGATGATAGAGTCCACCAAAAATGTATAGTGATTCGCAACAAAATCCCAGCTTTTTTATAGAATTGTATTATTTTAACCTTTGAATGAGATGAAATATGAATGAAGATATGTTTCCTTGCATCTTGAATTTTAATTTTTTTTTAAATTTAAAAATTTGCTTCGTCTCTTGGAGGTGGATTTTACAGTTTTATCGCGACGAGGGGGGGGTTCTTGTAGGTAAACAATAAAAATAGTTTGACTGGTAGTTGGGCCCATAAGTCGGGAGGGCGATTTTTATAGAATTGCTGTTGAGAAAAGGTAAATGAAAAGGGCGAGAGGGGGGTTCCGTGCGTGGGGCGGCGAAGAGGGGCGGCGATGCCGTGGCGGGTGGCTNGGGGCGAAAATGGAAGTCGCCGCCGGTTCGGCCGCGGGCCGCGAGGGTCGCTCGGCTCGGATCCCGCCCAGCCTGCGCGTTCGCCTTTCGCGCAGGTCACGTGACCGACCCCGCTCCTCCCAGTCGGCGCTCTTTTGATTGACGTACACTAGTGAAGCATCGTTTCTCGTCCTCGGCGCATCGCAGGTCCTCGGAATTATTTCTTGATTGAAACGGTCGCGACATGGCTGTCATCCGTGTGTATGTGTCATCCGGTTATACGATAAAGTGATCCGACCATCTGCGGGACGAAATTTTTTTTTCTTTTTTTCGTTCTCACCTAAATCTCGGAGGTTATTTTTATTTATTTTATTTTATTTTTTTTTTAAATTTGAGCGTTTCGTTTTTAGCCGGTATCGTTGAAGAGGGAGGCGTGGTTTTTGTACAGTGAGAGGTATAAAGTGCCGTAGACGGATCTTTGTCGCGTGTCGAGTGACAAGTGTTCATCTGTTAAGTCGAGGTCCGCGGAAGTGCGGGGCCGGACGAAAATCGCAACCGTTTTTGGAATGGCACAGCCTAGGGTGAGTTTCCAACGGAGAGTGTCTTGTTCAAACAACGGAATGACAAGTGTTTTTCATGTGACGACCACGACCACCGAACATGACAGTACGTAAAATTGGGATGGTTTTCATAAGGTCACAGATCTGGTTTCGATCCTCCCGGTCCTCATACTGGGACCGTTCGCCGAAGGAGGTTGATGAGGATAAACCGCGGTCCCCCGGTCCGACACGACTTCCTTCAGAAGAAATCTCTTTTGAAGTTTGGGTTAGGATTTTTTTTTTACCACCCCATGGTGTTTGTCTTAATCAGTGGAACCATTGAAAATCTGTATTCACCTTATTTAGATTTCAGTTGTTATAATGTGTAATAATACTTCATTGTACACATTAAGTCAATAGTTTTCCAGCTCAAAATTTCTTGCCGAGAACAAAATGTGTACTATACATAAAGAGAACACATTTAGTTGTCACCTTGATGAGATGAGTTACCGTCTAATCCAATGAGGTGGTTTTTTTTAAATTTTACCGCGCCAGATTTTTTTAAATAAAACCCGGTTGTTTTACAATCGCGGTAAACCCGGTTCTCGGAAATACATGGATTGACTGTACATGATTCCATGTCTTACGACTCGTCTAGATCGTTTTTTTTTAGAAACCGTTATTTTGGAGCATTTCTGATTTGTCGGTTGTCTAAGACACTTCGGAACTGAACTAGATCCGTTTATAAAATTTCAATTTTCCAATTCTTATCGAATATGAAATTGACTTAGGAATTTGAATAGAAGATAAAAAATTTCTCTTTGTACGCCCTGTTCAGAACCGGACCGTAAATAATTGAAATTCTCTTCCGTCTTATTGGCCGGTTTTATTTTCGCCTTAAGAAAAAAAACCGACGCGAATCGAATTGTTTCGAATGGCGCGTCGTTACTTTATGTATTTTGCATAAATTTTTGAGAGAAATTTGTGGAACGGCCTGTTATTTTTTCTCCCAACGTGAAATTCCCGATAGGCGGCTTATTTTTGAAATGTTTGTAAATAGAATCGAAAAGGATTATACGTTTTTATAAATTTGAATCGCCCTTCAATTTCTCGGTTTTCTTGTCAGTTCAAACTATGTTAATGAAGATGAAGAAAATTTAAAACTTAATCGTTTTACCTTATTTTGCGGTCAAATATTTGCCTAGTTTTTACATAACAATAAGGAAGAAGCTATTAGGCTCTATAAACTTTTACGATTATGCACTTTTAGTCTATATATTTTTTGACCATAGGCGTTCCTTAAAGAAAAATAGTTTTATCACCCGTTATAATTATATAGAAAATATTTTGTCGCACATTTGTAAAAAGAAAAGTAGTTTTGTGTAGTGTTTATCGAAATGTAGTCGGTAATGGAGCCGGTTACCGGGCGTGAGTCGGCTCCGGATCGCCCTCCCGGCAACTAAATTACGGCAAATGTGCTCTTTTTACGGCTACTTTTCTCCCTCGTTCCTATTACGGCTCGGCAGATTCCCTCGGCCTACGGATTGACGAAAAATCTCGGCCGGTCTATAAAATAATAAAAGGGACCGATTTGAATTTGAGGAGGACGGGACCGGCAACCGGGCTGCCGCCGTAGCGCCGTACGGGGCCCGTTTTTCGTCGATTTAATTCGTTACAAAGCTGATTTTTTCCCAATAAAAAAAAAATCGTCCATAAATTTGTAGGGAATTGTTTAAAGTTTTGAATGTATCGAAAGCTTTTTTCATTTACTCAAGAATATCTAGATCCCGGTATGGTCGGATGAAAAAACAAAATCTGCCAAGCTTTCAACCTATTTTAAGGCCAATCATCAGGTCAAAATAGTCAAAATGATGTATACAAATTGATAGGATTAAGTTTTTAATAACAAATTAAAAATTTCTTTGAGCATAACTCAGCCCTAACATTGCCAGGGACTGTCATACGGTCAATTTGTAGACATCTTTATGGCTGTTTTGCCCTGATGATTGACCTTAAAATTGGTCGAAAGCTTGGCAGATAACTCGATTTTGTTTTTTCATCCAGACCATACCGAGATCCAAATTATTCTTAAGTAAAAAGTGGTCGGTACTAACACTTTATATTGGTTAGTGCTTTAAAAAAAATATATATAAAATATAGACTTTTTTAATGTTTTTTTTAATATATAAAATATAAACAACTTAGTTACACTTGTTCTACCGACGTCTCTTTTTTTGTAAAATTTTATGAATCGGGGATAATTTTAGTTCAGGTTGTTTATTTATGTTGTCGAGTTTCAATTTAAAAAACAAACTATTATTAAAATTTCAATTTATGGATACGGTCTATATTATGGATTTCGAAAAGATAAAATTCGATTGTTATCCGCCAAGCTTTCGGCCAATTTTAAGGTTAATCATCAGGGCAAAATAGTCAAAAAGATGTCTACAAATTGACAGAAATAAGTTTTTAATAAAAAATTCAAATTTCTTTGAACATAGGCTCACAACATTGCCAAGGACCGTCACACGACCAATTTGTATGCTCTTTACGGTTTATTTATGGTTGTTTTGCCCTGATGATTGATCTTAAAATTGGTCGAAAGTTTGGCAGATAATTCAATTTTGTTTTTTCATCTAGATCATATCGAGATTCAAATTATCTTGACTAAGAAAACCGGTCGATACATTTAACACTTTATGTTGGTTACTGCTTTTTAAAAAAAATAATAACTGTAGAATTTTTTACTTGTATGTTGATACAAAAAATACAAACTTTTAACTTAAATTTATAATTGTTCTCCCGATGTCTCGTTTTTGTAAAAAATTTACGATTCGGGGATAATTTTAGTATAGGTAGTTTATTTATGTTGCCGAGTCGGTAGTCTTAACTTTCAATTTAAAAAACAAAACAAAAATTGCTAAAATTTCAATTTATATATACGGTCTATATATGGATTTAGAAAAGACAAACTTCAATTGCTATTTGCCAAGCTTTCGACCAATTTTTATGTTAGTCATCAGGGCAAAACAATCTTAAATATAATTATTCAGAAATCGTGAGATGCGGTCTGGTGTGATGAAGGTTTCAGAAAAATATTTTCTTTATCGTGCCAACGTTTCGATCTTTATTGAGATCATCTTCAGGGCCTGGGATTTACAAACATTGTTTACATTTGACAAATACATTTAGGATGTGAAAAAGTGAATTTATACAATGCAAAATATATTTTTTATATTCACTCAAAGTATTTCTTATGTAGTATTAAAGTATTAAATATGTTTATATAATTGACATAATGAAGTTATTAAAACAGCTCTGTCCCAACATTGCCAAGGACTGGACTATGACAAAAAAAAAATATTTCAAACTTTTTATTAAATACTTAATTCCGTCAATACGTGGAAATCTTTAAGGTGGTTTTGCCCTGATGACTAACATAAAAACCATAAGATAGGTCGAAAGCTTGGCAGATGATTGAATTTGTTTTTTAAGACCATACCGAGATCCAGATTATTCTTTTGTATGGAACTGTCAATGGTGTTTGGATTTTCTTTGTCGCCGGTTTATTTTATTTTTTTTAAGAAAAAAAAATGTCTACCGTACATGCCCCGGGATAAGTTGAACTTGTGTTTTTTCTCATTTTGCTATTTGATTATGAAATTAAAAACATAGATAATGCCGTTGCAACGTTAATGCTTTTTTAAACTGACACATGGCCCAACATAAAAACGGCGGATACCTTTTAATATAGAGTAAAAGGAAATAAATTTTACAATTATATAGGTGTTTTTGTTTACCGCGCCTATTGTCTTGTAATGTTTTCCTGGTTTTCCACCGGCGGGGGATTTGATCCTGTTGGTTTTTGTAAAAGTTTAAACATTTGTAACAATAGATCTGGAAATTACCAGCAACTTCCGGTTTGATTGTTTGCACGTTTAATGTCAGATAGGCTTGATCGTTCGGATTTTTCCGCTGTCCGTTTCTGTATCGACGGTATTGCATTGATACCGGACAATAAATAATAATTAAAAAAAAAAAAAATACACGTCGGACTTTATGTGTTACCCAATCGCGTTATTAGCATAAATGTTTTTTTTTAAACTTTTCACTTCTGAGCTTAATCAGACAACTCTGCTGTATTTACTCAAAGACAAAAAACCCGCACAATTACAGTTATATTAATTACAACGTATTTATGTTAATGTAAACCATAATTAAGTGAGATCACATATTCACGAATTTTAATAAAATTAGTTTAATTATGATGGTTAGAAAAAATCTACCAAAAAACGGAATATAATTTAGTGATATTAAAATTTAACTAAAAATGCTTTTTAAAACCAGGTTTCGCTCGTTATAACGCATTAATAACAAAACTAGGCAAAACAGAAGTATGTCGAAATTAATATAACTACAAAATTCATATAATTAAAAAAAAAAAAATAGAACGTTGTTCGGTTTTTGTCTTTGAGTGTGTATAAAAAAAGTAATTTGAAAATACCTATTTTTACATTATTTCAAGAGCTTCAATTTTAATTTTTTTAACTATCGCCATTTTTTAAAAGTAAAATCTTGTTTTCTGTTTTTGTTTAATCTTTACTGTGGGATATGGACCACGTTATATTTCTTATATCGGTTTTTTTTTAAGGCTTTTTCCTCTTTGTTCCCGTTATGTTTATTCCGTACCAAAAATTGGGATTTTAATTGATGTTTTGATGTTCCGGTCAGGCTGGATACTTTTCCAGAATCTGTTCTGTTTTTTTTTTTCTTCAAACCAAGACAATTAGTTTTGCTATAAACCAACATTTTTTTTTAATAACTAGATTCGTAGTTATTAAGTTTCATTAAAATTCCAATTAGTTGGCGTTTAAAAATCATCAAACCATTTATTAAAACCTGATCGCGAATTAAGCAGAATCTGTCAGTTTTGTGACTAGATTCTAAAATTTTGGCTTTTTTATTTAAAATTTCAGTCGGAATCAAATAAGTGAAACCGTTCGCGATTTTTGAAATTTTGCCGGAAATCCGTTTTCGGAAATTTGAATTTGTTTACGAATTATTTTTAAAATATGTGGTTCAGTTTATGTTAAAAAAAAATAAAGAATAGCAGTTTCAGTTAATTAAATTAGAAACTGGTGTTTTATATTCAGTTATAATTAATTATGCCGATCTGTATGCAAATCTAACCAAATTTTTCTCTTTAAATAAATAAATTAAAAAGTAAGTTTTTGACTTGTTTTTCAAATAGTGCAGTATATTTAATACTTTTTATAATACATGGTAAAGATTTATATATATTTTCTTAGAATTATTTTATCTTTATCTACGCTAAAATCAATTCGCCTTAGCACATTGTAATATTATATTACGACTTGGGGAGGACGTGGCGCGATAAAACTCATTGCAAATTGTCTAATAATAATAATTTAGAATAAAATAAAATAAACCATGAATATACATAGTTACTCTACAAGGAATTTAAGTTTAAAAGAAATTATATGGTGTCTTTATATGTTTAAATGTAAATTATTTCATAAATCTTTAAACTTATATCAGACAAGGTTCAACTATTGCCCCCATTTACTAAAAATAAATACTAAGAAATATTACAATTTTTCCTATAACAGGGTATTTGGATATATTTTTGCAAATAGAATTAATATCAGATACAAAAAAAAAAATCTATACATTCTTGACTCAAGAGATTAAGTTTCTCAGTCTTTCCCCCCTAAAATAATATTATTGTTTATTTGTTTTATTGTAGTAAAAATTCATTTTTAAATTTACAACTCCTATACGGCGCAAGTATTTGTGCTTACGGAAGGAAAGCGGGCTGAAATAGAAGAATAAAAAAAATACTTTTATAATTATATGCTAATGTTTTTAACTATTATTTTCCATTATAGTGAAATTTATTCAATATTTATTTATTATATATTTATTTATATATTTAGGAGTAAATACGATTTTCAAAAAATTTAACATAATATAAAATACAACAATTTATAAAGCGAAACTAAGAAAACAAAGAAAAAAAATCACACGATTTAAAGTAGGAAAATAAGTACAAATAATGATTCATACATAAAAAAATCACATTTATCGTTGTATATATACTGTAGAAACAAGTAGTTAAATTATTATAAGATATTCAACTCATTATATAGATAATTGCATAGCAAAAATATATTAAGTAAGTGAAAATAATAAAATTATCGATTACAGGAACAGAAGTTAATAATTATTAAAGTTATATCGTTTAATCTGCATAAGCTATTAATATATTAATTCAGAATCAAATGGAACAAATGAGAAAAAAACAACACAAAGTTCAACTTATCCCGGTCGACGGTGAACTTTTTTTGTCGTCAAAAGATGTCGACAGCAAAGAAAACAAACATCATTGACAATTCCATACAAACGAATAATGTGGATGTTAGTACTCTTTGAAAAAATCAATTATCCGCCAAGCTTTCATTGTATTTTAAGGTCAATCATCGGTCAAAACAATCTTAAAGATGTCTACATATTGCCATATTTTTTTAATAAATGGTTTCAAATTTCTTTGTCATAGTCCATAGTCCACTCACAGTCCTTGGCAGCGTTAGGACTAAGCTATGTTTCAAAGACTTGATTATGTCAATATGTACACATATTTACGACGATTGACCTAAAAATTGCTGGAAAGCTTGACCGATAACAATTGAATTTTTTCCCCCACTCATTCGACTATACCGAAATCCAAAAACTGACGACCATGTATATAAATTCAAATTTTAACAATTTATGTTTTTTTATGTTGAACGTTAAGGCAAGTATCTCGACAATATAATTAAACAACCGAAACTAAAAATATCCCCGAAAGACAAAGTAAAAAAAATATATATATCAGTAGAACAAGTATAATTATTTTTACGTTAATTTATATTAATACAATTTATTGCTGTAGAATTGCTGGTAGATAGGTCTTGCCTCTTCTAAGAAAACCTAAATAAATTCATTTTTGTTGAAGCCATAATTTTTCACGTTATGTTTATTTGTTTGTATTAGTTAACCGTGTAAATTATGAGAAATAGTTTCAATTTAATGATGATGAGGATGTATTCATTGAAAGCTAGAGGAAGGAACTGCTTTCTTTCTTTAAAAATTCGCCTTCTTTGATTTCTTAATATATAGCTTTTAAATTGTAGTAGTAAAATCGTAATTTTACCCTTAATATATCTTTTTTGCATATGGAATTTTAGAAGCTACCACCGTAATTTATAAACTCATGGCTATGATTTCAGGTTAATTATAACCTGAAACCTCTGAGAATATTAATGTTGGGGTGAATTTTTTATAGGTCTACATTACCGTTTGTCAAGGGGTTCCATAATCGTGTTACAAAAATGCATACTCATTAAAAAAAAAAGTCGAACTTTATGTCGTGGGTTTCATTATTCAAGGTGGACTGGGAAAGTATTTCTCAAAGGGTGATGATAAAAGTATGGTCAGCATGAATGTATGCGTTACGTAACAAGCGCATCTTGGAGAGTTATTTTTTTTAAATAATCTTTTCTTACCGTGACAAAAAAAGAAGAAAAAAAATTAGCAGTGTGCTGCGTTTTCCAAATTGCAAGTTACGGTATGGTACGGGTTAGTTTTCCGTCATTGGGCCTCTATTTAAAAAAGAGATGTTTATCCCTTCATCCATCTAATCACAGGCTCGTCACCTTTATTAAATTTCCTAAAATTTTCCCCTTTTAGTACTAAGTCGAGATGGTAAAATTTTAATTAACGGCGGAATGTCGCCTTCTTGGGTTGATGGCCTTTTGTTATTAACGTGGAATATTCTCCTTTTAATGGTAATACCGAGTTGTGTAATAATATTTTTATACTGTTCTACTTGGAATTTTTTACATAGGAATTTGTTCAGTTTTTAATTTTTTTTAACTTATTTTTATTACCATAAACTGACAGAAAGTTATACTTGTTTTCCCAAATTCTCTCTTTTTCTTTGAAAACTGTCTTTTGGGGATATTTTTAGTTTAGATGGATTTATGATGTAGAATTACTTGCCTTAACTTTCATTATTTTAAAAAAAATGGTCCACTGCTTATGGATTTTGGTATAGTCAAGTGAACGAAAAAACAATATTCAAGCTTTTTTAAAGGAATTTTAAGGTCAATCATCAGGGCAAAACTATCTTATAGATGTTTACAAATTTCCTTAATTAAGTTTAATAAATGAACTATGAAATATGACTTCCTTAGAAGTTTTGAGACTGAGCTATGTTCAAAGAAATTTTAACCCAGTTATTAAATGTCAATAGGTAGACATCTTTAAGATGGTTTTGCTCTGATGATGATCTTAAAATAGGTGCACTGCCAAGGTGAGTGGTATGTGGACTATTACAATCCTTGGCAGTTTTTTGGGCTATGTTCAAAGCTTGGCAGATAATTATTTTTGTTTATTAATTGAAAGCGGTCGATACCTAAAATCTCGCTTTTATTTAAAAATAATAAATATAGATTTTTGTAATATTCGAGGCCATTATCTCTTACTTATTATAAGTTCATTTTTCGCCCAAATTTGGACTGACTGAATCCTCATTTTGTTTACCATTGCTTTAATTGGCAATATTCGCTTTATCCGACTGTAATGGATA
Source organism: Cimex lectularius (assembly GCF_000648675.2). Taxonomy (NCBI): domain Eukaryota; kingdom Metazoa; phylum Arthropoda; class Insecta; order Hemiptera; family Cimicidae; genus Cimex; species Cimex lectularius. The sequence continues at coordinate 1,635,678 of NW_019392670.1, read as the reverse complement.
TTCACGTGTGATTTCTGTTTATGGAAACGGTAAAAAATAAAAAGTGGAATGTTCCCGGTCTTGTAAATTTATTCTAACGTCAGCCTTTCGATCAGTCCCATTTTTATGACCTTTCACGCCACCCGGCGGCTATTTAATTGTGTTTTATAGTGCAATAATCTAATTGTCGACGTCAAAAGCCGAGCTTTAACTGCCATTCCTAGGAGTTTTTCCACATCCGTTACCAAGACCGTAAATGCTTAATTTAATCTCATTGTTAACAATTTTTCTCGACGTATAAAATGTGCACGCACACACGATTAAAAATACAAAAAAAGAAACACCTGGAATATGTTGTTAAAACATTGCGTTTTATGCGGATTTTAAAATTATAGGGCGTGATCCTTCTTTCGAAGTTTTTTTTTAAATTGATGATGACGTTTTTGTCTGATCGTCTCGTATTGATAAACAGCGACGTCTGGCTGTCAGGGGCTCCATATCATCTCCAGCAGCCCTTTTACAGAGTTTATTACCATGTCCAGAGCTCTTTAGCTCAAGAGGAAATATTTCCAACGTGAATCGCGTTTTTGTCGTAATTCCTTCGCCTTGAAATAAATCATTCCCCTTGTTTCTTTAACCGCGGTGGATTAAGCTATTTAGGTATTTTTATACATGTGTTATTCTGTGGAGCATAAACTTGATCACATCAATAAATGAAGAATATTTAGAACCAGCTTTGAAATGTGGTTAAAAAAAATTGATTTGACTGCATTGGAATTATTTAAAAAAAATTCTGACTTATTACCAAGTCGGATGACCGGTCGATTTATGGTGTGACGTGCCCCCGAGATTCTGGAATCTCGCCTGGAATATGTCTCCATGGGAACTTTTGACCATTTTGAACTTTTCGGCTTATCGAACTTCCTAGTGCAACATTCATTAATATGTTGATGGAGTGAATAAGAATAGCATGTGTGGTTGAATTTTAAACAAGCCAGGCGCCAGCACTCTTCGCACTCAGTTTTTTCACCAGCGGTCACTATGTTTACCCACGAATTTATTTTTTATTATTGATTACAAAATTAATTATCCGGTATAGCCTCTATATAGTAATTTTTCCTCCCTTCAATGTTTATGGTTTTCCTGAGAAAACAATTCCCCCCCCCCAAAAAAAAAGGCTTTTAATAATAAAAATATACGGGACTGTACAGTATATTATAAACATTTCATAATACATAATTTGTTGTATTTTTCGGCATGGGAGTGCGTCTTCCTGAGATCGATTTTTATTTGACACAAATTTTACATTTTTACATTTTTTCAAGGGAAAAAATATAATTAACTAAACATCAAAATTAATAATATAAATTTTAAAAATTACATGAATTACATACATTATAAAAAACTAATATTTTTATGTAAGGTTTTGGTTGAAATGCAAAAGTTAGTGTCACGAGCGGGATTCGAACCCTAGAACTTCGGCTTTCATTTCAACTATAACCTTACATAAAAATTATTATTCGTAGATCGTGAGATGCGGTCTCGTGTGACGTAGGTTTTAGAAAAACATTTTTCTTTATCGTGCCAACGTTTCGATCTTTATTGAGATCAAGCCCTGAAGCTCAAAGTGTTTTCTGCGAGATTGTGTCATTCTTGTGTGTCGCGTTGGGAGTGCCGATAAAAGAGTGTATATAAAGTTATAATTTATCGGAAGTCAACAATTTAGAAAGAAAAAGATTTAAAATATTCAAAAATTAATTTCTAATATTAACTGTTTGCGATAGTGCAATAGAAGAAAAGGCTTAATATTACTCAAAATTTATTTTCAAAAAGTCCCTTATACCAAACGTTAATTAATAATTGTACGTTTTTGTCCTTTTTTAGATGACCCGGTTGAATTTCTTTTAAACAGATAACGTTATCAAAAAAACAAAAAATTACGTATTTAATTATTTGGAGATGTGAAGTGCAGTCTCGTGTGACGTAGGGTTTAGAAAACTAATTTCTTTATCATGCCAACGTTTCGATTTTTCACCAATTGTGGTGAATTTCGATTCATAAGTCTACAGGATGTATGGGAGAAAATTTTCTTCTGTATCCCAAATCGACATCTCTGTAAGGAACCTATTAAAATCCCGAAGCCACCTGGACGAGACGAGAGCGATGTGGTTTAAAAATTTTTTTCTCTTATCTCGTTTTTTGAAAAGCCCAAAACCGTTTTGGCCTTTCGAATGGAGGAGTTGGGATTTTCGAGAGTTGGCTCTTCATCAGAATGATGTGGCCCTGTTTCTCGATGGGCCCCAAACGGATCCACTGGGAGTACGGTACATATTAACCTGTTCTTGATGAGAAAAACTCACTCGTCGGCTCATTTTGAGCGACTGATAAAAGCTTATTGAAAAATGTAAAGTTCATGGAGGTAAACAAAATTTCGGTATTTACCTCTAATCCTTTTCGTGTTGTCTAAACCCAATAAGACCAGTTGTGTAAACAAGATCAAAATAACAAAGCATAGAAAAAAACTTAAGAATTATGGAAAATACTTCTTGTTTCCGCACGTTGACCGGTCTGGTAGCAGTCAGTGGTACGCACGTTTTTAAACGGTTGCATTTAAAGAAAACAACAAGTATTCTACATGATTCAAAAATGAAGAACAAGAAACACGAACACAAAAGTTGGAAAGATATATCATCATCCCAAGAAAATCATAAAACCGCTTAGCACCAAAACAACAAATGAAAATATTTAATCAAAAGGAAATTATGATTATAATTTTTATGTTGTAAAATGGATTTTTTAAAAAGTCATCGTCTTTTTAATATTTATAATTTGTGGTTAAAAAAAACTTTTACATTTTTTTTTTAAATACATTTTTTGTTTTATTTTTACATTACGTTTTTTGGAGGTTGCGGGAATTTACACCCATCACAATCTTATTTAAAAAAAATCTAAATTTTTCATTATTTTGATTGACAAATTGACCACTTTTGCATCTGTTGTAAGGAGTCTTTTTTCATTTTTTGATTCTTTAATATCCTGGGTTAAATTGTTTTTTCCAGGTTATTCCCATGCATTGTAGGTTTTTATATTATATTTTTTTGTTAGCGATTTTTTTTAAAAGACTGCATATTTATAATTTGTGTTTTTTTAAAGAAACTATATCTTATCTAAATCTAAACTAATCTTTTAAAAGAAAATATACAATGAAAAATTAAATTTTTAAAAATAAGATGCTGATAATGGTTGTAAATTTTTTGAGACTGTCTTTTTTATATTTATATACATATATTTTTTTTGAAGAAACCATCTAATCTAAATCTAAACTAAATTTTTTAAAAGAAAATATACAATGAACAATTTAAATAAATAAATAATAATAATATCCTGATGATGGGTGTAAGTTCCCGAAACGCAAAACTTTTAAAGTAAAAAAAATCTATAAAAAACCAAATGGAAAAGTTAAAAAAAATTATGGTATTTCTTTTCCAATTCTTCGCCATAACTTTGTAATTTTTTGCAAATGTAAAATCTGATTCGGCCATCGTTTTCAGTGTAAAATATCCTTTAAAACACTTGGTTCTCATTTAAAATGTAGAAATTAGAGTTGTACTGAAGTACCCTGAAAACAGTTATTTTAAAATGTGGGTAAAAACTAGTCCAAAAATTATTAAAAGCAATTTTGGTTTTTCTATAACGCTACCAGTTCAAGAGAAACTCAGCCGGGCCATCTGAAAAGGATGCCTTGCATATACCTTTTTTTCCGAGGTAAGGAAATTGTATACACACTCCATAAATATAATTTGATATAAAACATTTATTAACGTCAGGATTTTTTCTGGGCGCGCAGTTACGAGTGTTTAATGGTTATTGGAAAATTGTCCGTTTGGGAGGCGGGATCGATAATGAATTAGATAACAAGTGGATCGTATTAATATTATAATAACAACGTTCGTGAGCCTCTGCGACTTCTTTTTTCCCCCCCTTCATCAACCTAGTATTTACTAGGAGCCGTGCCGTGCTACCGTCTCCGGCGAGGAGCTTTTCAAGGAAAACATATAATAAATACACCCACGCGTATAATAATGGTATAGAAAGTTCCATGATTTGTGGCCTGTGCCTGTTGGGGCTTATTACACGTGCACGGGCCTCGTATAAAGAAAACTCCAAAATTAAAGTCCGCTTTTTATATCACCATCGATTTTTAGCGATAAACAGACTTCAGACTTGTTACAATTGATTAATTACTATGTTATTACAACTAAATTCAAATGACACGTTTTTGTAAAGATAGTTCCATTAAAAAAATAAATAAATAAAAAATAAAATCGATCGTTTTATTGAATAAGGCTTTATTTTTGTGTCGAAATAGTTATGTATTTCACACGTCGTGGACTGCTGAAAAACGTAACCCCAGTGGGTATGGTCCTAATGCAAATTTGAGTAAATTAAGAGGTTTATGTTAGTTCCGTTTGCAAATAAGTTTGTAATCCGTATTCCGAAGTGATCGGGCCGAACCGAAAGTTTTCGAAGGGAAGATTTTATTGACAGCAATAAAAGTTATTCTGACCTAAAACGCGCTCCGTCGACGTCATATGGTCCGATTTCCCTTTCAACATTATGAGACGAATGAAAAGTCTGAATGAAATTTCTGTTACTATTTGAAAATCGTCGACCCACAGACAAAAAAAAATTAAATGTATGGAAAGTTCAAAACTTCAGATGGAATTTTCCAACTGGTTTTGTTTATGATAAATCCGTTCCAAACTTTTTGCCGTTGTTCATGCGGAAAACGGGGGAAAAGATTACTCTGAAGACTAAAATGCGGTTGTATGATAAAAGTTTACTTAGGACAAAATAAAAGTGTGTTTGGGTTAACGTTAAGAAGTTGTCTTTATTTGCTTGTGAGGAGTCTTTTTTTATGTCGATTTATCAAATATGATGTCAATCACGTTTTCCCCCCGTTGTATTCGTTTTAATGGTTATGCTCACCATTTTTCTTGAAATTGCGGGAGGGCGGAGTAGAGGTACCGCCCTTGAAGGCCTCTGGGGCATTAAACGGTCGTCTTCCGTTTAATTTCGTTACGCTGTGTTATTTTATATGTAGGATTCCGGGCGAGCGATGGTGCTCATTTTTCCACACTTTGTAAAGTTTCAATTAGTCTGAAGATTTTGATTGTAATCTTCAGTAAGTCTCTAATACAAGTTAAGGTTCTTTTCTACTGTTATTATTATTTATGACAGATATATCAGGTCGGTAAAGTAGTTATAACGCGTTAGGATTGCTTGAGGAAAACCTCTTGTTTCAGCGCCTGTTCAAAGCGTTTGTTTTTTTAAACACTTTATGATCTAGTAATGATAAAGAGCTGGGGGCTAAATAAATCTATGTTGCCAATACACGGGCAGAAACAGAGCAGGAACAAAACTGCGCCCACCCTAAACTTTCGGGATTTCGAGCTAACCTTGAACAAAATTGCTCTGAAGCAACTTTAGGCAAGAAAAGGTTAAATTATAAATTGCATATGAAAAATCGTATATTTGGCAAACACAACAGTAAAAGATGCAGTGGTGGTGAAGAGCCATGTTAGAGATTAATGATTCTAATATGGAGATTTTAGATTGGCACCGAAAAAATCTGTGTTGCCAATACACTGGATGAAAAAACAGTGTACTCGCCCTACACTCATGGGATTAGCTAAACTTAAACAAATTTGCTAAATCTTAAGACATTTTTAATTGCTCAGGATCTTTCTACATAACTGGGCAGGCTTTGTATTTTGAAAAGTGGGGACGTAGGTGCCTATAGGCATAATCGAAATATTTTTGTGAGGGTCAGTCTGAGGCGATTCTAAGAATCAGCCAGGTAAACATAACTGTAAAATTTTACCTGTTAAACCGTGTAACTGTTGTGAAACCTGCATATTTCCCTTTTACGAATGTCGTCAAAACGATATTTCTGTATCTGCCCTCGAAGAAATAAATTTTATAAATTCCGAGGAAGGATATGTCATATGAATCCGTGAAAATACTTGCGAGATCTTATGGTCATGATTACGAACGAAACTTTTGGAATGTAGTCATAATTATAAACGATATTCCTGACTATCTAGATTTGTGTATCTAAAGGTGTAGAATTTTCGTTTTCAACTTTTCAAAATCAGCTTTATTATTAAAAACAAAAATTCCTACGATACATATATGAGTATGTTTTATGTGAAATTTATTGTCTGAAGTGACGTTTTTAATTATCCATTTTCGTTTTCTTAGTTAATTGACCAAGTTGCTTTTTTAATTATTCTTTCTAAGGTCTTGGTTGAGATAAAAAAGTCAGTGTCACGAGCGGGATTCGAACCCACGACCTTCGGCTAAATACGCCGCTACTCTACCATTTGAGCTATCGTGATTTCGATCCACTCGGACACCAACTCTCCATCTCAACCTGCAATTTTTTAATTATCTGTATTCGAAGAACTTTAATGAGCTTTTTGCTAAGTTTTGGAAATTGTTTGTAAATAATATCGGAACCTTCTCTTCTGTATTATTTATCGTCCAGAGGGAGTGTTTTGCCCATCGGCAACATATGCTCAGCAATCCTTGAACTCGTTTGTTATCTCAGCGGCGCCGCTTGGCTATCGAGGAGTTACTTGGCCTAGATTAAAATATCGAGTTGTAATTGTTGTAAATTAATCGGAAAACTGAGACAATTTCATCGTAATGTAGTCCACCCTGTATCGAACGGCCATTGGCATTTTGAATATTGATCAACCAGACACACCTGGGAACAAAGGAAGGATATTACCATCCAGACTGAATGTATCGAATCATGTTTTTTAATGGGTCCCAAACCGAGCATCAATCCAATCGCGATCCCGGGGCCTGGAGTCATGGACTCATAGTTCGACTGCGTATTTAAAACGATTTTCCTTGTAAGGATATCTGCCTGTCGTGGGTGAAACGTCGGTTTGTTCTTCGGAAGAACCGGGTTAAATTTGATCCGACGCCGAAGATGAGAACGAACCAGAATCGAATCTATATGGAAAGGTTTCATGATTGCTAAATGACTGGATAAGCTTAACTACATCTCCCGTTTTTCACTCTACCTTATTTTACCTCCATTTTTTCCTGCCAAAGTTTCTGTTATCATTTTCAATATATATACATTTGTTTTTAAATTTTATTCGCGATGTTCGTAGGAAAAAAAAAGTGCAGTCCGTTTAACCTACATCGCAGTACAGAATACGTACGATATATATTATTCACCATGCTGAATTCATCCAAAACTTCGACCATACTTTGCTTAAAAAATAATAAATCGATTAAAATAATTACTCTGGTTAATAGGACCATCTAAATTATATAAATTATTAATAAATATGTATAATGTCGAATCGGCGTAGGGTGTCACTTATTGGGTCCGTCTTCACTCGCGGGTTTGCAGAATTACTCAAACGCGTTTCGGCATCGGCCATCTTCAGTGAGGAACTGTCTGTCTCTTTGTCCAGTTCCTCACTGAAGACGGCGCAAAACCAAAACACATTTGAGTAATTCAGCAAACCTACGAGTGAAGTATGCCAGTTCAGCATGAGTTCACCGACTCGCAGACCAACACCCATCATCAAATAGTAATAAATTAACATTATGAAGCAACGAAACATCATTACATGTATATTAATAAGTATAAATAAATATATATGCACACCTTGATATTACACGACATTATACATTTAACAAAGGCTCTCGTAAATGTCACTGGCTCCTGATGCCAGTAAATTATAAGTTAAATGGATACTCTATTGAAGACTTTGGGATTGCTTGATACATTCTCTCCCTCTGAGGGATACCCGTTTGCAGAGCAGCATAATGTGCCGGAGATCGTCATACATCATACAATTTGCGGTCGGTCGAAGAATAAATGTTGATTGGATTTACTTATCTCTGTGGGTAGGGTGTTAAACACCTTGAAAATATTAAATTCTGTTTGACAATTAATTATCGTTTAATTTTTAGTTTCTCGAGCGGATTTACACATTCTCGGATTAAAAATATAAATAAATAAAATTTTCTTGTTTATACGTTACTTGATTTAATCAAGATGATAAAAATATATATGAGCTCTTTTAAATTACAAGCGATAAAATTAAAATATACGACTGTTATTCGACGCCAGACTTGAGACAGTACGAGTACGGTACAAGACAGACAGACTGACAGAAATGGATGTTGAGTATCAATAAAAATACAAACCATCATAACTGCTCCATCTTCCAAGAAAATCACATTCCCCGATAAAATAAACCTAATGGACGATTCAAAGCTCCCAGTGATAAAATTGTGATAGTGTTTAAAATTTATAAAAAGCGATAATTTCAAAAATGCAAATTAAATGATAAAGAATAACAGGAAAGGAGGGAAATTTACTCCAACGCGTTTTAAGTGCAATTGGGTTTTGTATATTTTGTGAGTGTGATTTGGTTGGAAGAGAGTAGGATGGAGTGACTTGAGCGGTGGTACATGACAGCAGGTTTTGTTTCAGTACGAAGAGGGTATCCATCCCTATATGGAGCCGCCGACTCCTGGTGCTATGTACGACCCACATGTCGGCCACAGACCCCTACAGGGTATTCAGCCACATCTAAACCACAACATGCACTACCCAACCGGAGGTAACCATGTTTCACCCGTCACCAACCACGTTATGGGACCCGTTCCCGATGTCCACAAGAGGGATAAAGACTCCATATACGGGTAAGTACCAAATTTTTTATTATTTACTTTTCCAAACCCCTTAAACCAATGGGCGATCCAATTAATTTTCAAGTTTATGGCACAACTGTGGCCATTGACGGAATAAAATGGTCATTCCTAGTTTTATTTTATGTTAATCTTTAACAAGATTTAAAGAGACTGAGTCTCTTTGCGTCTACTCAACAAGTGACTTAATGCTTTTAAAATTAAATAAAAGGCAAATTTATTTGTTCAGATATTGAGGATTTAATAGTATTGTCTATTAGTTAATGGGCTATATTTACTCTGGTTGTCCGTTTTAAATCATCAATCCTATAATACTGATCTATGTTTAATGTTTATCAGAGTATCGAATTTGATACATTAAAATAATAATAATAAAGTGCTTTTTAAAGCCGGTCATCTACAGCTCTACTTTGTTTGTAAGCAGAATTTATCTCCAAATTTCAGACTTATTTTCATGTTTAAATGTAATTATTATATAATGAATGTAATTTCAGTTTTATTTTAGTCAATTTTGTTTCCAAGCTATCCAACTTTTACAACAAAAAGGTTTATAAAAATTACTCGAAAGAAGACAAAACCACGAAAAACCAATATTTTGTACTTTCAATTTACGATATAACGAAGATAGAATGGTTAATATTAAATTATACCTATGTAAGATATAATATTCGGTGTGTGCTTTGAGAGCTATTGTATCCTCATAGCACACCGGTGAATCCTAGTTTGTCAAGGAACTTGATTAGTAGGCCCGGTTTCAGTGGTTGAATTTCTTATACAATCACATTGTACAACCCAAAGCACTTTCTCCTGCAGGCCAAGTGTACCACCACATGTGAGGTGTCTTGGTGTCCCTGGCTTATTCGCAGAATCTACACGTGCCAGGCTGGGTTATACCAATCTTCAGATACCCATTTAGTCTGCAGTGTTCTGTTAAGAATCCGGTCAGATTCGAAGTTTCTCCTGCTCCCTTTGGTGCATTCTGTTATTTCTTTCCTTCCAAAATTTGCTAGAACGTTCTTGGATTGTTTATTGTGAATCCCTATGTCACAGAAGAGCTCAGGACCTATCAGCAGTATAGTGCGTCCGTTTTCTCATTGTCCTCTACATGTCCTGAGCCCCAGCAGAGGGTGATACTTCGATAGCTATCTGACATGAAATATTCTTGTTTTTGTACCCTTTGTGCAGATTGAACTGGGTTGCATTGACTTTAGCAGGGAAGATGCTTTTGTATTTTCCCATAGATTCTGGGAATTTGGTTCCCGGACTGAATACTCCTACCCCCTTACCTTCCTGCTTTCTAGATGCATCCGTGTACCAAGTATTCTTATTAATGTTTGTCCTTTTTTATTTTATAAATTTTTTAAAATCCAAGTTTATAAATAGATAGTAATTAATTAATCAGCAAGAAAACGAACATCTAGATTTCGTTTTCCTATCTTTCTTGCTTATTTTTACACCGTCGCCGTAAATCTGATTTTAAACTGTAATATAATAGCCACTTTTATCTTCAGGCCTATACTGTTTTTTATGTATATTAATTTATTCTATCATGTCATTAAATATATTGTTTATATTATCTTGTGCTGGTGACTTGTACACTTGAGAAAATATCGTGTTCAGAAGTTCGATAGATTTGTTCGTCTTCAGTGAGTTACGTCTGTTTCTTAGTTGATGTTATTAACATGTAAAAATTATATTCTTTATATTATTATTCGTCGTGATTATTGTCCAGTCATTAAAACGATTTAATTTCGCGCGCCCCCCCCCCCCAAAAAAAAACCACAATAACATTATATCTGTTGGGAAAGTAATTTTTTCTTGTAGCATGGTAGGCGGGTAATAATATGTAGATGCGGGCTAGAAGAAAATAAAAGGAGAAGAAAAAAAATCGAATAACAAGATAGAGAAATATGTTGTTAGTTTCACGGCTGTCAGTCATACCTGTCGGGTTGTGTTCTGTGACTGGATTCCGATTCAGTGACTTTGAGATAGATAACAGATGAGAGGAGAGAACCACTAACTAAACCCCCTCTCTTTTCAGGGCTTAACGACCAACCCCAGTCATTGACTTCTAAACGATTAGGTTAATCTCTCGAAAACTACACTTAACAATTTATTTATATGCCCCTTTTGTTTTCTTATCTTCTTTGGGGAGTATTTATCACGCACTCCGTTTTTTCGCTATCCCATCCTGGAATTTCCAGCACTTCATGATTTTTGAACTTTTCTGTTGTTACGGTAAGTTCCGTTCGGGCGGAATCGTATGAGAATTTTAGGATTTCATGTCAGTAGTTGGATCTTGCATCTTCCAACCTCGGGGTCAAAATTGGATCAGGTGATTTTTTGCCCAATAAGGTAACTCATACGCCAATCTTTGTTGCCTGACAGACTGTATAATTGAGTGGAGATGAACTTTAGACATTCTGAAAAGTTATGTCAACATTTGATAATTCTACCGTCTACTTGTAAATCCAAAACGCCTATAAACTTATTTACTAGAACAACTAAATTGCATTTGATGATTTGGATTTGGATTTGTGTAAGGTCACCCTTCACCATTCACAATCTCATTCACCCGGTTAGGATGGTGGAATACTCGATCACCTCACCTTTTACACCTGTACTAACTTGAGAGTCGATGGGGTACTCAGTATTCCGCCATCGGCCCAATCACTACACATTCACGCTCATAAATACGTTCATTCTCACGCGCGAACTTTATGAAATTTGAGCATAATTAAGCAATGTTCTTAAAAAAATTGAATTTTTACCGAAGAACATTAAGATCGAATTTTTTTTTTAGTTTTCCAGTACGAGGGTACAGATTTTTACGTTGGGCGCCAAACGAATCCATTAATGTTTATTTACATGTTACACCTGATATGATTTTCTTTCATATTAAACTATTAATAGCTTTTGACCATTTTTGGTTGATTTTTCGATTTCAATCAGTCGGGTATATAGAGGCTTTTCAAATAACAATTCTAAGCGTCTTGAACGAATTGGACAGATGGTCCAACTACACGTTTGACAAAATCTAACAACGAGCCACAATGATCAGAAAAATGAAAAGTACAGGTTTTCAGTTTGCGCTCTTTTTCTTTAACTAAATAACCAAATTCAAGCTGAACCACCATTGGGTCCCTAATTGGGTACGCCTTTATTCGCGGGTTTGCCTAACTACTCATACGCGTTTCGGCTTTGTGCCATCTTCAGTGAGGAACTCATGTTCGTATGTGTCAATTTTCGAAAGCCAAATACCAAAATTCACAGTAATAGATCGAGTCGGCTTCCTACCTCAACCTGCTTATAACCCTGATTTCACGACAACTGACAACGATTTTTCGTAATCCAATTAGCATGTTTTTTTTAAATTAAGAGGATTTGAAATAAATGATGATAGTTTTTGTCGTTATTTTTCGTAATCCAAATGGAAATTTCAAATAATTGCTGAAAGATGGATAGAAAGGGTAACATCCCTATTCCATTGCTAATTAAGTATTTTTATAAGTATGCCAACTTTAAACACGTGTTTTATTCAATTAATTGCGCCCGCCTTCACTCTCGTTTGTTGAACTACTTAAACGCGTTTCGGCATTACGCCATCTTCAGTGAGGAACTGGAAGAAGGACGTTGGTTGGAAGGAATTGCGTTTAGTTGGTTTAGTTTTCGTTTAGTTCAAGAAAAACAACAACGCAGACTGAAAACGTTTACAAAAAAATGTATTAAAAGTATGGCTGCTTCACCCCAGACCTCAAACTTAATTTCAGATGTATTAATTTATTTATATTTAATATAAATGTTAGTCCTTTGTTAAATTTGTGATTCCCTAACTATATTGTGGTAATTTCTTCGTTTTTTATTATTTTAGTCTACCCATCCTCGCTGTTTTGGTTCGCGAACGCTTTTCGATATACTTTCACTATCTCTATTGGATTTGTCGTTGGTTCGTGAAAGGTTAAAGACAAAAGGACTGTCCTAATATTCGAAACGACCTAACTGCAGGTTCATCACACAGCAGACCTGAAGAAGAAATCTCACACAAGTTACCGAAATTCCACAGATCGAATGAAACCATTCAACTTCTAAACATCCTTAGACCTTTTTTACAATTAATTGGCATTGTCGAGGTTTTGAGGTTGTAAAATGCCTATTCCCTGTGTTATTTTTGACACAGTTAACGCATCTCGAACCCCGACAGCTTGGGCTATCGTTAATGGAGGTGACTGACAAGTTGAAACGTCTAAGCCTCTTTTGTAGTCGAATTATCCCAATGATGTTAGAACACGCCCAACCAACCCCCGGCGAGTTTCATTGTTCCGCAGGACCTGCTTTTACTAGTGGGATCGGCGCCGCGGAAGATCGGAGGCTGCAGGCCGGACGATTTGTCTCCTCCATCCCATTTTATAATTGGTATGTAAATTATTTTAAATTTTATGGCCTGCTATGAGAGAGACCATCCGGAATGTACAGGTTTTATTAATGAACGCTGTGGTTTACATATCCATCTATAATTAGTTTCAATCTCATTCCTGTCCCTCTCTCGGATACATTATTTAAATACACTACTTCATCTACATAAATAACCGATTAGAATATCGTTTAAGATAATAATAAAATTAATAAATTCCAGAATTTCAAACATCTTCTATCTTTAATGGGGCGTTTTATTTTAATATAGATCTAAAAAATAGGTTGAATTCATTAATTCATCAGAGAAGGTTTCATGCTAATTTAGACGAGTTTTCCTCTCTGATGTTAAATTCATTATGGCCGATGTAATTTGTACATTTAATTAAATGCTCCTGCCAATCGTAATAGTTCGATTAGCTAAGTAACATATTTTAATTTATGTGCCGATTTGTACGGCCACTTTCAAACAGTTTTCGTTTTATTCATGCAAGTTGCATAATGCAAAAAGGGATTTTGCCAAGTTGCATAGCCGATGATTTGTCGTTTGCATTTTGAAGAAACTTTTATCATTATCACTGCTCTCACAATTGATCCGTGCGGGTTGTTGGCCTTACGTCCGGCCCTAAATTTATTTAAAGCCGTCATCCTTTACTGGTTTGCTTCGACCTTCCGACAGCGATGATGGATGGACCTTGGATCCTTGTTTATGGCCGGTCCAAGTCAAACAAAACCAGGATCGAGTACGACCTAGTCCAGAAGGTTTTTACTACACGTAGTTAGTTTTACACCGGGGGGGAGGGGAGGTAACTTGTAGAACTGGCGGGGGTAAAAACCCTGTATGTGGTAAATTTCAACTTTTATCGCCCCCTTTCAAATGCGGGTAAAAAACTTTTAACTGTAGCCCTTCGATTGTTCACAACGGGAATAACGAATCTCCTTTTTATCTCACGCATCTGTGAATCTTGAAGAATCCGTTCAATTTTTTGAAGAGATAACGGATTCCTTTTGACAAAACAGCTTTTGTTTATTGTACAGAAGGACCTGTCAAATCGGTGAAACACGTTCGAGAACTATCGTGTTAAAGGGATTCAAACTAAGACTCTCTAAGTGTTTCCTCATTTAGGAGGCCTTGTAGATCCTGGAGATCCGTTTTGGGGGTTAAAGGGGGAGGAGTTGGAGAAGGAGGAGGATGTCATTTCAAATTACTCCCTTAATATCTAATATTGGATGACATGAATATTGGATAACAACCTCCTATTATCAGACTATCATCAATCCATTAGCCATCTTGTTTAATAATCATTTCCATATTCCTTTCCTAAATATAGCCAAGCAGTGCTGGACATTTCGTAAGGAGCCCTTTTACTATACGTCATGTTTAACATTTAACGTATTTCTTATTATAAATGTTAACATAATCATTAAAAAAATGTTAGCTGCAAATTATTTTATTATTTATATAATATCATTCATTAAGCTATCAAAATGGTGCATTTAAAACAATAAATGAAGAAAATTAATTTTTCTTAAAAATTAGTGGGGGCGTCGATGGACGCAACGATTTAAGTGTTGACACCGCGCTCCTCACTGTAAGGTGAAGTTCCTGGGTTCGAATCCAGCGGCCCTGCATTCCAACCCGACATACTTATAAATGGGCTTTTTTCAAAAACACCGTCACCCCGAGGGTTGATATAACCTCTGCTGTTGTGAACCATCGTAAAAAAAAAAAACAAAAAAAAAACAAAAACAAACCATTAAAAAATAGTTTAAAAAAATGCACATACTTTAATATTCTACTATGAGAAGACAAGACGAGAATTTTACTCAATTTTGGTTACGCATCCACAATAATTTACTTATTTACATATACACATACACACAGTATATACATTATATATAAGTAAGGAAACAGGTAATCCAACGTTCGACCCGCCCGCCCGAGTACCATCTTTACGTCAGGGCTCATGACTACTCGCTCCCTGTGATGGCCTCTCTGCACTATGGGCCACGGCAGGTCAACGCATTGCCATCAAGCTGGCATGCTCTGGCCATGGTCTTGGGTTCACACACTGGGCCAATACAACCCTAGGCCCAAGTTGAGCCAGCATGTCCTCACTGGCCTAAGATATTCCTTATTTTTCCTGTGCCGTGATGGAGGTCGAGGTCGAGTGCTGCTGCAGCTTTGTGTTTGGTGTATAATTTCTATTTACATGCTATTGACGGAAACCTGATTGGAAACAACAAACATTGGACGATGTTGGCTCGGTGTGTGGATACGACACCTATATACTGCGCATATTGGGTTCCTTTGATGTGTATTGTGAGATCTCTCCCTAAGCCCTTGTTCCCCAACAACGTTTCCAACCTTCGCCAATATGGGCCACTATAGGCTATCCCCCCTCAACACAGTGGCCCAACTGTGAACATGTACATTTTTTGGGTCATAGTGAAGAGGGGTCTTAAGGGACCAAGGCAGTGATTGCACCTCTTCGATCAGATGTGGCACCCTGAGCAACGCTTTTTTACAAACGGGACACCTGCGTGGGTTTTGACTGAAATGCATCTTATTCAATTCCTCGATTGCCAGTTTCATTCAATTATGAAATTGCTTTAAAAAATTAATTCTTTAATTATGAAACTAGGCCCAGAAGTAGGAAGAAAGAAACAGAGAGAGACCTTCCAAAGGGACATTCGAAAAAAAATACGTATCAAAAATTGCTTTATTGCTTGTGTGATCCACTTGCTTTTCATTGTAGCGTTGTAAATACACTCTAGTGATTGGCAGGACGACTCCGGTGGAGGATTACTGCTAGGCTGTTGAGTCTGTTTATCAATTAGAAGCCTGCTGTGCTTTTCTAGTCGTATCGTAAAGCGGTCGTGTTTTGAAAGGGGTTCCTTTGTGTGATGAGAGGAGGGGTGGTGGTTTTCTAAACTCAATTGCACTTCAAATAAACCGATTTGCATAACCTGTCAGTTTTTTGGGTCAAATTTCTTCAAAAGCACTTTTTCCGCTAGGTTTATCGTGTCGTTTGGGCATTTGACACGTGCGGCGCCGACACATCCGAAAGGGATCAATCCAATTACGATACGTACTTTTTTATTTCATTTTTGGTCGTCGGATTTGCAGCAAGATAAAAATGGGCGTCGCTTATCAACCTCCACGTCGCAGAACGTTTATAGCTTGGGTTTATTTTGTTGAAGACGCCACTTCAAAAATCACAGATAAAATGGGTTGAAATACTGGTCATCTTATAAAAGATTTGATTCTGCTTGGTTCTATACCAGGTGTACACAGCTGACCTACCATCCCATTTTCAAACCACTACCCTAACCTTTGCTGATGATAAAGCAATCCTTTCAGTTAACTCTGATCCAGTAATTTCCACTCGAAACCTTCAGGAACACCTCACACTACAAGAGTCATGGTGTGAAAAAATGATTAAAGTCTAATCCAAAAAAATCCACTCATATAACCTAGTTTACGTTAATCAAGTACCTCTTACAACTGCGGACAAGGTACGTTATCTACGAATTGTATAGTGACAAACTTCTGACGTGACTCCTCACACGATTGAAACGACAAGAAGTTCTGAAACGCTACAGAGCACTTTCACGAATTCTTGACAAACGCTCTAACTTACCCTCTCGAACAAATCACTGCTTTATAATACGTCAAGGCGAAATGAACATTTACGGATTGTAGTTTGAGGTTCAGCCGAACATTCCAATAACCTCCGCATCCTTCATAATGCTCAGAAAAATCCTTGATGCTCCCTTTTATGTGTCTAACGAAACTACCCATGTAGACCTATTTATTTTTTATTTATTTATTTTATATTTATTTTACGAGGGTTCGCAACAGCAGAGGTTATATCAATCCTCGGAGTGCCGGTGTTTTTGAAAAAAAGCCCATTTGTAAGTATGTCGGGTTCGAATGCAGGGCCGCTGGATTCGAACCCGGTACCTTTACCTTACAGTGATGAGCGCCGTGTCAACGCCTTAACCGTTGCGGCCACCGACGCCCCCCATCTAGACCTAAATACTCTTTTTGTCCAAGATGTAATCCCAATCACCAGACATCCTCAAATTTAAAAACTCATCCCAATGAATGCCTTGGAACCCTCATCACTGATTAAAAAGACGATGGTAGAGAGCTCTCCTTTCCAGTGATAGTGAAACTAACCTCGATCAAATAGACACCCTTCGGACTCATGGGAATGCTGCCAGTGGGTAGTCTCTCCACTCTTGTTTATTTATTTGTTTCGAACACTCATTGTTACTTGATACCTAATTAAAGGTAGCTATAATAAATATACTGTAAATAAAAAATAAAAATTCCTCCTCGTAAATAATTCATAGACTCTTCTTTAACGAAATCGATAGTTTGCCGTTTGAGTAATGTAATTCATTTGTTATTCTTTTGTCCGGCTTTTCGAGGGAATCTTCAGAGGATTTTGCGTCCCCCTGTTTCAAAGGGCATAGAATTATTCACCCCAATTTTACACGAGCTTCCGTTCGGGATCCACACTTGAGAATCTGCTGTAACGGTTCTTAATTATATTATTTTTAAACGTTTAAAAAAATTCCACCCCTTGCCAAATTTTAACTAGACGCAGATATAGAGAGCCCTTCATTTATTGCAGCCGTCTGACCAATTGTAATTTATCTTTTGACTCATGTCTTATGGCCGTCTTCAAATTTGCCGTTTAATTTCGAGAATTGTTCTTTCCATGCGTCACTTCTCGGTTTGGATTTCAATTAATTTTTAAAAAGCAATAATCGCGCTTAAAGGAGGAGGGCAAAAGGATTTTCGGTAATAATATCTGCGGTGAGAAACTCTCCCCCAAGGTAGCTTAGAGTTTCTCTTTAGATCTATTTGTATTCATAACTCGAGATAGGAACACACATAAAAGAGGGGTTTCAATTACACAGACTCACTCTTCTCCCTCCGAAATCTCTTCCTATCTGGAAAATTTTACGTCAATTGCTTCCTAGCTCTTTTTGAAATATGTATATCTACGGTTTTAGAAATTCTTCCCCCCCCCCCGTTTTTTCTTTTTTATACAAGGTCTCTCCTACATTTTCTAAGCCATTATCCGGCCTAACGATCTCTCTCTTCGTCAAATCCACACGTTATTCCCCGACGATTACATCTCCGCCCTTTGAATAATAACCGCCGCGGCAGAATGAAAAACTGTCACTTAACAACCGATCGATTACCGTCTCCTCCGGCTCATAATTCTTTTCACATCTTCCCACCTCATAAAGCCATATGGCTACTCGCGTTTTATTTATAGCGATAACGAACTCGCCGGTGAATGAATGTCTTTCTAACGTGTCTATTTCCTATGCTAAACTATAACAACTCGACTCTACAACGTACAAACTCTTCCTGTTTCCTTTTTCCGCCAGTTGCGTTTCGCTTAACTTCACCAAATGATAAAAAAACCCTTCTGTGCAACTTTTATTCAAATTACGTTAGAAAGTTACCGATTTTCAGGATCCTCCTGGGGTCCCTTTTTATGTCTCCTAACTTTTTACTCGTTAAAACTTTTTGCCGGCGATGATTGATCTCGAAGGGTGAACTACTATATTAACTTGTGACCACAGCCCATACTTCATTTGCCTTTAACCCTTTATAGCCTAATGTTGCCTTAGAACAAGACGAACATTAG
Organism: Cimex lectularius; assembly: GCF_000648675.2. Classification (NCBI taxonomy): domain Eukaryota; kingdom Metazoa; phylum Arthropoda; class Insecta; order Hemiptera; family Cimicidae; genus Cimex; species Cimex lectularius. Next base: position 1,616,863 of record NW_019392670.1, on the reverse strand, counting down.
CAATTTTGTTGAAAGGTTAGCGAGAAATTCCGAGCTTAGATTGGCGCCAAAAAATCAGGGTTGCCAATACACGGGCAGGAGAGCATGGACAACACTACGCCCAACCTAAATTTACGGGATTTCCTAATAACCTCATACAGAATCCATAAGTTGACATTGCTCTGAAGCAACTTTGGAAAAGCAAGAGTTAAATTATAAAGTGGATATGAAAATTTTTATATCTGGCATGACAGGGTGAGAAGCCATGTTGGAGATAAAAGAGTCCAAGAGGAAGATTTTAAATTAGCACCAAAAAAATCATTGTTGCCAATACAAGTGCTCAAAGAAACAATAAACTCAAGGGATTAGCTAAGCTTTAGCAAATGTGCTAAATTTAATGTTTCCCTAAGGCAACGTTGCGTATATCAGGATATAAGGATATATCAGTACTGAATTTGTTCGTAATGTCGTCCCAACTTTATCCAATTCGTCTAGACTTTGTTTAACTTTTAATAGTGTTTCCTACATGATTACTGCTTAAATTGCCATCGTTGGAAAAAAAATTGTTTTATTCATACTTTTCAAACCACCGTGTTAGAAACAGTAAGGGATGTCCTATTTTGCTGCTGAGGCGGAAAAGGGCCAGGAATATAACATACTCAAAGAAAGGGGGAGAACTAAGTCCTAAGTTAAAATATTTTGAAACACCTGTTCTCCGATGATCCATACTCATGCCCAAAATAAAAATATCTTTCTACATGTATTTCCCAATGGAATACATTATAGTTGTCCATTCCGCCTCGGGTAAATGCTTTAAAAAAAGGGGAGATCGTCCCTTGAGGCGGATAAGTAAAAAAACTTTTTAGTGGTAGAAATCTTGAAGATTTATATCATTTTTTTAGGAATAGTATTTATGCACCTGAATGTAATAGCTTGACAGTTCAGTTAATCTCTTTTAATTACGAGTGTAATAGAAAATTTTATTGTTATATTCTTTTTAGCCGATACCAAATAAGGAGATTCGTCCTTCAAAGCTCGTTGTATAAATCTATATTCCAATTACACCGTTATTCCTTATAAGATACTGCCTGTAGTACTAACGGCCGTCTTTCTCTTGTTACCCAGATAAAACCAGCTGTGTCCCATTTTTCGGTTTTATTAAACTTTTTTTTGGAAGACGGACCGATACATCAAACGATAAGTGAAGTTAAGTTTCGGATAGAAAAGCACGTTTGCGTCTTTCCGACTCAGAATGTCATTCACCCTCAATTTGTTTTTTAGAGAACCTTGTGCTAATAAATTTGGAAAGGAAAAACATAAATCCTTTTTTGACAACATTGATAACATCGGACATTCAGTCCTTCTGATAGATAAAATAAAAATAAATACTTTAATTTCTTGCATTTGTATTTTTAATATCATTAATAGTCATTTATGTCCATATAAATACAAAACATTGACAAACGTGTGGCGTGGAATTTTCACTATTTGAACGACAAGAAGTTATGAAACGTTGCAGAGTTCTTTCACGTCTTCTTGATTCACACTTTAACGTACCTCTCTCAAACAAAAAGCAGTTTTATAACAACATTGGTAAGCCGATATCGACTTACGGGTTTTAAAGACTTGGATAACTACAAAGACTTCTTGCACTGAAATATGTCTTGACCAACAAGACTTCACTGCGCCACTTTGGACGTACGATGTGGAGCTTAAGGGTTCTGCGATGCCACCCAACGTCCAGAACATCAATTCCTTCCAAACAAAAGTTTTCAGACAAATCGTTAAAGCTCCTTAATACGTCACTATCCTCACTATCCGCAACGAACTCATTCCTTTTGTCTGACGTGGAATCCTCACATTCGTCGATAAGCTCAAGTTTACAACCCGATATGAATTGGAGGAATGGGGTTCAGCCAAACATTCGTATCCAAAGAGCCAAATCCATAATCCTAAGAAAAATCTCGGGTGTTCGCTTCTAGGTGTCCAACAAAACTACCCATACAGAAAATATTTCTTTTGTCCAAGATGTTATCCTCTCTAATTATCCCAAATTTCGTACATACCACCGAACCATCATGAATCTTCAAATGTAAAAACTCTCATTCCGACAGATGACAGTTCTTTTCAGACCAGTGATAATGAAACAACCTCAGTTAAGTAGGGACCACCTTGGTATGAGATGTACCATATGTGTACTGCCAACTGTTATTTGTTACCAAATTGTAGGTAGTTTAATATACTGTAAATAAAAATAAATCAAATAAAATATCTTTATACTATAAAACTATGAATTATTTTCAAGATGGCAGAATTTAGGGGCGGGGTCCGGTATTGTAGTTATGTGTCCGTTATTTTTGTCTATAAGTTAAATTGTGTTCGTACCCTCGGTTTTACGGTGCTTCGGAATGACTCATTAAATAGATTGTTTTTGAGGAAGATACAGGGTCGTTAAAGGGCTGCGTTACACCTGGGTCGGGTATTGTTCCAGCCGCGGGAACCTTTTCATTTGAACGCAGCACCGGACCAAAACGAAACAACCATTTTATGATGGTTTAATGACCGGACGATTAGTGAACAGTCAGGAGCCGGTGAAACTAACTCCCTTTCGTTACGAGGCGTTCACAATTTTTAAGGTCGGCTTTAATTTCACAGGGCTGCAACATTGTGCGAGACTTGTCAATTTAATTAAAAACCAATAATTCACAGGAGGCCTCCTCGGCGTTCGGAAGCCGGGGAAACGTTCTCGTCCCGTTTGGTGTTTTTATGGTGGCCGACGGATGGGATTGGTGAACCAGTGGGACGGGGGGAAGAACAGATGCGTAAAGTTGAAACCCCAATGTCAGGGCGTCTTGATTTATTGCTATTTGGGTACAGTAACCTAATCTTCGGTTCGAAAATACGTCTAGCTTCGACCCCCCCCCTCCGGTTTTGTGTTTGTACAACTCTACGTGTTTTAAAAAAAGCTCACCCTTCATTAACTCTCTACTCTCCATGGTTAGGCGAGGTTAGCGCTTTCGAACAAGCGATCCTGGCATATAACGATGGTATGAAATCCGTAATAATTTTATTCGAGAACATTCTAACGTTTTAATAGGTAAACGTAAAACTTGATCTTCGAGAATATAACGAAATCTATTTCCAAACGATAATGTAAAAGCCTGTTAATAAAGTAGATTTAGTCGATTGATTTTATCTGGGGGGGGGGCACAGTATTGTTCCTGCTGTTTCTGCTCATGTGTTGGCAACACTGATTTATTTGGCGGTCATCTAAACTCACGTGATTTCCCGCTAACCTTTTGACAAATTGCCAATGTTCGTCTTGCCGCGCGTCACGGCGCTTATCACTGTTAAGGTAAAGGTCCTGGGTTCGAATCTAGCGGTGTGCTTCGAACGCGACATACTTACAAGTGTTTTTTTTTCAAAAACACCGGCATCCCGATGTATGGCCGCATAGTTGGAATACCACGAAACAAAAGTTAAACTGTAGAAAACTCTCTTAAAAGTGTACTAATATTTCTTCGACGTATTACACTTGCGGGTTAAAAGGTTAATATAAATTATCGATTAAATGTAGGACCGTTTATTTTGTCAATACTAAATTTATTGGTAGTTATATCTTGACCTCAAATTAAGACCGCATAAACGAGTCAAAAGTGAATAAGAAAAACGTTCTTCTTCTCACACAGCATCCTGTAAGTAAGTGTGTAATTAGTGGTTTGTGGGTAGCTATAGCGACCGACCATGTTGGTAAATACTTGCTTGTCGGGAACGCGGTGGCTGAACGAGCCCACAAGCCTATTATTAAATAATTAGTTTAATTTCTTTTAATATTTCGCGCTTTTTTAAAGTGTATCTAGCGATCAGGGGGAAAATCAAAGTCAATTTTTGTATTTGATTTGTTTTCTAATAATGTTGTCCTCTTATCGGTTTACGCCTCTCGGTGCGAGAAGATATCGGCTTCGCTGATTTTAAAATCGCCTATTTAATTTATTATATAACATCGCACCTACGCATATTACATAACTGTGTATTAGATAATTGTTTCTATAAGAAATGAACCAGTAATTTGGACGTTTCTTATCATTCTGGTTCAATAACATATATTTAGTGACCGGCAATATCTTCGATGTTTGAGGCCTTCTACCTTGAGTTCGTGTAACTTGTCACTTTGTAACTATCCCTTGTATGTATCGTTTTTCAAACTTATTGTTCCATAATAATTTACAAATTTAGACAGTGCAAGGTCCTTAGTCATCGTTGTATAATTTTAACCCAAAAATAACCGAGTACAGAGGGTTTTGTTATATATTTACTTGGAAAAGCAAAACCACGGCAGGTTTAAACGTTGAATATCATTCGCATATCGGTATATCATTATTTTAATGAGTAATTATAGGGGTCAGTCTTCTAGACGGAATCACAGGCCCATCGCACGCGACGCACGCTATCCAAGAACTCTCGCATTCGACGCCTGTTCGCAACGTTTGTACTTTACGATTTTAATTAATATTTCATAATTGACATAGCTTTTTGTTTTGTTTAACGCTCATAGAAATTTCTCATCGAACGTTTGTTGACGCCTTAATTGCTTCCTTCTAAATGTAATAAAGCCATCTTTCGACTATTTCGTCGCCCTTTATGGCCTAATGCTGTCTGAGTGCAAGACGAAATTTAGCAATTTTGTTAAAAGGCTAGCGGGAAATCCCGTGAGCTTAGATTTATGCCAAATAAATCAGTGTTGCCAATACACGGGCAGAATCAGATCAGGAGCAACACTGCGACTGCCCTAAACTCACGACATTTCCTGCTAGCCTTAAACAAAATGGCTTAAGTCGGCATTGTTGTGAAGCAACTTTGTGCGAGAAAGGGTTAAATTATAAACTGGACAGAAAAAAATTCGTTTGGCTAATATAACAATGAATTCAAGATGCATTCGTTGTGTGAAGTTGGAATTATGTCGGAGATAGGAGATTCCATGATGGAGAGGTTAGTTTGGCGCCAAAAAAATCATTGTTGCCAACACAAGGGATGAATCATTGAAGGAAAAACACTACACCCGCCCTAAACTCATGGGATATGTTAAGCTTTAGCAAATTTGTTAATTCGGGGTTCCCCGAGGCAACGTTCGGAAAGAAAGGGTTAATTTGCGAACAATTTACATTTACACGATAGATTTTGTTATGTTGAATCTATACGTTTAACGCGAAAGAGGGATTTTTCGCCAAGTCCAAAATCAATGTTTAAATACACCGGTAGGATCTTAAAAAAACAGTTGTTACGTTTTAGGGGTGAAGTAAAAACTAGATCTGGAAAATAATCAAGTGGATGGAAATATATAACATTTATAAAAGGGGGAGTTTAAGTCGGATACAGAGTAAGAAAAACGCGACTTGTTTAATTAACGGTCTGTTGAATGGCCGAGGTGGTATTTATGTAAGTTAGGAGCGGAGAAGAAGGGGAGGGCTTTGAGAAGAGGCTATCTTAAGACGACAGGCTAATGATTTAAGTATAGACTAGGCGATACCCTCCTCTTAACTCAGTCTCACTACGTTCGATATAAATTAGGACTTTTACCCTCTCACTCCGACAATCCAGGATAATTACTGTTTTTTATTTTCCTTCGCCGAAGTTGTGGGCAGGTGATTCGGAATGCCCACATCCTGACCGTCTCCCGTCCCGAATTACATTCTATCCATTGCGTTTCTTACTCTCCGCCTTTTTCTCCACCCTTAATTAGGCCGGTTTCTTTGGCCTCGAGTATTTAGAAAGAGAAGGGAAAAAAACCGATTCGCGCCGAATTCTAACACTTTCAATCCGTCATTGGTCGTTCGAAAACTACACCTTGAACTATGTACTTACTAATATCATTATGATTTCTCTCACCTCAGAAATTATTTTTTTACCAGTAGGAATTTTGCTAAATTTAGTAGCCTGTGCATTCTTACAAACAGGTAAACGTTAATTTTTGAAACATTATTTTATTTGTACCCTATACATAACAGTACATAACAAATATGATCACTAAACCTTTTTTCGCAAGGTAACAGCACTAACGCTAAAACCACAGCTGCAATCGGAGGGCACATGCCATGAGAAACTAAACAATGCTGATACTGAGCATGTGAGGGATTAAAGGGCAAGGAAGGTCTTGAGGAATAAGGAATGGGCAGGAAGCGTTTACATAAAGCATGCTCGGGTCCCAGACTCTTTTCATGCTTTTAAAGCAACAATCAATATAGAAATTCATATTTTGAAATAATTGTATAGCTTCTTTTAAATATTTTGATTGTTGCTAGTTAAATTAGTTCTCCACTCGTTATTGTTTGGTAAACATTTTCGACATGAATCATTTTGTTGTTGCTTAAGTGTTTTTTTTCAGACTTTCTAAATCATGGTCGTTAGGATCCGTGATGATCTTGAAAAAGCACTAATGTCTTTTCTGTTGTTCTTATCTCATAAACTAGACATTTATTAATTGCGAGGTTTAAATAAAAAATGAAAAAAAATATTTGAACGAATTTCGAATTCGTCGATCTTGCAAACGATCGAAATATTCTTGCCCGAACCGAATTTAGCCAATTTGCTAAAGCTTAGCCGAGTTTAGTGTTTCTTTGGGCGCTTGTATTGGCAACACTGATTTTTTTGGCAGCAATCTAAAAATCTCCATCTTGGAATCTTCTACGTTCAACATCGCCCTTCACCCGACTATTGGCATCTTGTATCGATTGTTATCTTAGGCAAACATAAAATTTTTCGTATACAGTTTAAATCTTTCTCGCTCAAATTTACAATTTTGTATTTCGCAAGCAGTTTTGTTTAAGGTTAGCAGGCAATCACTTGAGTTTATAGCGGGCGCAGTGTTGTTTCTGCCCTTGTATTAGCAACACTGATTTATTTGGAGAATATTTAAACACACGGGATTCCCGCTAACTATTTAACAAAATTGGTAAATTCACTAGTTTTCGTGGTCCGCTTGACCAATTAAAAACCAAAATTGTCAAAATGTGGTCTTATCCTAAGAGAACGTTTGTGCAGAAAGGGTTAACTTAAATCATATTTCATTATGTTGATATTTTTGGCCTGTTTAGAAGATATTTCAACACTCTCCCGAATTATAAAGGACTGTGTAAATGTTGTTAGATTATATGTAACAACTAGATTTTTCGTTTTGTTTACCATGGGCGTAGTAGAGTACGTTTCAGAAATCCTCTCATTAAAGTCAACGTTGTAGTATTCAGATTTTTTAACGTTTAGACGGGATGTAGCTATTTAAAAAAATGAAATTGAATTGAAAAGAGTATTAAAACTGAAGAAATGCTATAAATAGAACTTTCCTGTATTACAAAGCTCCTCTGATTAAAACAATTTATTCATTTATGCAGGCGGGTCGTTTTGTTGATATGCGGTGCATTTTAAATTATTTCGTCAATTCATCCTTTAAAATGTAGCGGCTGTTATTCGGTCAACAATTTAAAAGTGTATTAATAATACACAAGGTCTCGAAGTGGGAAAAAATTTTGATTGCTATTTTCTCAACGTAGATTCGGTTACGATGACCTACTGGACGTGTTTGACCTCATCAAACGTCCACTCGTTATTAACAGCAGAGATTTCTCTCGAACACTCACACATCCTTGTTAGAAGTTTTCAAAAAATTTTCACATTGAACGAAGTGAAATAAAAATTACACATGTACGCGACAGGAAAAATTTCTATTTTTATTTATTTTGTTTTTTATTTCTTAAAGAGAAACTGCGTCGAGAGCATTCCTTACAATGTATATTCAGCCATATGAAATAGAATCTTTCCAAGCGCGGAAGGTTGGAAAATTGCCATCAACTGAAGATTGAAATGACGAATATTAGAGAAACGATCAGCATGTCAAGTTAAAAAAAAAAAGTATTTTCATTTTCTTGACGTTTTACGCCAAGATTCACGTTTCTAGACGACTTAATAATTGAATTGGAGCGGATCCCCTTGCATTCTCCCATTTCGAGATTGTGCACGATGCACAATGTACGACGATCAGAAGAAACTTCAACCACTTTGTGTATTGTCATCTATCCAGAAAACGGCCTCAATGAATTAAAAAAAAAGTGCACACTTTAAGCTTAATCAAAAATAGGTCAAAATACGAAGGATGTTTTATTAAATGAAAGATGTGTAAATAAGAATTGAAAGCTTCTGCGATGAGGAAATGTCGGGGAAAAAGTCATTCATCTATGCGTCCTACCATAAAACCGACACGTGTCAATAGAATAGGTACAAAAAATTGGTCATTTCAGGTGTTACCTCCTCCTAGTAAATTATAATTGACTTGTGGATGCATGAGATTGATTTATGGAATAAAGGCTGTGACTATAAGGAAGCTCACCTAGGTTCCGGGTAATTTTCCACGCCCCGAACTGCAACCCCTCATTACGCCGGTATATCTTTTAACAAAAATAATACGACCCTCCATTGGGCGGTTGACAAACCCTATGTAATTTACTCAGCTACCCGTGATCCCGGTAAACGGGTGCAAATCTCCCGAGGTTTGAATGGGACGATCCTTCTACCCGGGGAAATATTAGGAAGATATCATTCAGATTCAGAGAGACTTTGTTTCTAGGCAGTTAAGACTAATTAAAGCGACGGAGTGTTTAACGCGATGATTTATCGGTTTTTTAAAGGAATGCGGTATGCACATAAAATTTAACGGGGCTGCGGCAATCCGACATCGTCATTAAACATAAGACCGGTAATTATTCGGTTTTGTCTTTCAGATATCTGGTTATTACTAGATCTTGAAGGGAGAAATTGATTCCAGCTGAACAAATTCTCTTCACCGCATAATTTTAGATATTTAATGTTCAGACTGCTAGTAAAATATATACAATATTTTGGTTGATTTCCATGAAAATGTAACTATGTTGACAAAATGTTTTGGGAAAATAAACTCTTATTTCTGTCAAAATTAAACATTTTCTTTTCAAAACTATCGATTTTTCTATGGATTCTTGTAAAATGAACTTACTTGAAGGCATTTTTCCCCGATTTTTTATTAAAAGAAAAAAAATATTTTGTGAGATTTCTCTGTTGCGTTCAGGGTGATAGACTTATACTTTTGGATTTGGATTTATATAAATTCAAAACTGCACATGTATGTACATATATACATATACAGAGTTGAAGTAACGACTTCTCGCAGTGCACCCGCTATTCCGGCTTTTGTAGTTTACAATAAATTACCGGCAGGCCTCAAGAATCACCCACCCCGGGTGTTGGCAGTCCGGAGTCAGACCTCTGACTTATCCGTCCAACTACGAACGTTGGGTGGGCTCCAGGAGCTATCAATAGCTAGGTCATTTCACCCCCAACGCAACCAGTTCCTAAAACCGAACCCATTCACGCCATCCGTCACTTTTAAATACATTCTTTCTTATTTACATACCGTTCATTCAGGGTGATGAAGAATCACCTTGATATTCATCCATCACCCTTTACTTTATTATGAAATTAACCTAATTTAGGGTAATGACGTACACTTTCACGCTAATAAATACATTCATTCTCAAAACATGCTAAGGAAACAAAACCATCAAATCTATCTACAATAAAACAAACCTGTTAACTCAAAGAACCGAAACAGGGGACCTAGATAACGTATTTCGTGCTGAAGCATATGGTGTGGCATTCCTACACGCTCTCTGTCTGGAGCCAAGGGGTTGCACACTCCAGTTCTGTGGGACACAGCGAGCTCTCTCTGCAGGCCGGACACATACGCGGGTTTTTGTGGAAAAACAAATTTCCATGTGTCAACCGCGCATGGCCTATCCTTAATCCGATTAGGAAGACCCTTTTACTAGTCAGATCCTCAAAGTACCACCTACCGACAGTGCTCTTGATACGCAAGAGCTTCCCTGCCCTTCCGGCCCTCCGACGCTACCACTTTCTTTTCATCATGTTTTTTTTTTCATTTTTAGTGTCCGAGGGCCGAATCGCAGTGGGTGGGAACCTGTAATTTGTTCATTTCATTCATTGTTTTAATTAAAGTTTGTATTATAAATCACAGAAGCTATGTAAACTTGTTAGTAATGCTAGTAATAAGCTCATTAACATTCTCTAACTAACAAAAAATGTCGGTTTCCTGAACAGCAATTAAGCAAGCAATTGACAAGTGGTTCTGTTTTTAAAGTAGTCTCGAAATCACAGAAGAGAAGTGGTTAAATATTTGCAAATTGTTTGACGTAGTAGCAGTCACGCGATGTTTCAATTGCGTTAAATGTAACGGTACTTAATTCTGAACAGGAACAAGTTAATAGATAAAAAAAAAGTGGTTAGGTAAATATCCGAACGTGTCCAAATATTATTTTTCAGAAGAATTTAAAAATAGTGTCTAATAGTAAATAGTAGTAGGTGCTTTATCAACTGCCGCTGTAATGTACATTCAATGACAAAAATCGGACTCTCGTATTTTGTTGTTCATTTCAAACTATATGTATATTTATCCTTATATTATTGACATCAAACTTATTTTTATGTAAACCAAATTTTATAATGATGGTTCGAAAGAAATTCCCTTAATTCATTCAATAGATAGATTTAACTAACAATTTATTATCTAGTTTTCCTCTTAATAACGCGTATTACATCATCTGTTCTCGTGGAGGGCCTTTAGTCTCCAAGGCATCCCATGTTGGAGATTAGGAACTAGTCTTACCCGTCTCTATAATGTGTTCTATGGGATTCATGGCAGGAGAACTGTTCGCCATTTCGTTGTGATAATACCTACATCCTCCAAATAATCGGTGACAACTGCTACTACATACGGCAGAAAAACTTCTTCAATATGCCTTAGTGCAGACAAAGATCTATTCGTTTTTAATAATTTCGGGCATGCACGTTGATTCCGCATCATACCATAACTGACTGTCTTTAAAAGGCTGAGACGTCATCCACGTCTTCTCCACATACGGTCCAGATCATCTGATTGCTACAAACCATACCGGCACTCATCTGTGATGGGAACCCGTTGTTCATCTGTCCAAGTGAGTGCTGATTTGCAAAGAGTCACCTTTTTACAAGAAGAGAACTTGATCTGGGACGTTTAGTGGATAGGGTATTAACACCAAGCCTTCTGATCACTGGTTTAGAGCTCATTAATTTTTGGTTTGAACGGACCGTTTGGAGTTAAATGACGGCTCCTTAGTGCGCTAAGAGCAATAACACGATAGGCTCTAGCCGTCGCGGTCGACACGACCTTCTTTTCTTTATCGAGACGTCGGGTGGTCCTAAACCGCTGTAGACCATCATGGATGGTAGAGCGCGGCACACCCAAGACTTGGGCTAAAGTAATGTCGTTGGCCAAAACATCCGGGCGAGTCCTTAATCTGTTACTAAAATTTATTGTTTCATCAGTCCTATGTGTTCAATGCGCCTTCAGGGGAATAATTTACAAACGGCTGAGATGAATGACGGAAGAAGGCCGTTACTTAACCAGCTGGGACTTTTATGCATTTGCGACCGGTTATTAAAGTAAAACGTCGATTCTACTAGGTGGCCAATTGTGTTAATGTTTATTGCCGAAAATGTATATTGGAAATTGAATACATTTGAATTTCAAATACGTCCTTCGTTAATGTATTCAAAATGATTTACGCTTCATTTCCATATCGGACGACGATTTGAATGGAGATGTTTTGAAATTGTCTACCATCCGTCTGACAAGTCCTGGATAAAGGGGTTTTGTATCATTTTTGTCCCGTAGTGCATACAGTTTTTATGAAAAAAAAGGGCCGGCCCTATGCCGAGTCACCCACCTCCGGAAACATTAAATTCGAGATGTCTTTGAGCGTTGAGACGGTCAAACTGGTTTCGCCGCTTTTTATGAGAGTGGGGAAGAGTATAAAAAATAATCCACATTTTTCAACAACACATGGCCCGTGAGGGGTCTTGAATCTTCCACGTCTACGTTTTCCCTTCCGCCGGGTCTTAGGGCATCGAAATCACAAGGACGACTGTCGAGGAAATCGTCCTATATGCCAATGGTTATGCATAAGACCCCTCGTTTGACATAGTTACTAAAATCTGTTTTTCTGCCAGTTTAATGAAAACTCCAAGTTATGGAGTGCAAACTTTAAGCTTAATCCTTTATGGTCTAAGGTCTTAGAGCATGGCGAACATTGCAATTTTGATGTTTTGGGATCATGGATGAGGCCCAAGAATCTTCCACGTCAAGCTGTAGAAATTTATTATGACTTCCTCAGGGCTTTACATACACAATCAATAATTAATATAAATAATAATATTAATATATAATAATAATTGAACTTACAATCATTCCTTTTTTCTATTTGTGTTTACTTACTTGGGTCTAGGTCAGCTGTTAAATTTATACTTTATTGGTACACTATAAAAAAACTTTTTGTTTCATGTTTTTTAGTAGTGGCGGTAGTGCAATAATTGTCATTCTTGGGCCACGTCTCTGATCTCAAACATCAACATTACACAGCGGTCGTTCATCATGCCTGAGATATCAGCAATTTTGTTAAAAGGTTAGCGGTAAATCCCGGGAGTTTAGATTGGCGCCAAAAAATTAGTGGCCAATACACGTACAGAAACAGCAGGAATAACACTGTGCCTTAAAATCTCGAGATTTTCTGCTATCCTTAAACAAAATTGCTTAAGTTGGCATTGCTCTGAACCAATTTTGGGCAATAAAGGGTTAAATTATAAACTGGATATGAAAAATTTCATGATTGGCTAATATTACAGTCGATACAAAATGGTTGATGATAGAAGATTCCAAGACGGAGATTTTATATTGGGGCCAAAAAATCAGTGTTGCCAATACAAGGGCCCAGAGAAGCACTAAATTCATTAGATTAGCTAAATTTCTAGATGTGCACATATTACATTTGTTATATTTAATTATTATTTTTAAATATTTTATTCCAAAAATTACAATTGCTTTCAGCAACATTGCTGTTTTTAGTTCAAGAAATTACGAGCAACCTAGATTTGAGATATTTTATCACCAAATTAAATAAAATAAAGACCATGAAAAGTATATTGCTGTTTTTACTCGACGCACTAAATAACACTTGATGCAAAATTTAAAAAAACCGTATATTTTGTTCACTAATTTCGTGATCCGCTTGACCAATTTAATGATTTAAAATGAAGTACACTTCTCCGTGGCCATTTCATTTGTCGCCGAGAATCCAATCCGATTACACGACATTTGAAAAATGGAAAAAAGGAGGGAAAATTCAAAGGTGGGGCTGAGATAGGAAGTTGATGTCCGAGTGGATCGAGGTCACGATAGCTCAAGTGGTAGAGCAGCGGCGTATCTAGCCGAAGATCGTGGGTTCGAATCCCGCTCGTGCCATGGACTTTTTTATCTCAACTAAAAACCTTAATTAATTCGCCTATATTTTGTTTTCACTCATTTTTTAATATTATTTTCGAGCTGGAATTACGTTACACGTTTTGTTCACGTGACGGGGTCATATGTCGGCGCAAATAGGGATCATTTTCTAATTCTAAATAATCGATTGGCACTTAATGCTTAGGAGGACTTACCGTCCGTTTTCGAGAGACCGCTAAGCCATTCGTGTTGTTCACTAAGTCGCCATCTGTTTCCTAAAACGGAGGCAGACGATATTAACGGATATAAGTTATCTCCAGGGATTTAGACTGGAATGACGGGAAAACACGTAAGAATCAACCGGACTTACACAAAACAAACAAGATAGCTCCTGTCCTCTCACACCCTCTCTGCTCACAAACACCCTTTCCCGGCAGCAGCATTTGCTCACAATATCTAATCTCGTCAAGGATTGGTTGAACCGGGGAGTATAAATTTGGTTCAACAACATCAATAAAACTATAAAACTTCCGGTTTTCTTCGAAATCGTCGAATCATCCTCACAACCTGGGTAAATAATATAAAACGAGATAACAAATTCTAAACTTGTGAGGTGATTTTTACAGCAGCTGTCAAGTTTTATGTCAAACTGCAGCCGTTTGAATTTTTTTATCCTAACAAATAGGATGTTTGTTTCAATTGTATTTGTTAGTTGTTAGAAAATTTAAAAAACACGTATAGACCCTGTATCACTTTGTCAAAACTCGGGCAAGTGACCTTTATGTTCCAAGTTGTGATAAACTGTATAAGCCCGCACTTTTTTCTTTATAAAGCTGGGGTTGTACGCATAAAGCAATCCTCCCCCAATATTACATCAAAAAAGTTTTCGATCGATTAAATACGAAAAAAGATTGTTAATTCAGATAGGAAGTGTTAGCCGAGAGAAGAGATATAAACTTTAATGAATGTAAATGACTGCATTACGGGGTATTTGACGTGGAAGTCGTTATCAGTGCATCTATAGTCAACTCGCATTAACAGATGGGAGGGCAAAAAAGTCGGAGAACAAACAGAGCTTCCTGGTTCAGAAAGTGTTAAACTTCTGTCACTTCCTCAACCGAAAAGTCGAATTTCCCAACAGTTGGCCCGTCATAAAAACAACACCGGGAATGACATAATTATTCCGGGGCGCTGCTTTTTTCATGACCTAGAAAGAAGAACTTCTTTTCTAAAATGTTACAACCTTGTTATTTCGTTTTCTTTTGCGTCCGTTGAAATGGGTAGAGCTTGAAAGCTCGGTAACATCGGAGCGGGTCTTGTAGCCTACTAGCCGGCGAAGTTGTAAACAACCGATAGATTTGTGGCTTGTTATTTAGTATAAACTTGCCGTGTATGATCATAGATGCTATTGAACCACCTGCGAGTATCTCTGTGGCTCTTGTTTCAGTGTATAAAAAATGTTGAAATGCTAGTCGGCTAGGAACATATTGGCTATCATCGCTATCACACTAGCTGACTCGCACACTTTTAAACTGCCGGCTAATAGCTAGTAAACTCGCTCGATATAGTCATGTTTCTCTATCTTATTAGCAGGTTGTATACAATCCGCGAGAGATTTATGGCTTGTTACTTAGTAAACTAGCCGTGTATGATCATAAACGCTAGTGAACTACCTCCGAGTATCCCTGTGGTTCTGGTTTCAGTGTTTAAAAAACGTTCAAATGCTAGTCGGGTAGGAACATTTTGGGCCATCATCACTATCACACTAGCTGATTCGCCCACTTTTAACTTACCTACTAATAGCAAGTAAACTCGCTCGATGTAGTCATGTTCACTATCTTATTAGCAGGTTGTAAATAATCCGAGAGGAAGGTATGGCTTGTTACTTAGTAAAATAGCCGTGTATGATCATAGATGCTATTGAACCACCTGCCAGTATCCCTGTGGTTCTGGTTTCAGTGTCTAAATAATGTTGAAATGCTAGTCGGATAAGAACATTTTGGCTCTCATCACTATCACACTAGCTGACTCGCCCACTTTTAAACTGTCGGCTAATAGCTAGTAAACTCGCTCGATGTAGTCATGTTCACTATGTAACTAGCAGGTTGTAAACAATCCGCGAGAAAGTTATGGCTGGTTATTTAGTAAACTAGTCGTGTGTTATCCTAGTCTACTACTACCTGCAGGTATCCCGGTGGTTCTGGTTCCAGTGTCTAGAAAATGTCATGATGCTAGTTGGCTACTGATTAAGTGGAAAATTGTGTGTCAACATCACTATCGCACTAGCTGACTCGCCCGAGTAAACTCGCTCAATGTAATCTTTGTGCAACGAAACGGTTAACCGCGAACCTCGCGTGCTCTCCTGCAATTTCTTGAGAACGGTGTTATCCACAATTATATGTTTATTATTGGATTTTACCTCCTAGGGTTAAGGCGCGTGCTTTGTTTTAAGGCTTTTTTTTAGACCGTCGGTGCTCTTGTTTCGATTAACGGTGTAATCAGCAGCTTTATTGACGGTTAGCTCGTGCGTTTCAACCTGTCACGGTGATTTTACTCCTTCACATTTAAAAATTACGCACTCTTTACACGCTTTTCACCGAAAGGAGAAGAAACATTTATTTTTACTAGACAAATGGGTTACTTTTCTGCCAGGAATAAAAAGTAAAAAAAAAGAAGGTATTTCTAATTTCTGTTTTGACAGGGCTGAGTACGTCAAATAAAACTTTCCAATGTTTGAAATATCTACCTGGGAGGGTGAGAGAGAATGATAGAAAGAGAGTGGCTTTCAAATTTATGACCTCTTCCCCCCTTGTTATGTTGTAAATAAAATTGACTTAGGAATTGAAAGCTCACGAACCTCCTCGGTAGTAGAGATGAATCTGTAAACTTTTATTTATTGTCCTGGAGTTTCTGGAGAAGTGGAGAAAAATCATTACAAACAATAATACCAAGTGGGAGATTGGACGTTATCGCTTCACAGCGGGGGGCGGCGCTGGAAATGAAAATCCATTAAGGGACGGTCTTGTGATTTGCATTCTACAAGGAAACTCTCGATACAAACTCGTGTAAATTTCTAAATTGCTAATAACGATAATGTAAAGTGCATGGCGGTGCAGGGGGGGGGGGAGGTGTTGTTGTTATTTTTGAGCCGAAAACAAACAAAAACAAATTTCATCAATCGCCTCTGATGCATTCTCCACATCACGATTTTTTTTTTGTTCAAATTATTTTAAAAGCGAGCATTTTCAATGCACGAAACTGGAAAGGGCCCGGGGTTATTTTAAAAGTGTTTCTTAAAATAAACCAAACAGATGTTCCATTCCCTCCTCCCTATCGTCGAGGACTGAAAAATCAGCTCTACTGCCTCCTTAGCTTTTTCATTCACGCATGGTCTTTTTGTTAATCCAAAAAGCTCGGAATTGCCAATAGCAATTGGCACTCTTACTTTATAAGCTCGGCTGTGTTCACAGTTCCTTAAGGTTCGAAAATCAATAATCCAGTGAAAGAAGTGGCTGCTGTTTTTAGGTTCCAGAAAATTATTTTTTAATGTAGTTTCGTCGTTTTATTTTCTGACTATTTGGATCAAGATTTGTTTACCGTTAAAATGTTTACTATCATCACTTAATTTTCAATACTGTCAAGTGAATAAATAATCATAAATTAATTAATAAAAAATAAATAAAGTGTTAAAAATCGTTGGCAATGTTGCACTGAGTTTATGTTCACAGATATATAAAACCATTTATTAAAAACTTAATTATCTCTATTGTAAACATCTTTAAGATTGTTTTGCCCTGATGACCAATTTTATGGTCAATCATCAGGTCAAAACAGTCAAAAAGATGTCTACAAATCGACAAAATTAAAGTTTTAATAACAAATTTAAAAATTTTTTGAGCATAACTCACCCAACATTACCAGGGACACGGTGCATGGTCAATTTGTAGACATCTTTAAAATTGTTTTGTCCTGGTGATGACCTTAAAATTGGTCGAAAGCTTGGCAGATAATTGAATTTGTTGTTGTTATCCAGACCATACCGAGTTCCACCGGTCCATCGATAAACAAACCTTACGGACCGTTTGCGAATTTGTACGTGCATAGACGAATGTAATTAAATTTTTTTGCTGTCGAAAATTTAAAATTCGGGCTAGTGGCAATTAGTCTCATTCCGCTTGAAGTGTTTAATTCGATCGGCGTTAATATTTCTATTTTTTTAATTCTCAATCAATTAGTAGTCTCGTGTGCGTAAAACGGGGATTAGCGTGATAAGCGATCCAGAATTTTTTTCTCTCTATCTACGGCGTTTTCGACCGTATTGGTTAAGGTTCGTTAGAAATATTTCATTGAAGCCTTCGTGCGGTTTTAAGATCGCGTGTTTCGAACCACATGAAATAATCTCGAAACTGTTCTCATGTAAAATTTTTCTCCTGCGAAACGGCCGTGTCCCATTCCAATTCCCTTTCAGGGAAGATCATATAGACAGATCCACATAGATCTCTCTTTCTCTCTCTCTCTCTCTCTCTCTCTCTCTCTCTCTCTCTCTCACACACACACACACACACACACACACACACACACACACGCATAAAACGGTTCTTTAAAAAATTAGCCATAGGAGATGGCTGATTATTAGCGCGAAAAAAGGGAAGAGAGGAAAGCGGCGGCAGGCCAAAACTACGAGTATGCACCAAAAACGACGAAGAATGTATTTTGGTCGCATTCATATAATTTGAATACTAAATGCCGTAGTTCATTGTCAAAATCCTATCATTGCCCATGTTTTTTATTGTCATAAGCCGCATTATTATTATTATTATTATTTTAAAATAATGCTAATAGTTGAATCAACAGAGCTACACGGCAGAGGGCCAAACACTCGACGCAAGGTTCATTGAATATTTATTTAAATAAGATCTAAAAACCAGTCGACTCTGGACAGGTTTTCGCTGGGATGCTACGACTTGATATACGCCCCTGCTGAGCGTGGAGAATTCTTAACGAAATTCATGGAATGACCGGCACCTCCTCGGTCCACGGCCAGGTTTCAATCTGGAACATCATTAAATCGACCTTTTCGTGTTTTGTTTTTTGAAATTTCTGTGCACGTGATAAAACGTTTTTTAACGGTATAAAAAAAATGTACGCGGACGAAATTTGAGAAAGTTATGCGCAAATTTGCCCACCTCGATAACGGAAGAGAAAAAGGATCCAAAGTTGAATAGTAATGGAAAATGCCTTCCAGCGGCCCCCATTTCGATCGGTTGGTCCGAGTAAGGAATTGGACTCGTTTCATCGAGGTTCAATTTCAAATAATTTGTACAGAATTTGGATTGAAATATAGTATTTCTACTTTACGTCAGTGAATGCATCCAAAATCCCCAAAACCTGGGGAAACGTAATAATCTATGAAGACCATAGGCTTTGAACCTATACGTTTGGATGACAAAAACAGATAGAATCTTCCGCCTCAAAATGAATCCAAAAGAAAAATGAGATAAACGTTAGAAATGCCAGAACCTACCATAAAAGCACCCTCACCAAAACTGCCAAAATACCGTTAAACGGGCAAGACTCAGGAGAGGAAGAAACAGGCACCAATATTCAGCTAATGGTGATAAATAATTATAAAAAATTCAACAGATCTTTTTAGCTTTTGAACGATTTGAAAATATTATATACCCAATGAGTACGTATAATACTTAAAAGTAAAATTGAGCCGATGGCTTTTTTTCCATGTACGTAAGAGGCTGTTGTAAGTTCAGTAGACTTCATTGATGATGATGATGATGGTGCTGGATAATAGGAAGTGTGGGTTTTTGCCCAAGCATCCTTGTGGTTTCTTGTACTTACCTAGTTCTTTAGTTCAGTTCAATCGATTCGGCCGTTCTCCTAGGATATGCTAGGTCATTGACTGTCGTTGCTACAATTGCTTTCCCTGGGTTTTCTTTGTATCCCAGGCTATGTCAACATTGAGCAGTTCGCATTCGAAGATGTAATATATACATTGGGATCATAATTGAACATACCCATTTTGTGTAGATGTTTTCTTAGATCTTGTGTAGTCCTACCACTCTGTGCTTTGCCCTCTTTAATTAGCTGTAAGTTTGCCAGTCTTGGTAAGGGTTGTGTTAACGTAAGCTTACTGTGTTAAACTCGCGAGTTTATCCACATCGAAATGATGAAGGATGAGATGAGTGTGTAGATACTCTTCTACTTTTGTATTTTTCGATCCATTCTGTGTTTGTTTTTATTATCCCAGGAAAACGTTCGGGGGTATATTGGCCTTTGCAGTGCCTTAGCTTTTTCGTTACCCTAAATTCCCTAGTGTACTGGTATACAAGATATCAGGTTGTTGTTTCTCCAGGTTTTGGAGATTTTGGATATATCCACTGATTAATTTTGATGTAATAGGATTTTATCTATACAAGAAAAAAATTAATACAAGATAACTCATTAAATATGGAAAACAATTTTTTTATATGTAAATAACACTGGACAATCACCATTTATGTTTTATTTTTTATCCGATTTGTTTTCTGATCTGTAAAAATAATCGTGGGATTGATGATTTAAAAAAAAAGAATGTTTGAGTGAAGGCTCGTTGTCGGGAGTGGTTGTAAAGTGGGCTGGGCTGTGGATTTGGAAATAAATCCAAGCAGCAGCGGCATAGTCTGTATGCAAATTAACATGGTCGAAGATGACCGTAGCTCCAGCTCCATTGTTCAGTGTGTGGCCTCCGTCGATATTTTATGGTGGTCCCCCTTTCCCTCTTTTTATCCCTTCTTTTTTCCTTTTTTCCTCTGCTCGCCCTCTTCTTTTTTGTTATCTTCTTCTTCTCTTTTACATGTTTTTAATGTGTTTTTTTTGTTCTGTCTGTTCCAGACACCCGCTGTTTCCCCTCCTCGCGCTGATCTTCGAAAAATGTGAATTGGCGACGAGTACCCCGAGGGACCCAGGCGTCGCGGGCGGAGACGTCTGTTCCTCAGAATCGTTCAATGAGGATATAGCGATATTTTCGAAACAGGTAAGTCAAAGGCTAAACTCTATTGTAAATAGAACGGCTTATTATAAAATAAGTTTGCATGTCACAACTGTCACAACATACAAACCTGGCAAATCTTTGTATAATTTCATTTTATACATTTTTGTAACTACAAGTTGCAATAAATGATTAAATTCGTAATGATAGAAATTAATTAGATAAATTAAACTATGTCAGTAAAATTGGGAGATAAGTACTAAACTATTTGTTCTGTCTTATTACTTCATTACGTCTATGTTTTCTCAGTTAAAAGCTGTTCATTCTTGTATATACAGTAAATATAATGAGCCCTCTTCCTAATGAAAGAAAGGTATTTGTACTAATTATTAATCGATAAGATTTCTTCCTGATAGCTGTGTAATAAACAACTTTTTTACTGCTTTAATTAGTAAACTTCCTGTAGGGTAGAATTTATTATTTCAATGATAGTTTTAGATTTAACGATTCCTTTGGTTATTATTCAGCGATAAATGAACAAAGTGTAAGGCTGTATGTTTGGCCATGTTTTGCACGAGTGATTGATTCTCAGCTGTTGCCATGTATATTGCCTTCCCGTCAGAATTGAATTTTAGTTGGACTCCAGACAGGGCACTGCCCCTAACATAGCTAAGAAGGTATGTGGCTGGATAGGAGAAGTGACAGAATATCGTGCAGAAATTGCCATTAAGAAAAGGAGACACCAGAACAAAAGATTCTATGTAGGTTCGAGTCTTTCAGCTGGGAGAGGAAAAGCCGCAAACAAGATCCTACACTAATGAGCCGCTGGCAAAGCTATGGAGGTTGAGTAACAACTTGAAGCTGGCCAGTGATTTATAAAATTAGAGGAGCAGAATAGATCTGCTGATGTCGAGGTGCTGAAGGGCTTGTGGCCAACCTCCTTATCCCTAGCCCTATCCCTGGTATTCAAGGAAATCCCATGGAAAAGAATTGTAGCAGTGACAGCCAATGACCTAATACTTCCGAGAAGAAGATTGAGTTGATTGCACTGAACTAGAGAACTAGAAAGGTAAATTAAGTCAGAAAGCTGCAGTACCTGGGGAGCACAAATCCCTACTTCCTAGCATCCATCTCTATCATTCTCATCACCATCCAGTATGTGTAATGTTTGGGCCTTTTTTTATTTTGTGCTCGAGTGGTTGAACAATTCGCAGCTGCCACTGTATATATAGGCGTTTCTTAAAAATTTAATTCTAGTTGGACTCCTGACAAGGCAAAAAGAAAAGCAGCGAAAGAAGTACAGACAGAAGAAATACTGTGCAGGTACTGCCAAGGAAGAGGAGACCCATTCTGAGGTCTGGATAGATTCTTGCACTAAGAGAGGCAAAGCCGCAAGCAAAATCCTACACTAAGTGGCTACTGGCAAGGCTAAGGAGGTTCACCAACAATCTGAAGCTGGCCAGTAATTTATAAAATTAGGGGAGCACCTGACGACCATAGATCTGCTGAGGTCGAGGTGTGGAAGGTCTTGTGGCCGCCTCATTTATCCCTATCCCTTTAAAAATTGAAATTTATCCCGATTAAAAATTATTAACCTGTGTTAATTTTAACACTTTTAACATGTAGTTGTTATTAATCACTACCCTCTAAGCATCATTAACCGCTTTAATAAATGTTGTATCGTTAGAGAAGAACTCGCCTACAAATTTGTGTATAGCGAGTTCTTATAAGGCATCGGTTTGAAACCCGTTTCGAGGCATTTTAAAATCAGAGTCGGTCAAGTTTCAGTTTTGATATTGAAATTACGTAGAAAGCGTTAAGCCCTGGATTCCATTCGGGTCGAAACGAAGCTAAGCTAAGAAGTCATTTATAAGCGAAGAGGGCCCTCCGGGAAGTGCTAATAAAAAACTGCTGTTCCATTAGGTTTCCCACAGTTCAGAGATACATCTCGTTTTTTTTTCCCGATGCATGTAATTCCAAAGTCGTTTTTTCCCCAGTGATTACTCGTCTAGTGGTTTAGTCTCAAATTTTGTTTTATTCTTCTTCTTGTTTTACTGTGTGATGTTCTGCGGTACGGTTCCAAGGGGTAATTTTTTCCCGAAGGAAAACTGAAGACAGTTTAAAAATATTGAAAGAAAAATTCTTTCTACTGGGGGGGATAATATAATGCTCTTGGCCAATTTCCGCGTGGCTCCATGTCGCGGGTACCTCAAACCCGGACAGAAGGACCAGGATATTAGTATAATAAATAATGGACGTTGGTCATCATGATGGCAATGCGCACAATTTCAACAGCAGCTCTAGCAGTGGGATCCAGTGCTTTGGTTGAACCATAACCTCTGTTGTTTTTTTTTATCCACGAAATTCTTTTCCTACCTCTCCCCTCGATTTTCCCTTCCAGTCCTTAACCAGTTTATATTTATCCGGTTGACGTAGAACTTGACTGAAATACCTATGTTTCCTTCTTTTTACCGTTCTCTTAATTTCTGCTGTTTTGTGACCCTTCTGAGTACCTCAACGTTAGTGACGTATTCTGTTCAACTTATTTTTACCATTCATGTTATTGGTCCGCATCTCGAATGTATCATGTTTTTTCATAAAGGCTTCTGTTAGTGGCAAACTTCGACACCATATAGCAGCGGTGAGAAGACTTAGCATTTCAATAATCTTATCCTTCTCTAAACTCTAATCTTATCCTTAATCCCAGATCAAGTTCGTCACTGCACCCTTTTCATTTTAGTAAATGCCGTCCTCGCCTTTTCTATCGTTGATTTTGTTTCCCTTGGATGCACCACTTCTCACCCGCTTAAATATTGTAAATTTAAAAAAAATATATATATATTTTGTATTTAAGACCTATTTTAACGTCACACTTACCCCGTTTTGTAAAATACTTGGAACCTATGACAAAATCCAAGTTGCATAGACTCCTTTTTTGGCCAACATATCTATGTTCCGAATGCACAGGGAATCATGCTAGGATCAGGTCATTGGTATCATTGACTTCCGCCAGAATTTCCTTACAATTCCTTACGCTCTTTGCCTTAACCTCGCATGAGGCCGTGCGACCTGATTGTCAGAGAAAATGACTTCCTTGAATGGGTTCCTAGTCTTTTTTATTTATTTGGTGCAGTGTTCAGTTGCTAGAATTTCAGACTGGAAAACTGTAGAGTATTTACCTAAGGTTAAGAGTCGTTCTTCTGATTCACTCCGAGAACTCCAGCACCCTGCCTCTGTCCATTTTCGAGCGGTCATTATATCACTAGGAACTTCGGAGGTATTCCTTTGTCCCATTCTTCCCTTTCTGGTGCATAAATGATAGAAGTTCAATTCCAACGTATTCTGTTCGAGTTAACGATACATCTAGGTGTAAACTTGTCTAAACACCTAGTTATCTTAATATCGTGGCATAGTCAGAAAATAATTGGACCCAATTACCCTAGCGTTCAGCTTTAAACCGCAGAGCTGTAAAGTAATGGCAATTAGCTCGATACATGCAACATATATTATCAAGATTTTTTTTTGTAGAACGAATCGTCCTGTCGTTTGTTTAGCAGTACAGACCCAAGTCAAATAATTCAAACTCCATCACCCGAGAGGTCGACAAGATGGACTTGAAACAGCAACTTGTATTATTCTAATTTATTACTTTTTCAGGAGTGAAGACAAAATATCTATTTTTACGCCTCAGTCGAGTTTTTCTTTCAGTCTCCTTTTTCCCTTCCATCTGTTTCTTACTCTGAACACCCTCCGGGCGTCTATATTTATCTGCTACCCCTAGGAAAGCTATGCTCGCCCAAGACGTATCCCTCCAGAGACTCTTGCAGCCTTGGCTTTTCTAATTTCTAGAATTCAGACAGTGCTAGTAATTCGCAATTAGATAGCTAGGTTTTTTCTTAAATTTTCATTTAAAGTTAGTATACAACTTCAGGGGCCAATAGAAGCAATACAGTCATAACACAACGGACACAAAATAATGAAATATGGTAAATGCTCCTTGGTATGTCCGCAATAGTAATACACATAGAGCTCTGAATATCCCGCATCTCGGCATCAAGATTTTCAGTGGTATTCACGATTTGTGTTGGATGTTAACGCTTGTTAAGTCGAGTCGAAAATGATCGATAAGATTGTGAACGCCCATTTTCATATTTCGAAATTAACATGTCAGTTCTTCGTCGTAGTTTGGAAGGAAGAGGATTTTTTCAAAATGCCAAAAGTTAGTCGAAAGATTTCTTAAGTCTTTGATTCAAAATGGGCGCGCTGTCCTACTTAAGCTAAAACAAATAACTGAACTGACCAATAAGAAGGAGATAAAACATAATGACATAATGAACATAAATATATAGTTGATAAAAATCCAATGCCTCCATGAAGGTATGAGGATAGGTCAGGAATTAATAAAAGATATGTGTTAGTCGAATTTAATTAAAGCGTATCTCAAAATAAAAATATATAACAAACAACCAGCTGTTCAATGCTTGTCGATCATGTTTGTTACTTAAGTCCTAACGCTAACAGTCTGACTGCTATTCAACTTGACAGCTAACACAGGTCCAACTTTAGATCGAGCAATGTTAAGTAGCTGATTCTAACAGACCTACGTCATATTGTTTTCGATCTAACACGACTTAACAGATTTAACAGGGTTGACACAAAGATCGTGAATCTTCAAAGCCACCCGAAGCCAAAAACGTTATAGTCGTAGTATAGACGACTGAAGAGGACAAAGCCATTGGAGTTAGTTATTTAAAAAGTTACGAGGTTAACTCAACTCGATAAACTATGACAGTAATGACACAAGTCTAGTTATCACTAATTATTGTCAACAATGCAGCAGTTGTGTTTGTATGTTTACATTTAGCAAAAAAATTATTGTATCTGGTGGACATATTCTCAGACGGAATTGCCCAAATTTCAATAGGTGTCAAAACGAAGAAAACGATTCGCATTGGCTTTTTTATGTGTACAGGCCTTACAAAGATTAATAAGTGATCAGGAGGAAATGTAAAAAAAAGCTCATTAAGGAGAGGTAGGGGTGGAAGAAAGTCGGAACGCTCTTCCAGGAACTGTCGTCCAAAGTGACGAGGGTGAGAGGAAAAATGGTGGTACAAAAACTCCACAATGGATTCCCTAGAGTTTTTCGAGGTCAAAATCCCAGGCTGAAACGTTAACCTGGGTTCCTCGGCGACGGCGAAAACAGTATCGAAATTCTCTATAAGCTGTGGAAAAAAAGAAGGTTTGTTTATCCATCGATTCAGTTACGGAAAATGGTAATAACGGGTTGGGGTCGTTAATATGAGGTTAGGGACAACACGTACTCCGGGATAATTTATAACACTAGTTAGTTAGCTTCCTTGCTACACGAATATCTCTTCTCTTCCTTCTTTTCAAGATAATTGGAAAGGTTCATACGTCGTTAGCAGTGTTGGCGAAAACACTGTCTACATTGTATGAGATAATGTGATGAGGTGATATTTTAATGAAGAGAGTAATCGCTCGGTTCATGGGTTGGCTTGAAACTCGTAAAATTGATGACCGGGCCCTTGTACAATCATCTCAAGGTTTGTCAAGGACCTCAGGCCTTCAACGCCCATTCCGTTTTATTTGACCCGTGACCCGTTGTAAAAACGGTCGGAATTCGTTCTCCAGTCCCGGCTCTCGTGGAATTATTTTTATAAGGGGCACGTTTTGAATTTTATCCGGGCTGAATCGGCCGAGGCTCGGGTTTCTTCATCTCACTCTGAGGAATCTTTTACTGGCTGGTTATCTGCCTAGAATTTACATAGATCTCATGTTCATTAATGGTCGTGCGGTTGGAGATTATTTCGACTTCAAACCGGTTTACTACAAAGAATCCAGATTTAAAATAAGAATAAAGAGAGAAAGAGAGATATATATAAAAAAGAGGGTAAGGGAAAAGAGAATAAGGGAAGGGGGGAGATATTTCACCGACTTGTCAGTTACAGGCAGTTCCCTTCACATAATAGGCCTCTGCTTCTTCCGCTGAGAGAGAAACAGAGAAAGCATAGAAAGAGAGTGAGAGAAAGAAAGACAGAGAGGAGAGAGAGAGTGTGTGAGAGAGGAGAGAGTGACCCAGGGAGAAAAAGATCGAGGAGCGAGGGGCGAGGAGGAGGCTCACATACATTTATGTATGCAGGGTGTCCTTTATTTAAATGAATTTCTGTTGAACCAATGGCGCTATAATAAATATAAATAAATAAATAAAACATGTTTAATATTTTTATCCTAGTTTCAAATTTTTATCTCTTTTTGGAAAAAAATGATCCTGGTACCTCAGCCTCAGTTTAACTTTCAAATCTCAAATACGACTCTATACATCTCGACACATCATTTTAAAGTATTTTTTTACGCTGAAAACAATGATCCAATCGGATTGTAAATTGGTCCAAAAAAATGACAATGTTGTGGCAGAAGGTTTGAGAAAAAACAGTCATTTGGTTTGCTATTCATTAATCACATTTCATGTTCGAACTGTTGCCTTACGTTGCTGGGTTATGATTGGCGTAGACACTGGTTTTTTAAATGAGAAGATAGTCAAGTGGAGTTAAATGGGGTGACCAAGGTGAATCGGGTGAGGTCCTATCCACTTATCCCGGAAGTAAAGGTTCAAATCACGTCTCACCTGCAAAGAATTGTGTGTTCGGGGCATCCATCATGCTGGAGAATCATTCTTTATAGTTGTTGCAGAGGACATCATCTAATAGTGTTGGTAAAATCTCCCTCAAAACTTGAGCAACTGAGCACTATTTAAATTATTTTCGTAGAAATAAGGCCCAATTAATTTAATATCCGGGAAGTCCACACCAAACGTTGATACTATGAACCACCTGATGATGACAAGAATTCGAAATTCTCTGATTTTCCTCTGTCTATGTTCGACAATTATTCCAATTAGGATGCCGTTAGAGGTGAACTTGGATTCATCCATTGGATGTATGGAAGCATGTTTTCTTCAACCACCCGAATTACGCTGCCGGTTTTTTGGTGATGGAACAGCAACTGATCCGTTTTACCCTTTCACAGAAGGACTGAGAGTTAAATTGCCTCTTTTATATTTCCAAGTCAAATCGAATAGCAGTGTAGTCAGACTGTCAGCCGTTGGGACTTAGGTACCAGACATGGTCGGCATGAAATGAACAGCTGGTTATTTGATATGTATTTTTATTTTTAAATACACTTTAATTAAATTCGACCAATATATTGTTTTTGTTAATTTCTGACCTATCCTCACATTTTCATTATAGTGGAGGCATTGGATCTTCATCAATTAAGTATTTACGTTCCATAACCTATGTAGTAAGGATGTTCATTACTGAATTTAGATATTATCTTTGCTTTAGTAGGGCAGCGATTTTTGTGATTTAATTTATCTGTCCTACAAACATTCAACGACCACTTCTCCCATTTCATCGTAAAATTTTTCACGCGAAAAAAGGTTGCATTTTGAATCAAAGACTTGATTAGTCTTTCGACTGACTTTTGACATTTTTGAAAAAAAATCACACTCTTTCTTCACAATTGAAAACCAAAAGTTCACCAACAGTAACAAATCTTCAGTACGTTTGACAACAGTTTTTGGTTTTACCAGTCGCTACGTGTGGCTCTACGGAAGAGCTAACATATTACCTTCGAAATAAGAAAAGGCCGTGCACAGTCTTACCGGTCATTTTCGACTCGATTAACAAGCGTTAACATCTAACACAAATCGTGAATACCAAGAGTCGAGTCGTTTAAATAGAAAATCGATGGATGTGGTGTTGGCCCTGTTCCAGGACATATCACCTTGTTCTTTCATATTGCCATAGTTCATGAATAGAAGGGTGTCAAATGAAGCATTCACCTCGGAGAGAGCGGTCGTTTCCCTTCTATTTTTATGATGGGGACGTTACAGTTTTTTTTTATATCTGCTTTTCTTTTTGTTTATTTTGCATTGAATGTGTTATTGTCGGACTGATTAAATCTCTTGTTCTACCACCTGGATTGGGCGCGTTTCAGGGCAAAACAAGCTACACGGATGAAATCGGACGAGAATTAGGAAGGAAAAGGAATATAAAGGAGGAATAAACAGTTGTCTACCTTAAATAGAGGCAATTGTGGGGTGGTGGGTGAAGGGGAGAGATCATAGCGGGGTGTCTTCAAACAACCATCACGTTCCCTTTACCAGTTCTTCCTTTTACACATCCTGATATTTCACATTCCGCTCTCCTCCCTCAACAGTCGATTTCCTCTATCTCCGTCAACCCGTTTTCTTCCCCCTTTCCGTTTAACCACTCTTAGCTCCTGAGCTTTTGAGTGCGAATAAAACGGAGAACTAGATGATAAAGCCGGTTCGGAACCGTCGTCGAACATTTACATAACGCAAATGGAAGAAAGTCGAAATACGTCTTGTTAAATTTATATAATCTTGTCGTAATTCTTTATTACCATCTATAAAGGTGGCTCCAGACATGGGTATTCGCCGAATGCCGGACAAGGTTTCGCCGAATCCCGACTAGTGTGGATGGATGCTTATTGTCGGTCTTCTCGTCCGCTTCAAAGTGCACGAATATTTGTTAAGTAACCGCGCTCAAACCAACCACACATTCGGGAATCAAATTTAACTGTACGTATCTTTATCCAAATCACCAAACCTTAAACCTCCTTAAACCAACTGTTACCAAAATCAGCAGAAAGTGTATACTTCTATTTAATGCTATTTATTTGCCATTAATGAAAGATTCCTAACTAGTATAGGTGTATTAATTTACACAATAACAACAGTCTTTTTAAATTAGGAATGGATTGGCCCAAGGCTACAGTTTTGGAGTCTCTCGATTTTTACGAAATAGAACCAATAATTTGGAAAGCTTCTCTTACTAATCATAAATTGTTTTATAAATAAAGCAATAAATAAAAATATAATTAAATATATTTTTTTCAATTAGTTTGTAGCCACTGCATAAAACAGTAACCTCAACTGCAGCAATGACGGTTTCACTGTTGCCCATCACGATTGGTAGTAAGTTGAGGACTCGCACGGCACTTGGCAAATACGTATTCGCTGTTGCTGCACAAACTGGGTGGTTGTACAAACCACGCATGTGTGTACACATAGGCACGCTATTTGATGAATGCCAAGACGAGCATCTCTTGACAAATATTCGGCAATAGGGATTCGGCGAATAGCGCACCTTTAGAGGAAAGTGGTCCTAGGTTAAAACAAGGCTGTGACAGAAATCAACACGGCCTGCGGACGTTCAGTCGAACACAATTACATTTGTGCTTTGTAAGCCGTTGTGATCCAAGAGCAACTTTGCCTATCAGCGGAGTCCATCTAATCGCCCCCTCAATGGTATTATAGCTGGTCGGTTAAGCACCTCTGCCCCCAACATTTACCCCAATTAGACGGATCTTCCAAATGTCGGCTATGTCACCAAGAATAATTAAGGAATCTGGAGTATTTTCGGCCTTTTTGTTGCGATATGTAAAAAAATTGTATATGTGTTCAATTTAAAAATTAAAATATTCCAACGATTACCTTTTTCAATGATTTCAAATGATTTCATCTGAAGTGATTTTTTTCAGCGTCTTCGCGTCACTACGAGACATTTAATTTACATCTAGGAGTTCTTGTGGTTGTAATCTTGAAAGATTTAACGTTTTTCTCACTCAAAACAACGTCTATATCTATAATTCTTGCATTAAAACGACTGTGCCAATATTAAGACATTGGGAAGAAATGGGAAGATTATTTGAATTTGTTGTTTGTAAAGATGAAGGTCGATAATGAAATTGTATATACACTGACAGGCAAAAATTCTACCCACTTGTAATATAACTTGATTTGTATATATTTTTATATATTAATCAAAGTTTCATGTTTTTTAACGTTCAATAATGGGAGTGTTTGTCTAAAAAAGGTAAAAAAAAGTAAATTGGTAAGGAAAAAAAGACGGACAGATAAAATTTATTTATTAGATTTTTAATTAACATTTCAATATCCCGTATTTCCTCCTCTTGCCTTAATTACATCTGGAAGACGCCTCGGCTACTTTCTACCAGTCTGGCAATGTCGCTTTGCTAGAGGTTATCCCATTCTTCACGATGAGTCCTTTCAAGATCGTGGAATGTATCAGGAAGTGATGGACGTTATTCGTCTTTTGAGGTCATCCCATAAATGTTCGATGGGGTTCAAGTCTGGAGAACGGGCTGGCCAGGCTAAGACCCTGATGCTGAAGGTACGTTTGTACTATGCTAGCGATATGAGTGCATTATCGTGCTTTCGAATAAGATTGTCGCTGGTTTCATCGAGAACAGGCAACTCATGATGTTCCAAAATTTCATCCACATAGCGAGTAGCCAAAGACCCTCCAGGAACAACAAGTCTGTGCGACTCTCCTTTGAAATTCCCGCCCACACCATCGCTGAGCTACATTGAAAAGGTTGGCTCTCGAAAAAATTACAAGCTTCGTACTTTTCATTTCGCCTTTTCCACTCTTTCACGCCCATCTAGAGGTCTTAGAATAAATCTGCTCTCATCTGTAAAACGTACAGCAGGTCAGTCGTCTAAATACCAATGGCTGTGTTCTCGAGCAAATGCGAGCCGTGCAACTCTGTGTGTTCTGGTCAATTCTGGTCCTCTTCCGGGCCAAAAACCCATCAGTCCAACTGATTTAATCTTCTTCGAGCAGTACGTTCAGAAATTTGGAGGCCTCGAACTTCCTGGAGGTGACGAATCGCTTGGACAACAGTAAGGTGCCGGTTTCGCAAAATTCTCAAAGTCAAAAAACGGTCATCTTGTGGTTAGTGCCCTAGGTCATCCTTCTATGGTAGGACCCAGCTTCTGGAAAATGTGTAACGGCGTCTCGCAGTTTCCCAGGGAACTCCGATGGCAATAGCCGCAAACCTGATGGAACGTCCTTCATCAGTGACACAACACGCACAAGATCAGCACTGCGTGGCATATTTAAGTTTAAATATTGAAATTAAGAAAACAAAGATGAAAACTAGAAAGATTATTGCTTCAGAATTCAAATGAGTCTGAATTAACATTTTAAATTCCGTCAAAAGTAAACATTGAAAAATCCTTTATCCATGGTTTGGATTAAGGATTAAGTGTGTTTACCTGTCATCGATTTTCTCAATTTCAATCATAGCATAAAGAAATATATATTTATAAAAACAATGAGACAAATTAGGGCAGAACTTTCTTTTAATGAGAACATGAAAAAAAAAAAATCAATCGGGTGGAACTTTTTGCCTATCAATGAATATTTTGTGTTTATTTTTGTTATGTAATTTGTTGACTGATTAATGATGGTATTTTATTTTGTTGACAGATAAGGCAAGAGAAACCATTTTACAATGCGGATCCCGAAGTCGATTCACTGGTAAGTGTAAACAAATCTAAACTGGTTGACGTCGGAATAAGGTCGGTTTAAAGGCGAATCCGGTTGATATACGATCAGAGGGCCCAGGGTGGGCGTGTGTTTGCGGTGGATATCGGGAACGGGACGTAACAGTAAAAGTTTGAGTGACAGCCGACTGGGGTCTTGCTCAATCTACTGGAAGTATATGCGGCTGACCGAACTCTTCATAAATCCGTCCGGTACGAGCCACACGACCACCCACAAATATTTTCTAAACTGTTATTATCCCTCGCATCCCCGGCTTTTATATTGATGTGTAAACGAGGTTTTTCCAATGTGGGTCAGAGCCGTTTATTCCCTCGGCCTTTTACACCCGCCTGTCCGTCTTCATCAGACAATTTTGTAGTTTTTGATTTCATTTTAATATAAACGCGCCCATTTGTATTCGTCATTCGAGCCCGATATTAAATCCCCTTTTCATGTCACACGAAGGCCGCCCGGCAATTACCTTTTTGAGCTTTAATTATTGAATAACAACTCTATGTATCCCCATTTTTTTAATTGAACTTCTTTTACATGTGATTTTTTAACAAATTGCAATTGTTCATGCAGAGTTGGAGTAAAGCGTACAACAAAGCTTTATTTGGTATCAGATAAACTTTTTACATCAAAATGAAACAAAAACTAATGGAAATAATCGAGCATCTATTTTCTTTTTCTAAGTTATGAGCGGCTTCGATGGCCTTAACGGCTAGGGCGGTGACAGCGCGCTCATCACTGTGAGATGCCCTCTATTCGAATCCGACATATCTACAAACGGGCTGTCTTTTCCTAAAAGAGCCCAGGGGTAAATCACCTATGCTGTTGCAAAACCCTATTAAAAATGTACAAGTTAGAAGAAACCGAGAATATTTTCAAATGGGCTTTCATCCTCCCCCATATTATCTTTTCCCTGATCCATTGGAGAACGGCATCGTCATGTTATTGTGGAGAGATCGGTTTTGGTACACTCTCGCTTTTATTAATCATTCTTTGTTCACTATATATGTATAATGTGGGAAGTTTAGGAACCGACAAACAGCTGAGTTCATCGCCGGTCCTGGGCACTTCTTTTCCTGACCCATAACGCGTATTTTTTAACCTGCAGCCATTTCAGCGCCTCGACCTAGTTACTGACTATCTGCTTTTATGTGAAAACTAAGTTGATATCCTAAAATACAAGCGTCTCATTTGTATGTTAGGTTGTCAACTGGAGAGTACATATAAAACATACAATATAAATATATACACTAATATGAAAGTCTGGTCACATTCACTATTCCTCGTGGCGTTGGTCGAACCCACTCCATTCGCGCTAATAACTTACTTTTACTCACCAGACGTCACACACAACCCAGAGTTCTCCATATTCCTTGTGACGTGTTAAAACCCCTTTCCTTTCACGCGAATAAAGTAACATTCGTTCCAATAAATTAACATTTAAAAATCCTCTAGCCCAAAAGTATCCGAAAGGTGCTCGTGAGTTATTCTTGAATGACCTATGTGCAGCCTCGTTAGCACGGCCTTTTCTCTTTTCGACCCGTTCTCTGAGGACCCAGAGATTGACTTCTTCCTAACCTGCCATACTTTGCCCCTCTATTTTTCACATTTGAATAAGTCAAACGTAGTACACTTAGTTGGTATACAAATGTACATTGATGTCTTCATAAAGAATTTTTTATGCTTTTATCAGTCGGTCTTTGTTTCAAACCGTCTCATACACCCAGTACTCAGACAGTCATATATAAAAAAAGTTCAATGTCAATCTTTGAAAG
Source organism: Cimex lectularius (assembly GCF_000648675.2). Taxonomy (NCBI): domain Eukaryota; kingdom Metazoa; phylum Arthropoda; class Insecta; order Hemiptera; family Cimicidae; genus Cimex; species Cimex lectularius. The sequence continues at coordinate 1,583,362 of NW_019392670.1, read as the reverse complement.
AAATTTATCACACAGATAGACAATCTTATCGTCACACACTTCAGAGTTTAGAATTAACATATATTTCTTATAACGTGGTTATTAATTAATAAGATATTATATATTGTTTCAGATGGTTCAAGCAATACAAGTTTTACGGTTCCATTTATTAGAATTAGAAAAGGTGAGGATTTTTTTTTTAGAAAAATTTCAAAATAAAATGAAGTTCTTGCACGATATGGGTGGTTCAACGTTTGATTTGGGATTGTAGAAAATTGTTTCTCTTAATATTATTGTCTTGTGTGTAATCATAGCTGTACGCGAGAACTTCATTCAAAATAGATGCTTACTTTGTGGCTTATTGGAAACGCTTATTTTCCGACCCAAAGTCTTATCGTGTTGTGTCTACAGGTACACGAGTTGTGTGACAACTTCTGCCACCGCTATATCAGCTGCCTCAAGGGTAAGATGCCAATAGATCTCGTCATCGACGAAAGAGAATCCTCGAAACCCCTCGCCGAAATGGGTACGCCCGCCAACGGAAACGACGGACGAAGCAATGCGGACTCCACATCCCACACGGACGGCGCGAGCACCCCAGATGTGGTAAGAGCTTTTTTGTGTTTCTTTTTTTTTTTCATTTTCCTCTCTGAGTCCGACCCGGGGGCGACTCGCAATTAGAAACCCAACACTGAAGGGAGGACCGGGGATGGCTTCTGCTAGTAATTGGTGTCAATTTGAAGGCTCATGTAGGGGAATAAGCCGCTTATCCATCATTACTAGATATAACCCGGTCTTAGACCGCACCGATGTCACTCAATCACTATTACTTTTTTTCCACGGTAATATTCTTAATATCTACATGCAATCAGTTTAATCCGATTATCCTTATTTTAAACTACACTCTCACTAAGACTTGTCTTAATAGGTCATGTGGGATTTTTAATTTTTAATTTCTCTAGAAACTATCCTGAGATTGTGAGATTCCTCCTGTGGTCTGCGGGGTGATGCACCTATTGTTTTATAGTTACCCATCCTGACCTGCCAATTTAGTCATTTCTCCATCTTCAGTGTTTGAGTGACTCCACAGATATGTGTTAAACACTGAGGTATTATAATATTCTATTACAATTAACATTGAATCGCACTACTGTCATGATTTACCAAAAATGTTTGAAAAAAAAGAAAAGACAAAATGTTAACTCTTAGGATAGGATAAGAACAATAGCAGCAGTAGAAATACCCTCCGGTAACTTAATTATTTTTTAAATTTAATTTGACTGGCAATAAAGGCGTATTTTTTAACCACGCAAGCGGTTGAATTCTGAATAATTCATAAGGACAATATCGTAAAAGTTAAATAAAAGTTAAACTCAACTTGTCCGCCAAGTTAAAAGCCTAAAACGTGAGAAACGTTGGAATAAGTTTAATTCGATTTCTTTCGAAAATGAAGCAATTTAAGGCCTAGTTAATTCTCTGAAATGGGAAGCATTGACATTACCGGTTTTTCTATTTTGTGTAGTGTAAAGCCTCGTCCAGGTATTGCTGTGGTTTTTTTAAAATTGATTTACAATCGAAATCGTTGGCTGTCCTAATCAAAATTCACTAATTTCGTGGTCCGCGTGACCAACTAATACATTACAATTAATTAAGGTTGTTAGTTGAGATAAAAAAGTCAATGGCACGAGCGGGATTCGAACCCACGATCTTCGGCTTGATACGCCGCTGCTCTACCACTTGAACTATCGTCACCTCGATCCACTCGGACACTAACTTCCCATCTCAACCTCACCTTTTGAATTTTCCCTCCTTTTTGCCATTTTTCAAACGTCGTGTAATCGGATTGGATTCTCGGCGACAAATGAAATGGCCACGGAGAGCTTTAGTGAAGTTTACTTCATTTTAATTCATTAAATTCACTAATTTCGTGGTCCGCTTGACAAATTAATACATTATAATTAATTAAGGTTTTTAGTTGAGATAAAATCAAAATTGTAAAAACGAAACTTTTATCAAAAAGTAATGGGGATATTGTTTACTGGCAACGGAGACGGTATTTTCTTTGGCCTGAATCCCCGTTGATAATTACGTCTAGGTTGTTCGTTTCAGACATATTTTATAATACGACTTTTTTAAATGTGAAAAGAACAGAAACGAAAAGTTGCGTAAGGGAAATTAGAAAAAGCTCGATCCATAATTACCCGGCGTTGGTTAACGAAACGAAAACGAAACCGATCTGCTATCATGGGAGAATATTTCGTAAAGAAGCGACTTAAGTAACTCGTGCGAGGCCTGTTTCATGAATCAGATAAGAAGATACCGCGAAATGTTAATTATTATCTCAAGGCGACCCGTTCAAAAAGGAAACCGGGAGCAAATTGAATACGGCGCGAGCGCGGTGTGCCCGATCCTCGGCCGAGCCGACGAGGATTGTCAGAAGGATCCTAATCGTTGGACGCATTGACCACGAGGGATACCGAGACCGACCTTGGGGTATGTATGAATGCATAATGACCACCTGGACGCCCAACGACTGAATGTATTTTTTATGAGCCCGGACTCAAAATGACTTTTGACCAGCCAGAGAGTCCTTTCAAAATTGCTTGCTGTCCTCTGCAGGACCGACCGCAATTATCATATTTCAAATCGTAAATAATGACCGTCAAATGACTTACTAATTTTGAAAACAATACTGCACCATTTTTATGAAAACCTTTATCGGGTAGAATTTCATAAAATTATTGGATAGACATATCTTGTGCTTATTGTCCGAAGTCTGCTGATGGGGAAACACGTACATTTTAACATTTTCGAGAGAAGTTCATAAAATAAAAATCAACATAGAAACAATTCATTTATTGGGGTTATTTGATTATTTCTCAGAGATTAATTGATGATAATGATGATACTGATGAAAAGGAGACCAGGAAGTTGGGCTTTATGTTCCCCAAGGACTGCAGCCTTCAGGCTATTGTACTCTTAGTTCCTTCGTTCAGTCTGTCGATTCGATCCTTCTTTTAAAGAAAACTAGGTCATTGACTGTCGTTGCTACAATGTGGGTTTTCTTTGTATCCCAGGGTCTCCATTGAGCGGTTGCTTCTAATTCGAAGACGATATGGGTGGATGTTTCTTCCTGCTCATTGAATCATCTTCAGATGGTATCACCATTGAATATGCTCATTGCCAATGACCTGTAGTCCTATCAGTACTCCTCTGAGTTTAGCTCTCTCTCCTTTAACTGTAGCATTGAATTTGTCAGCCTTAGTAAGGGTTGTTTTAGCATAAGTTTGCTGTCCCTAGCACCCATAGAGTTTTTTATCCATTCTGTCATGGATTATGTAGTTGGTTTTGTTGTACCAAGAATAAGTTCAGGGCCTATGGTCTTGCAGATCCTCCTGTGGCCACTGTGTCTACTTTTTTATACTCAAAATTCCCTTGTACCTGGTATAGGTATTCTTGGTACCCAAGATATCTCCAGATTTTTTTTTCTCCAGGTTTTGGAGATTTTTGGTGCATCTGACTAAGTCTAATGGGATTTTTTTACATGCTAATGCTTTGCCAGTCAGTGTAGCCTCTTTTAAGATTTTCGACAAGCATTGATGACTTGTATTTATGCTTGAAAGACCGAGGTGTAGTTCCATAATGAGATTGTTGTTCTATGTTTTCGTCTTGTGCAAAAAACGCCTGATCCAGTTCCTTTATGGGTTTTGGAGCCATGGATGAATTGTTTAAAAAAATCTAATTTTCATTTAGTCCTGAAAGCCGTATGAAAAAACATGAATACTAACCACAATATAAAAAAAAACATGTTGCAATGTTTTCTTGTTTACTGTTCAAACGACGAACTTTTTTCCTTGCAACAGTTTCTCCAGGTCCCGGGCTCCCAACGGCACTGGAGCTTTTTAAGCCGGGCACCGAGGATTCTTCACAAACGAGCGTAATTTACGGCCGTTCTTGGCTCTGGCCCTTATGCCGTCATTGGCGGGGTTGAGAAGCCAAAATCTGAACTATAAAACATTCTGGTATAAACTAAATGGATGAAGAAGTTGTGTGAGTCGAGGATGGATGGCTATTACCAGTCCTGAAAACATTCCAAGACAAACGAAGGCCTGTGGGATTCGCTAAAATGCACACCAGATACTGATATTCGTCCGTCTCATGACTTCATCCGACCTCAACACGACAATTTAGGAAGTGTGAAGCGAAATTATGGTGTTTAAACCATTAGCCGTTAAGGTATTTTTAGGGGGACCGAAAAATTACAGCTGTTAGATAGACCTTCAATAAACGAAAGTACCTGCCGCCGCGCCGTTACCGACTAGGATAAAATATCGCCCATTCTTCGGAATCATTATTTTCGTTAATGAGCCCTTATGTAATCGGTCATAAAAATTGTTTTCTAATACCCGCACTAAATCACATTCAACCCTTGTCATGTTTGTTCTACTCTATGGACATTTGGAATTTATGGAAACGCTCGGAAAATTTATCGCCCTCTCGTGAATTGGGGCCCGTACGAATTTCGATTTCTTCTATTTAAACTATTTTATTTAAATACTTTCACGCTGAAGATAAACGTGACGAATATCTCTTATAATTGCACAAAAATTTAAATAAATGTGGAATAAACTCGTGGTTGATGAAACACGCAATAATGCATTTTTTATGGCTTTATGATTCACATATTAGCCAGAACAGAGTATGTTTGGAGTAATATCATCATTTTTTTTTGCGGGGGGGAAGAGGTGATCGTGAAAGAAAATTCCAGGAGTAAGAATCGAACTCCGGTCCCCCATTTTTAAATTATATTTTATTTATTGGATTAGATAGAAATTTATTTTTAGTCATAATTTGACATTGTATGGAACCTTATTCCATTTTTAATTTTGTATCCATTGGAATTCGTGGTCCGATTGACCAAATAACTTATTTCAATTAATTAATCATTATGTAAGGTATTGGTTGAGATAAAAAAGCCAGTGTAACGAGCGGGATTCGAACGCACGACCTTCGGCTCAATACGCCACTGCTCAACCACTTGAGCTATCGTGACTTCAATTAAGTCTTTACTTTAATTTTATAGATGCTATAACTCTGTTATAACATTTTAAAATAAATATACATATTTTGTACGTTGGATTTCTTATTAAAATTTTAGTTAATATATTCAAGAAACTTTGCGCCGTTTTTATATTCTGGGGAAGATTGTACAATTTTTGTAATCCAGAAATTGCAGTTTTTACCGAACAGTTTTTATTATTTATTTGATACATCATAGATTTTGATATATTATCACATAACATTTACATTGTTTTATGTATGTTATAAACCATGGAAAATACAAATTCCGAATTAACGGAAAGATTATTTTAAAGGAACTTTGATCCGCATCAGAATTACCGCTCTGGATTCGCACAAAGTATAATAAATAAAATTTTAAGTTATTTTAGAGAAAATGTAAAATTAAACAAAAAACTTTCGAGAGAAAATGTACAATTGAATAGGGTAACTGTCGTCAGTGTTGAAAATTTACTTAAGTTTTTCTGCTTTTTCCATTTTCGTTTTTTTTGTTTCACAATCGTTCAATTTCTTTGCTTTTATGCTTTTTACTTTATACGATACGGTTGAAAAATATATCATTGTTGTTTTCAGTGGAAGAAGCAGGCTAAATAGCGTTAGGTTAGACCCTTTGACAACCCTTCCCCCAGGGGACCGCCCGAAAATCTCTCTTCCACTAAGCCCGTGAAGTATGGGCGTTTTATTCCGCCCTAAACCTAGAAAGGAGATAAAACCTAATCGCTTCTAAGTTCCTGTCGACGAAAAAAAAAAAAAATCCAACTCTACCAACGCTACCGGCTAAATTATGCACAACCTTCATTGGCCAACGGCCATAATTAGGGATTGTTATGTCTCACGAAATAATTACAGATTCCTACCGTCTAGATTTAAAATGGACTCTCGAGCCAAGTCCGAGACTAATCGAAAAAATAGATATCAGTTTATTATTCTAAACTAGCTCCGATTCTACCGTCTTATATTAATCCACTTGATAAATATGCAACAAATTTTATTCACGATTGTTTTGCCTTTTGGATGAGATAATTAAATTGAATAAATTAAAAAGGGTAAAAAAAGAATTAACGTGCACCTGGAGGTGAACGAGCGAGCAGAGAGAATCGCCTCCTTAATTTATTCTCTCCATAACATTATATTAAAAAAAAAAATCATGCCTAGCCTTCTGTACTCATGTCTTCTGTACTACAATCCACAGGCCATATTAATTATATTAAATGGTTAACACGAGTAAGTGTGTAAAGTAAGTACTGTTTGTAAGTACGTTTACTTTTCTGTTTGTGAGATTTCTCAACATCTTTTATTCTTCATAATTTTCTTACGTGCTTTTCTATAACAAAATGAAAATCCTTTGATTTAAAAAAAAAAAAATTATACATTACCATCAAAATGTCAAGTTTGTTACAGAATTATTAACCACAAACATTCTTACATACGGAGAAATTATTAATCACTATAATAATACAGAAATGAACTATCATTAATAAAAAGGCTCGCCAGAAAATTACAACTATCTATAAAGAATTAATAGATTTCTTAAATGAACCGAGTTAATTGTTCGGCTGCTCTGAGAGTGATGACTTTCTCGTCATTACTCCTCTATCAACCAGCTCGCCTGGATTTCTTTTTTCCCCAATCGGCAAAGGATTTTGTTAAACTGCCTTAATTTGATTGTTTGCCCTTTATTATTTAAATATTCTTCAACCATTTCTACGATATTGCAATTAACACTTCCTTGACCAAAGTCGCTTCTGAGCAATGCCAGCTGTAGCTGTTTGAGCTTAGCAGGAAATCCGGCGAGTTTTGTGCGGTATCAGTGTTATTCCTGCTGTTTCTGCCCGTGTGTTGGCAATAAAACTTTTCTCTTAAGACAACATTAGGCCATGAAGGGTTAAATTTCAAATAGTGCAGATTGATGTAATAAACGGTGGATTAGCTCATAATTTTCTCTGTTATATCTACTTTCTGCGCAATAAACACAAGACAAAACAAATTAATTTATTTGCTATACTTTGAATACGTTATTTTAAGAAGTAAAAATTAAATGATAATGTAGAACAAAATAATGTAATATAATGTAAAATGACCAACCTGCTCTCAGTAAGTTTAACTTGTGCTTGACAGCAAGGGTTTTGAGCTCCCAAATAGTTTTATTTATTACAAAAATAAACAAAAAACAGATTAAAACTAATTAGTAGACTATGTCATTCTTTGTAATATGTAAACAATTATTTTATTAATATGTTACTTATAAACAATTTCTCTTCTTTAATTATATATGTTTAAAAAAGATTTACATTTAACATAAGAGGAAGAATATCGCTTTTGTTGTATTGCATAGAAGTGATTACCTTAGGAACTTTTATTAATGTAGTTGTTCTTGTAATGTTATTGAAGTCCGGAATAGGTAAAGTTTTATGCTTATAACTACGAATACATAAATACATCAAACATAATTGTTTGACTTGGAATATTTTAAAATCAACTTAAAGTCCCTTTGTTTTGTACCTTCTATGGTTATTTAATGAAATTTTTATTATATAATTTTGACCGGCAATTATTGGAAAAAATTGTAGATTTTGTGGTACCTCCACAAACTAGGATCCCATATATTAGTAAAGATTGTGATATTTCGAAATAAACAAACATCATTACACCTTTCTGAAGAATGATTATTTGGAGATCATGAGATGCGGTCTGGTGTGATGTAGGTTTAGAAAAAAATTTTCTTTATCGTGCCAACGTTTCGATCTTTAGTGAGGTCATCTTCAGGGCTTGGGATTTATAAACGTTGTTTAAATTTTACAAATACATGTAGGATGTGAAAAAAATGATAGAAAATTCATTTTCTCAGATCCTACAGGTATTTGTATAATTTAAACAATGTTTAAAAATCCCAGGCCCTGAAGATGATCTCAATAAAGATCGAAACGTGGCACGATAAAGAAAATGTTTTTCTAAACCTACGTCGCACCAGACCGAGACCGCATCTGACGATCTCCAAATAATCATTAATTAACGGTCACTAACATCACACACACACACACACACACACAGAGGTGCAAAAGGTGAGAAATATCGAGGACTACACCATCCTAACACCACACATTTCTGAAGAATATTTCTTAAAAAGTTTAAATTTATAAGTCCTTTTTTTCAAATCGTCCACCTATTGGATCCGGACAGATCTGCTCAATTTTTATAATTATTTACTATAATTCGCTTAATATGGTTTTTTCCTTGCAGATTATGCGATGCATTACTGAATATAGCCATGTTCTGTAGATGTTTTCTGAAATGACTGTTCTAAGCATTGCCCTGTCTACTTGTACAGTGGCAATTTTTGTGAAGATCCTTTTGTTATAAGTTGTTTCGCACCCCTACAGAGGTTTTATAGCTCGACTAGCAGACTGGAGGTCTTTTAATGGCTATTTGTGTTATTTCGTAAACCTTTTTTAAGATTGGGCTTTGATTTATGTACCACGTGTTATTCGCTTATAATGGAAGTGTTTACAAAAGAATCAGAAAAGGAATGATCACAAAGGTGGTCGAAGTAGGAGAAAATTCTATTTCAACAAACGTGTTATTACGAACAAGAAACCCAGAAAAACTATGAATCACCTTCCTTAGAAGGTGATAGCATGTGTGTCATATGAAAATCTCGAGTCTTATTAGCACAATAACACATTTAACATGATTGAACGGCTCATTGTGACAAGTGAGGTTTGTTTGGATAAAACCGATCGTGGCAGTTGTCAACGCTTTCTTAAGTCGATCGGAGTTTAAAATGATACGCGATGGTTTAATCTTTGCATAACCATCCAGATTAATTGTTTTCCGACGTGCTCGCACGCTCGTATACAGTGTGGGATCTGAGAGATTTGAAGAGTAAACATTTAAAAGGCCGAAGACCGCGAAAAAAACATGTGTTCCTTCCCTTTTTCACATGATTTGGGATTTTTGGAAAATCGATTCGAACGGTGTTTTTGTAACAGAAAAGATTTTTTAAAATGTGTATATGGCCTGGCTGAATTCAGAAACAGTGTTTCGTATTTTTAGTAGTTTCAAATTTTTACGTTTTTTTGGTGAAAAATTATACAGGGTCCTTCAAGCCCAGTTCAACTTCAAAATTAAAAACTGTGACGCTGAAAACCTTGATACAATCGGATTTTAAATTGGTCAAAAAAATGTTGTGAGTTGTGGCAAAAAGTTTGGAAAAATGCAATTCGTTTGTTTCGTTGTTAATTCCAATAATGTGCTTCTTCACTAAAGTAAACATTAATTGCCTTCATTGTGTACATTCTGTCAATGTTTGCCAAACTCGCATTTTGAGAAAAAATCTTTATTCCTGGAAGTAAATACATTTTACTTATTGACGGATCAGTTGCTGTTCCATCACCAAGAAACCGCAGTGTAATTCGGGAGGTTGCAGAAAACATGCTTCCATACATGCAATGGACTGATGAATCCAAGTTCACATCTAACGGCATCCTAATTGGAATAATTTTTGAACGTGGGCAGAGGAAAATCCGAGAGTTTCGTATTCTTGTCATCATCAGGTTCACGGTTTCAATGTTTGGTGTGGACTTCCCGGAAATTAAATTAATTGGTCCTTACTTCTACGAAAATAATTTAAATGGTGTTCAGTTCCTCAATCTTTTGAGGGAGGTTTTACCAACACTATTAGATGATGTTCCTCTGCAACAACGATTAAGAATGATTCTCCAACTTGATGGATGCCCCGAACACAATTCTGTGCAGTTGAGACGTTATTTGAATCGTCACTTCCGGGATTGGTGGATAGGACCTCATGGCCCGATCTGTTGGCCTCCTCGGTTACACGATTTAACTCCACTTGACTATTTTCTGTGGGGCCATTTAAAAAACATTGTCTACGCCAATCATAACCCAGCAACCTTAGTCGAAGAACTGAGGCAAAGGATAGAAAATGCTTGTCTATCCATCATCCCTGACTCTATCGCTCTGAGCACCGGTGAAGAGCGGTTAAAAAGAGCAAATCTTTGCATCTTTTCGCAAGGCATTCGAACGTGAAATGTTATTAATAAATAGCAAACCAAATGACATTATTTGTCCAATTTAAAAACCGATTGCACAATTGTTTTCAGCGTAAGACATCCTTTAAAATGATGTGTCAAGATGTACAGGGCCGTATTTGAAATTTTGAAGTTGAGCCGGGCCTGAGGTGCCCTGTATAATTTTTCTCCAAAAAAGGTAAAAATTAGAAACTAGACTAAAAAATATTAAAAACGTATTTTGTGATAGCATCTTTGGTTCAAGAGAAATTCAGCTGGGCCATGTACAAAGGACGCCGGTATAAGTTCAAAACTCATGTATATGTATATACACAAATTTTTTCATCGCTCCATGGCCAATTATTATTACTTTTCCTTTTTCTTTTCTGTTATTTATAGAGAGGGGTACGTCTGTCATATCGGGTTGGGCATCGGGCATGCATTGAATTGCAATTATCGAACATAAAAAAAGGAAACAAGTCCTAGAAGTAGGTTCTGCGATGATTATCACTTTCACTGTGACAGTACAGAATTACGACGATATCCAATAAGTATAGAAGATCGCAGCAGTTAGACATTTTTTTGCCCAGAAGAAGCCGACATAATTTATAGTCGGATCAGGTGGAACACTTTCGATTTCTGGCGCTCGGACCAGTTAAACGTGCATAGAAAATACACTTAGGAGGACGTCTGTTCTGAAAAAAATCTCCGTTTTTACCCAAGGCGAAAAAGGTCCGCGAAATACTCACCAAGGGGGAGACAAATTGAGACGGGCTCGTTTTCCTTTGATCCATTATAATACGGAATCAGTTGACGTTATGTCGAATATGGGGAGGAAGCGTGAGGCGTGTATAAATATATCTGCAAGTCGATGGAAAGATCGGAAGGGTCGAAAACGCTGAGCCGGTCGAACACAATACCCGTGGTGCTTGCAACTAATCACCGCTTTGTCCTTCTCTCTTCGCCGTATGAACCTAATTTTAAAGTCATTCTTATGCAAATAACGGACCCGTTTGACCCGTAGCCACCGCTGACGTCGACTCGCTCTCACCCTCTCTCCCACACGCACGCATTTCGCACACCCTCTTCCTTTTTTTTTTCTCTCCCTTTTCACAATTGAAATGTTTATATCATGAAGTTTGGGGCGTAAAAGACAATTACAGTATGATTCTTATTGTGAAAGAGCTAGGGAGTGGCGCGGGGTATAATGGAAACTGTACCAGTTTCATCTTTTTACCGAGGGGTGTTAAAATGATGAATAAAAAGTGGGCGGGGGAGAAGCGAGGCCTATAAAATGAATAATAAAGTAGCGAGCAGAAGGGAAAATGATGAAATTGTCAGCTCGGTAAGGAGGGTTAACTGCGAGATTATACCTTCGCCGTGATCAACGTTTTATCCTCATTTTCTAGTCGGCCGTACACCGTTTCTTGATTACTTCTTGTTCGCTTCCGCCCAGATACTAGTCCCGGGTTTAATTAAACACGGCTCTGCCCGAGACGGAAAGATAACCAGAGAGAGACAGCGCGAGGAAGCAAGGGAGAAAGGGAGAATTCACACTCCGCTCCGTTTTACAATATTCTTCCATTAACCTCAAATGGAAAATTCTACTACTTCCTTTTTTTCCCCACTAGAAGCCAAAATCAACACGTACCAAGAATATTCACGGTTTAATTATATAATTTGGAGGGACAGGCATACTTTCTCTTTTGTCTGTCTATTCCAGCCGTCCTTCCATGACATTTAGACTAATAAGAACTAAGCTGTTGTACTTAACGTGAAGTTTATCCGTTTAAGGTGCCAAGTTTTAACAAACCAGAAAAAAGCACTTTCAGGGCGTCTGAAAATCTACATTCTTCGTGAAAAGTAAATTTACTAATTGTTCAAAACTTCTATTCAATACTAAATTCTTGGGAAAAGCGATCACACGAGATGGAAAATGCCAAAGCGAAGATAGCGATCAAAAATAGTGGTATGTTTTGTGGACGTAGGTGTAGATGTCATGTTCGGGATGTGTAATATACTGCGCTCTTTGAGAGCTAAAGTGTAGCACAGCGGTGAGTCCTAGCACATCAACAAATTTTCGGTGGTTGAATTTCTTCTACGGTTACTTTGTACATCCCAAAACACTTCCTCATGCGGGCAAATGAGGTGGCACAGTTTGTAAGGTGTGTTGGTATCTTTGCCTTCTTTACGGAATTTGCGTGTTGGGTTATACCATTCTTCTTCAGATGCCATTCAATCTGCAATGTCCTTGTGACTAGAACAATAATGCAATTAATTTTCGTCTGAAGGAAGCCTAAAACAATTCTCCAAACCCAGAGTCCGAGTAGAATGCGCGACTCAGTCCCATGTTGCTTCAGGCAACAAATTTTAGGAATTCAGCTGGGACAGCGCTAGGAGTACCGAGATGGGGACAAGGCTTGTAAAAATTGGAAATGTTGTGTATCCGTGTCGTTGGGTAATATGAATGTAAAATGAGACGGCGGTGTCTCCGAAAGCCACCCTATAAAATATTCACAGAGTAACACAATATCCCACCTAGGCTTCCCCTCAGCCATATATGAAATTTTATTATGAATATCGTATGAGTCATTGATTTTAATATTCTGATGTACACAGTTCCCTTAAGCCGCCCTGGATATACACTTCCTTATTTCACATTACCACTTAATGCATCATGAATACATTATTAAAAATTAAAAAATAAACTTTCCGACTGACTCAGGCGGATCTTATCCCCGGCTGGGTTCGGCTCACAGGGGTGACCCTAGCCCTAACTCATCCAATAAGCAATAAAAAATGATTCCTTATGTTTTCCCTTGCATATTTGAGTCCTGGTAAATCGAGTGAACAAAGAACGTAGGAAAAAATGTTGCGCCGAGCCCATATAAGGAGATTACAATGCACTCCATCGGGCGAAATACGCGCCTATTGCATTACCAAATGCGTTTCAGACTGTTATCTGAGAAACAACAAGACCTGTGAAGGAATTTCGCTCAATAAAACTCACACTACACTTTTCAACCAGATCAAGCTAGGCGTGAAATTCACTTTTTAGATTTTAAATAATAAAAAAACTTTTTTTACTTTATTGACTTTTAAAATATGTAGTAATAACTGAAAATGTTGGCAAAAGGGATTGATAATAAAACAGAGTTATTTTTGCTTGACGTCATAAATTAGCATTGAAGCTACTTAAAAAATTGTGCATGCATAATAATTAAGCCGTTTAAAATGGAAGAGGAACATTTTTAAAGCCTTGTCGACATGCAGTTCCTAGGTCCAATTAAATGCATTCTTTCCTATTTATATACCTTTTACTGGAGTATAAGTATTCGATAATTCTCCATCATCCTTTACACCTATTAACTGACCTAATTGATTGTCGATGGGGTACGGGGTACTCAATATTCCGCCATCGGCCCTCTTACACTATTTACGCAAATAAATGCATTCCCCCCTCAACACACTCCAGGTAAATAAAACTATAAGTACTATATGTGCTATAAAACAACCCTGTTTTTTCCAAAAATCGGAACAGGGGACCCAGGTGGTCAAAAACGATCCTACACACTCTCTATATGGAGCCAAGGAATTTCACCTCTTAATTAAGCGGTACAATCTCATGCAACCTTTCTCTACATGCTAATACACGGTCTTTGGCCCAAAGTAAGTGTCCGTGAGTCATCCTCGCATGGCCTATACTTAATCGGGTGAAGAGTTTTTCGACGAGTCATATCCTCTGAAGGTCACCTAACGACAGTTGTTTATTTTCGTAAATATTAATAATCAAATAATTTATAAAAATTTGTTAATTAATTCAGAAAAACTATACTTAATGTAAAATTGAAATATTTCCAAAAATAAAGCTTGTAGTTAAAAATGGTACATATTTTTGAATTTTTTTTCAACCATATTAAAAAAGGTCCAAAGTTAAACCATCCTTGAATAGTACATTGTAAAATAGAAGTTGTTCGACTTAATTTATTTAAAACGTGGATATTAATGCCTGTTCTGTTCTAAATCGTGACAAATATCAATTTTATTCTTAATTTTCGTTCGAATTTTTTGTTTATTGTCCAGACTGTTTGGTGAGTTCAATTATGGTAACTAAAAGCGTGAATTTCAAGGGACGAAAATAATTACTTGGCGTTCTCCCAGCTTAGAACGGTCTATTTAAAATTTGAGATAAGCTTCGTTGAGTTTAATCGTATTCGTTGTATCAGTCGCGTTGTAAGAATCATTATGGATTCGATCGACGTCCCCGTTGGAGAGTTCAAAAAAAAAAAAAATCGGATGTCCCCGGGCTAGTAGTGAGGTTCGGATTACTATTCAGTTCCTATGACGTTTAACATCAGTGATCGGGTAAAAAATAGTCAATTATAATGTAGAGGGGGTGAGGTTTCGGAGCCGTGGACACGGTTATTGTTGTGTTTGAATGGCAAGATCATTATCAAGGGAATAGAGTCGCGTGGACGTCCATTGTTCTCAACCCTAGTAATCATTCTTTTGTAGAGACAACCCTCAGGAAATGTACTTACTAACCACAAACAGTCGATAACTCCCCGGCATTTTCTCATTATCCTCCACTTAGACAGAAGGCCGAGTGTTTGCACAACAATTCCACTCGATCGCCTCCCCACGGGAACGCACAGCTCGATTTGAGACAAAATTGCTACGAAACAGGGAAGGTGTGAAAATCGTCGACCGCAATGAGTGCCGTTTTTCTTATTAGGTTTTAACTCTTTCTTGCCCAAAGTTGCCTCAGGGCGACACCAAATTTAGCCAATTTACTAAAGGGAAGCTAGTCCTGTGAGTTTAGGGTGTATGCACCAGTATATAATTTATCCCTTTTTTGCCCAAAGCTGCTTGGGAGCAATGCCAACAAGCAATTTTGTTTAAGGTTAGCAGGCAATCCCCTGAGTTTAGTGTTTTTCCTGCTCTCTTTCTGGTTATTGGCAACACTGATTTATTTGGCGCCAGTCTAAATTCAAGGGGTTTCCCACTAACCTTTAACACCATCGCCAAAGTTCGTCTTGCTCTAACATTTGGTCATAAAGGGTGAACGTGTGGACAGTATTGTGACAAGACGTCCTTATGCAACGTGGAACTTACGTGCGACCCAAGTTGCATCAGCATCGACACGTCCAAATCGAAGTCGGTCTGTGTATTGAATGTATGAATGGGAAAGTACGCAAATAAGGCCTCGATAATTCAGTTTATTTAACGAACCAGCGATGAGGTCATGTATATCCAGTCGGTCCAGAGTTCGTTTCGGCCAAACAACTTCGGTTGCAGATGTGTTATGAGAATGGGCGGACCCGAGGCGATCTTGATCAAACAGCTGATAAGGGTTCATCAGTCCACCCAATTTCACCACTTAATAACTAACTGTGTTAAAAAAATTTAATCTGCGCTCTTTCCGTCCGTTGGATAACCTTTATTGATTTATTTATAGTTAATACTTGTTTTTTCGTAAATTGGACAAAATGGAATTATAATGGTTTGTGTCGGAAGAAAAAGACTTGTATTTATACTTTTTAGAAATGAAGTTTGGACTTGTCAGTTCTGCAGAACGAGTGTAAAAAGTCTTAAGTATTTTAACTGTTGGAAGGAACGCGGTGGGCCATTGTCTCACAATCAGTCGGTTAATGAATGCCGCTCACGCCTACCAATCCACTCTCCATTTGGATTAATTTATATTTAAATTTAATCATAGATTAGAGTCGATATTTCCTTCCACAGTCTTTTTCTCACAGACTCCGTATACAGTCGCGATGTCGTGGTTTGTCCGAGTTTATCTGTAATAATTGCGGTTTGTATCGGTTCGGTGTGCCAGGCCCGCATCTGTGGGTTATCTGCTTTATGCGGGCCTCTCCTTCCTGTGTGATATGACGAGTTTCTTACCTGCCTTTATCGTACTGCGGCTATCACAACCGGTACATTACCTGACAAACAATGTATCCACTATCACAAACACATGTTTCCTAATGTTCCATATCTCTGTTTGCCCTAGGTACATCCGGACCACGCAGCCCTCCCTCTGCCTACATCTCTCATTTACATGCAAATATATTCACCTGTCTTCCCCCATCACGTCTAATTCCATTTGGGATAGCAATTAATGTACGGGGCATCGATAGCCGGCCCGTGGGAGAAATGCTTTCAAGGTGAACGACGGATTTAGCCCCTTTTGAATAAGAATCGAAAACGGCCGGAGCCTTTTTTTTTATCTTCCTCTTCTACAAACAACACAACTACCAGATGATGTGTAAATCACAAGTGATAACAGACTCGCCTGTCACCCTCCTCTCCTGGCCACCCTAAATTACAGCCTCCAGCACACAAAATGACCTACTACTTTAGTTAATGAGTCTCTTTGGCCGACAGTCCCACCAGTCGATTAGCAATTATCAACACGGTCTTTTCACCTTCCATCATTTTACTTTAAACGTCCCTTTTTTCATTTGACTTCCTATATTACGCTTTCGCAGCTGACGTGATGTAAAACTAGCATTTACTTGGGTACTACTTCGTATCCATTCAGCTCGATCCTCTTTTACATCACAATGTTACATATATATATATACATATATATATATTTGTATCAGTTTTAATAGCAAACCAGTTTGGCCCTTTATATTAAAACACACCAAAAGTACAATCCATCCAGAATTTCTCCATGGTTGATGGCTTTGGTTACAATACAAACAAGTGTTGGGCGGGTGTTGCAGCATAAAACAATTTTAATGGAAAAAAAATGTAATTTGGACCAACGTTTCGGGCCTCAAAGGGGCCATTTTTCAAGGTACAAAACCTTCTGAAAACATGAACAAAAACACAAAAACAAAAGTACATTACGCTTAAATATAAGTTTGAATTTAAATTTATGTAGGCTCAAATCCGCACATGTATGTACGTACATACAAACATGTGCAGAGTTGAGCCTATCTTTTGAATTTGACAATAAACAACCGGCAGGTTTCAAGAATCACGCGCTGGGGTTTAGGCAGTCCGGGGTGAGATTTCGGTCTTATGGTCCCGGTGTCAACAGCTAGGTCAAGTCAGCACCGAAAAGGCAGTACCCTCCATTAGAACGGCACCATCTGCTTTTACACGGATGGATCTAGACCGCAGGAAGGTACGGTGGCCTGGAACAAAATGCTCAGGACCTATGGGAAAATACACCAGTGACTTTCAGGCTGAAGTCCATGCAATTGAGAGATGTACTCTGCATCTGAACAGCCATCGAAGCACTAAGCTCTCATAATTAGCTCAAATATGGTGCTAAATTGCAAAACTAAACTAAATAAATTAGGTATTCAAAATAAAGTCACCCTCTGGTAGGTCCCAGGACATGTGGGAGTAGAGAGCAGCGAGAGAGCGGACGGACGCTTTTGCAAGGAAAGCTGCTATACCTCTGATCCTTAGTTCTCCATAATTAAACAGAGTGCGGCATAGGGATTCACTCTGTGAATTAGTATTGTGACGAAGGATGAAAGTGGAGAAACCGTGGAATTTATTGGACATAAACAATCCAAGAACCTTCTAGTAAATTTTGGAAGGAATAATAGCATGCCTCAAAAGAGGCTGGAAAAACGTTGAATCCTGACGGGATACTTAACAGCACGCTCCAGACATGGGCGTCGGAAGAAGATTGGTATAACACAATACGGCACGTGCAGAATCTGCAAAATAGCCAGAGATACCATCACACCTACTAACAAACTTTAGGAGGATGAGTTCTGGAATGTACAACGTAACCACTAAAACCGAGCTTACTAATCAAGTCCTTGAACTAGGTGTGCTATAGGTATAGGAGGATACAATAACTCTCAAAGGGCGCATTATATTACACACCCGGAACATTAAATCTACATCATTTCTAGTTTGTACTCCATGCGGCCTCAATGCTTTTTGTCGTTACAATTGACCCCTATATACGTGGAATATTACAATTGTTTAAGTCAGCGCAATCTTGTTTATTATTTACAAAAAATGTGTGTTGGTGTATTCTTTTCCACAGATAACAGTCAGTTTCACCGTAATATTAATATACATGTATTTACGTATCGTAATATTAATGCGTACCATTATTAATGAGGTTATGACGGAAACAATTATTTTTCATATTTTCAGAACGTTTTGTACCTTGAAAAAAGGCCCATAAGTGCCCAAAACGTTGGTCCAAATTACAATTTTTTGGCTGTTTAAAATTGTTTTATTGACTGCAGGATAGACCAATCGATTATATTTATTAGTAATAAACTAATATATGTCTTTATTGTTTAATATATATAAAGTTTACAATTCGGAAATATTGCAAAACAAGGAAGAGGTTCCTCCTGGTTTAAAACAGTCTGAAGTCATTAGTATTTATGTATTTAGTGAAAGAACCTTTAAAATAAAAGAGTCCTTTTCCTCCTCGCCAGTTTACCAGCCAAACTCACGTATACCTGGGAGAGCGTTGGGCTGAATGTTAAGCGTTAAATTTCTAACAAGGACGTGCATTTACCTCAAGCATCTTAAAGGGTTTCGTTAGTCTTTTGAAAGGATGAATTGAGCATGAGTAGAGGTCAATCGTGCCCAGGTGGGCTAGGAAATGAGAAAATGGGTTTCTAATTATTTTTTTCTTAAATAAAACAAAAGCCCGACATACCGAGTGTTGGACATAGAAAGTAGGTTTTCCTTAAAAAAAAATTAATCGTTCTTCTTAAAAATATGAACATAATGTGCTGGATCATGCCAGCATGATTTTCTTTAATTTGTTTATAAATCATGACATCGGTGTGGCCGAAATCTTTATTCTGCCGTAGAAACAATATCCTCAGTTACATACTTATATCTTATACTAATAGAATCAGTTTATATTGTTTATATACCTTCTTTTTATAAAGTTTCTAATTTTTTTTCAGCGGCCTCCTTCCTCATCGCTTTCGTATCCCGGTCACGGGAACGACGATGTCAGGTCTCCTGGGTCAGGTGGGACTCCCGGACCTCTCTCTCAAGTGTCCGCATCACAACAACTGGATCATTCAGATCAAGGCACGTACCCTCGATTAAGACTCGCATGTTAATAGCCTGCTTTAGCTTAATGAACCAATTTCCTTGGGCCCGGCCCTCGTTACGTAATATTAATAACTCCGGGACGTCGTCCGACCGGAGAACGCACGCTCCAGATCCTGCGGAACCTTCGACGTCTTGCCAGTCTAAACTGCCCTTCCAAAAATATATAGTCTATAATTGCTGATTGCTATTTGCTGGGTCTTGATTCAAGTCTTGTCAAAAGAATTATTTCCTGTCACTTCAAGATCAACTGCAAACGTATGTTGTAAGAATTTCTTTGTCCAACAAATCGCACAAAACTTAGGCTATAGTACTTTTAATACAAGTCTTTATGACGGAAGCGGCTTTTCAACGTTAAACCGACTCTCGTTCTATATGTATGCCATTAAAGTGGAACTTTTGGGTTTCTTAGGTATTTTAATAACTTGAAACTCTGGCCAGCCTAAATCTTAATTACAACACAATGTTCACACTATTTTTGCTTAAGTCCTGTGTTAAAATTGTAATTTTATGTTATATTTATATAGAATGTTTATTAAACTTGATCTCAGTAAGGCCTGGACAAAAAAACAAATTCCATTGTTATCTTCAGACGTTTTGGTTTATTTTAAGGTCATCATCAGCTCCAAACAATCTTAAGTAAGTCTACAAATTGAAATGATTAATCAACTCTCATAATCAATCATCAAGTCATCTTTAAGTTTGTTTTGCCGTGATGATGACCTTAAACTAGGTCGAAAGCTTGGCAAATCGTCCTATAGGTCCAAACATATCCACTTAAATTAAGGAAGATTGTTGGTGCTGCACATTAACAAGCGGTATTTTTCAATTGTCATATTATTTGTCCAATTCGAAATGTGACGAAGGCTGAAAAATGTTCATCTTAATAGAGTAGAACAACTGAATCTTACATGTTGGTATTCCCTGTGCACCAAATTAATAACAAAGAGGGGGGCGGGATTTAGAATCGCTCCCTTCTTCGAGACTAATGGAAATACGGAAGAAAATCCCCATAGAGTTTCTTGCTTGACAACCCAGAAAATGATTCTAAGCTACTGGGTCTGTGTTTACAAACTTGGCCATCAAGATACCGAGTTTCCCCACTCTTCTTATGCGGTATTAACATTTTGTGGGGAAGTCCCCCTTCCATCGGACTTTATACGGACTTATCTGGGCGAATATTCCCGTGAAAGCGGTTCGAGTGTCCTTGTCGAGGATTGAATTTAAGAAGTCTCACTTTAGCCCTCGGGGTGCCGTTCGAGGGGTGCAACAGACCTCCACTCACAGCCCCAACCGGCACTTGACACTCCTTTTCCACCGGCCACTTCTTGGAAACAATTACCCTCCTTTGAAACAACAATCTAATTGAGAACCCGGGTGGGTGAGTCAATCGCCGTGTCATCTACTTTCTTTTTCTATTATCTGCACGCAGATCGAGGAACGGAAGGTCTAAGGCATTTCTTAAATTTGTCACAAGGCGTTCGGCGTGTCGGAGAATTTCATATTTAAAACCACTGGGAAATAAAATCGCCATTTTCATACTCAGATACCATACGCTCTACATAGCTCAGTCCGTCGAATGATTGAAGTATGGTTTTTTCGCTTTGGTTAACCTTAAATATTATTGAGTACATTCATATGTTAACAAAATGTATACAGGTAGGTGGTTAACAAACAGAGAGGTTGTTTCTTGGTTACATATCGAGCAGTTGTGTAGGTTAACAAAACGTATACAGAGATTGTTATGTGGTGACCCGTCACCATTTTTCAATGGTTAATAAAATGAAAACAGGAAGGTTGCTTCTAGGTTACCCGTGAGAGATTAGGGTTTTATTGATATTGTTTCTCGGTTACTCATCGACAATTTTTATAGGTTAGCAAAATGTATAGAGGTTGTTACTAGGTTCCATATCTACATTATTTATAAGGTATCAATATGTAAACAGGTAGGTTGTCACCATGTTTATAGGTTAAGAAAATTAAAGCAGGAAAGTTGCTTCTAGATTACCCGTGGGAAATTATATTTTATTGGTTAGCAAAATGTAAACTGAAAGGTTGTTTCTAGGTTACATATCTTGTATATTTGTAGGTTAATGAAAGGAAAAGGTAGGTTGTTACTAGGTTACCCGCCGCCATTTTTATAGGTTAACAAAATTTAAACTGAAAGGTTGCTTCTAGGTTACATATCTTGTATATTTGTAGGTTAATGAAAGGAAAAGGTAGGTTGTTACTAGGTTATTCGCCGCCATTTTTATAGGTTAACAAAATTAAAGCAGGAAAGTTGCTTCTACGTTACCCGTGGGAAATTATATTTTATTGGTTACCAAAATGTAAACAGAGAGGTTGTTTCTAGGTTACATTATTTAGTATATAGGTTAACAAAATGAAAACAGGTAGTAGTTACTAGGTTACCCGTCGAAATTTTTTATAGGTTAGCAAAATGAAAGAAGGAAGGTTGCTTCCAGGTTACCCATGGGAAATTGATTTTATTAGCTAGCAAAATGAAATGTTTTTACGTTACAAATCGAGTAATTCTATATATTTTAACAGTTAAGTTTTAGAGCTTAGGTTCGAAGTTCTTCACTGTTCGGTTCAGCATGAGTTCACCGACTCGTAGACCAACACCCATCAACAATAGTAGGTTACGCTGAAATTTTCACCCTGTCCAAATATTTGACCTTGTATTTCATTACATTTCTACGAATTATTATTCATGAGGGGTAATTTTATGTAAGAAAATTTATATATGCCCGGGTGTTGCGAACCAGCACATGTTTCATCATTGCGCACGTTGGTGCAAAATTTTTGAATATTTCCCCTACGAGACACCCTGTTTAATTGTTTTTACCGTGTGAAGACTTAACATCTGCTTGGGAAGAGCGGGATGTGTGACAATGGCATCTTTTCAAAGGGCTGTATTGTGGTACCTTTGGGAAGGTTGAATGTGACCAGGTATAAAGAACCATTATAGCAGGCTTTTCTATTTATCTCCGCCCCCTCCCCCTCTCACCGCTCCTTTATCTCTTTCTCTTCTCACTCTCTCTCGCTCTCCTCTCTCGAACTCTCGCTCTTACTATCCGGCATCCCTCTGGCCGGGTGTTCGATTAAAGTCGGTCATCGCTTAAGTTAACGCATACGAACGGATGTCGATTCGACGTCTCTCCCCCTTCGGCACATGAAAGTGCTTACCTGTTTGGATTTCTTTATTCATAGGTAACCGTGTAAAGTTTTAGCTGTTTATAGGCCTATTGTTATCGTACCTCCCCACAGGGATGAGGTGGGGCGGCGCGTCCTCCCTTGTTTATTTGGTCATGTCGAGATAAATAACACTCACCGGTTTGAGCAAACAAACGAATGCGATGTTTGGTACTTTTGAATATCAATAGTTTTCCCTCGACATTCATATCTCCTTTGCACCCCTTGTTCAACTGAAACCAGTCGGTCTTTCGAGGTCGTACAAGTCCTTTGCCCGAAAAAATCTCTTATTTTAAAGAAAAGTAGTTTATTTAACGGATAAGCATAATCTCGCTTTTATTTCTAATAGCTTCGGCCATCGAGATAAGAAAAAGGTCCGTTTCGCTCCGAAATGAAATGTGAGATCACTTGCTGTTTTGTTATCTCTTAAGCTCCCCCCCCCAGCTTCCTAGTACCACCTGCGTACAGGCGACACTAAATTTTCCTTTCTCAACTTTATAATTACATTTCCAGCTTCATTATATGCATCTAAAGGACGTAAAGCTTTAAAATTATGCGTTTGGATTAATGTACTTTCCTCGTGTTATATTTCCGAGATGATTTATTTTGCCTCAATATTGACTACAGGGATAAAAAGATCAATAAAAATTGTAAATCAAAATCCATGGAGTTTCTGTTTTCTTTTTTTTAAATGTTTGCTTCAACAGTGGTTCTTTTTTTTATTCAGGTCCAAATATGTTTATATTTAAATTATTTTTCATACGCGTTTCTGCTATCATTTTTTGATACATAATCTTGAAGATCCTGTATAGTTTGTATAAAAACTGAGAATTAAAGAAGTGAATAAAATAGAAAGTATAAGTTTAAAATGATTAACCATTTATGGCCTAATGTTTATTAAAACAAGACAAACATAAGCAATTTTATTAAAAGGTTGGCGGGAAATCTTGTGAGTTTAGATTGGCGCCAAAAAAGCAGTGTTCCCTACAGAGCAGAAACAACTGCGCCCGGCCTGAAATGAAGAGATTTTCTGCTAACCGTAAACAAAATTGCTAAAGCCGGCATTGCTCCGAAGAAACTTTTGGCCAAAAAACGGGTTAAATTATAAACCACATATGAAAATTTTTATGTTTGGCTAATATAACCCCCAAAGAAACACTAATTAATGGGAATATTCAAGACCCGCGAAACTGGGCCCGTTGATGTGTTTACCCATTTTTAGACTGGTAAAGCTTCGTCAAGTACTTTTACTCATATGTAATACGAATCCAATCAAAAAACAACCCTTCGTGTTTGCCGCAATGTGAAAAAGGAAAAAAAAGGGTGGAACAAGATAGCGACTATCCGTGAGTCTTTGTTTACAGTCGATAAAACGTTCGGAGAGTGGGACACCTGGGGAACGAGCCCTTAAAAATTACCTCCTTGTCATTCTTCAAGTGAGTCGGTAGCAATTAACGGGGAAGGAGTTTAATTAAAAAAAAAATTCGTTTGGGGTGACTGAATTATAGCGGAGGTGAACGGCAGAAAGAATATAATTTTGTCTCCCCAGTAAGTCGGCGTCAGTTCAATTAGTGGAGAAATACAACCCTTTCAGAAAGCAGATGCCCTCTTCACACGGTGTACGGTATACAGCGGGTCGATGCGCTCGGCGTCCCCATGTGGTTACAGCATGGTGGAAAAATAGTCGAGGCCCTTTGCGACCGTCTATGACTAGTTAGGGAGTGACGTGACATACGAGTCGGGTTGAGGCAGGTAACCGATATAATTAGTATCAACTTGTTAGTGGTTGTCGTCGAACTGCGGTTCGTCGAGTGAGTAATGTCATTAGATTCCCGATGGGGTGGAAAACGCTTCGTTGCCGTCGATGCATCACAAGCAGGGGGCATTTACATAATCCGACTGGAACACTTATTAAATCTCGACCCGGTATCTTTTTATCACGTTTAATGAAAGGGTGTCGTCTGAATTATTCCCTCCTTCGGCCGAGATAACACTTTTCCGGTTATTACCGCCTCGTGGATGCGAAATTTGCCTTTTAGGGTTGGCAAACGAGTCTCTCATCACACAGGATATAGAGCGCTGGTCGGACGCAAATCGTGCGCCCGTGTTTGATAGCTAGAGGGAGTGAGTGTGAGAGTGAGAGTGAGTGCGAGAGTGAGGGAGGAGTGGAGGCCAGCTAATGAGGCGACTCGAATCTCTGTAGATCCATTTATCTTTTGTCACACTAGCTGACAGTGGCCTAATGGAAACTGACATTGGACTGACGTCACAGAATTGCTCCACCGCCCTTCTCCACCCCCCCGCTTTTTGCGGACCTGTCAAAATCGCTTTCTATTAATGCAATACTATTATACGTTCTAGAGGTTTACTAATAAATGGGAGGATTCTCTTAGACACAATGCCGCCCTCCCCTTCCTATTGTTTCAGCCCCTCACATTTATTTCGATTATTATCTCATGTACCATAACAGTTTCGGCCCCACCTACCCCTATCTAATTTCTCGCCCTTCCCGAAGATCCTGTGAGTTCGCAGTGTCCCGTCGTTTCCGAAGGATCTACTTACTCTTACCGTCGATTCTAAACAACCGGCCTGTTTACGTTTGTGGCCTACTGTCGTCAGCCGTCCAAACACCTCGGCTTAGAATAAGACACATGTCGGCTCTCCTGTTTATTTTCAGACCCCCCCACATCATCCCCGGCACCGCCTAAATATAGATAAGGGGGTGTCGTTTTTATTAATAGGTATCGCCAGATCATATTGCATTAACTCACCGCGATATCGGCTGTCGTCCATTTGTCGACTCTTTAATTTTTTTTTGTCGGTGACGTACGTCGGATTAAACCCGATGACTTGCCATTTTGGCATTTGTTCTTCGGCCCCGTTTCACCGGATCGACGAGCGGACAATGCCATTTCCTTAAAAAGCCGAGTTAAAAGGTCCACGCTAATGCTCGCCGTATGAAGACAGTCCATATGCCGTGTCGATCCGTTAATGACAATAAAAAGGAGCCGAGTAGCAGACGGCGGACGAGCAGTCTAAAAACTTTGCCCTCGCCTCTCACCTATTGTCCCGAACCGCTCTAAATCACCCGCTTCCATAATCATAGTGTTTAAAAGTGGCACGCGCCACTCCTACCCACACCTACCTTTAAAGGCTCGCATCATTTTCAAATAAATAATTTCCAATCTTCTCAAAGGCGACAAACGAGATCCCTGGGAAACTTTCGTCCGAAATTAATTTCTCGCTTTGGGAATATGGGAGTGTTTAAAAATTCATCTCTGTAAAAAGGGGAGAACGGTCTAGATGATTAAGGTATGTAATTGGTCCGGGGGGAGGAGGGGGTCTACAATAACATTAGTGTGCAATGTATTAGAGTGCTCGGCACGTCCCACCCTCTTCAATCTACTTTGGACCGTTCAACAAATAGATTACGTGAGCATAACTCGACCCTCCACCCACACATTCATTTATTTTATTAACTTCTCACGTATCCTTTTTGTTTAAAACATCTCCAGCTTAATCAATAGAGAATACTTATCGATCCTCGGCGCCGCGGGCAAAAGCGAACATCCCATCTTTCTAAAAATACATCTCATGAAAATATATTCCTTATAAGGAATCCTTGAATACAAAATCATCCTATTCAATTCATCCATATTTAGGTCTTACCACCAAAACCGGAATATGAATCAAGACCGTCTAGCATACTATGATTTTCCATTGTCTCTTTTTCTATTGTTCCTTGACGTGTATATTTAATGTAAGCCATGTTATACTATTTGGATTTGGATTTATGTAAGTCCAAATCTGCAATGTATGTACGTACTACACCTACCTTCTTGCAGTCCACCGGCAATGTCAGCTTTTGTGACTTACAATAAATGGGGCAGACCTAGGTCTCATCCGACCAGCCACCGAAGTTGGGCTCCGGGAGTTGACAACAGCTAGGTCATTTCAGCACCCAACGCATACGTTCCCCCCAGCACCCTATTCATACTCTCCAAAATTAAAATTTCCTACAAGTCTCTGCTGTACTCAAATACAATTCTTATATTGAAAGGTATCCTACTTGCTCACTATATGGAGCCAAGGAAAGACAACCTCCATGTGGGACACATTGAGCAACCTTTCTCTGCATGCCGGACACATACGCCCAAAAGTAAATGGCGGCGTGCCAACCGACATGGGCAATTAATTCTAAGTCGGGTTAGGATTATTCTTCCGCAGTTTAAACTCTGGGGGCCACCTACCAATCGTGCTCTTGACGTGTAAGAGACGACTCAGTCCACCGACGCTGCCATGTTCTCTTTACCATATTTTTTATTATTCGTGCTTTCCTGCCTCGTCTGCACGTTCTTTGCTTGTTATTTTCTTTAAAATTGTACAATGAAACTCAGACAGAATGATTCAATTTTGTGGGTATTTAGAGTACTTTTTATTTATAAAAGCCTCTCACATTTGTTCAGTTTAACACTTTCTTGCCCAATGTTGCCTCAGGGCAACACCAAATGTACTACATTTAGCTAATCCCATGAGTTCAGAGCGGATGAAGTGTTTTTCCTTCTGCACTGATTAATTTGGTGTGACAATCCAAAATCTCCATCTTGAAAATTTCTATTTCCAACATAACTCTTCGAATCGATTGTTATATTAGCCAAACATAAAATTTTTCATATCCGTTTTATAATTTAACGCTTTCTTTCCCATAGTTGCTTCAGAGCAATGCCACCTTTAGCAATTTTGTTTAAGGTTAGAGGAAATCCCTCGAGTTCAGGACGGGCGCAGTGTTGTTCCTGCTGTTTCTGCCCATTGTATTGGCAACACTGATTTATTTGCCGCCAATCTAAACTCACGGGATTTCTCGGTAAACTTTTTACAAAATTGCTAAAGCTTGTCTTGCTCTAAGGCAACATTAGGCATAAAGAGTTAAAAAATATAAATTGCATTCAATTGTTCAGAGTTTTAAGACAGTTAAATCCCAACACATCTATTTTAGCAAACGACCAAAGTATTAGCTAAGGCGACGAATGGCAATATGAGCTTTTGACTTTACAAATTTGTGCGCTTGTAAATTCGAAAGCGCTTTTCCAGACGAACAATTTACGCATGAAGCATGTCTCTTCTTTCAGAGATTCCCATAGTCATGCTCATTGTTCAAGTCAAGAACAAACAGTTAGAAAGATTCTTTGTACTCCCTTGTCTTGAAAAAATGTGAAAAAGTATATACGAAATATACAAAGCAGTACTCTATGATTACGCCAACTTCGAATTGACTTAGCATTGCAAGAGTTAATTGACCTCACGAATGATCGTGCTAATTGTATAAAAAAAAAAAAACAAAAAAAACATGAGCTTTAATAGCTTCCTCTAAAATAAACAGTGCGTTCCGCCTAGTTAAGTTTAATGACGTCTATTTTTGCCTTTGACACCAGGTTTTCTTTTCCCACTAAAAAAAGTTACGTGGAAAAGTGTTTATTCATTAGAGTGCTTTAGTCGCGTAACAGGAAATACGACAGAATTGTTAGGTTCAACGTTAAATAAAAAGCTCGAAAGATAAGATCGTCCTAATATAATAGGACTATATTATAGTTGAATCTTAAAAAAAGACATTCATTATAAACTGATTTTGATAGCTTTGGCAAGAGCTACTATGAATAAGTGTTGTTTTGTCGTCATAGTCATCATTCCTATCATAGACGTTAAAAATTGACCAATCGATAAATAAACACGTTCAAAATTAAGCATATGGTACTACACGCATTAAAATTTCAATTAGAATCTGTGGAGTGAGTCCTACCCCCTATTTGTCAAATTGTTCTAAGACATAGCCAAATCTCCATTAATCCTGAGTATATTTCACTGGTTCTCGTTTTGTCCTGCAAGTAACAGGAAGACTACCATGCCAATGAACAGGGGCCCGCCTATTAATCTTCCTTCCTTGGAACTCTCCGACTGGCCAACCCAGGCTGCCAAGCCAAAATCCTCGGTTCCTCCAGTGTAGTATTTCCGTTTATTTTTTAAATTACACATCCGTTTCGGGATGTCAGCACTCCATTAAAAATATACAAAAGAAGAAAGCGGGGGAATCCAAAAGCACACCCGGAAGAAGTAGTGGTGAGGGCTTGATTAGGAGTTGTTATTGGGATGGAAATGGGCAAGAAAGGAGGCTCCAGTTTGTCCAAATTGTTACGGTCCAACTTGGGGAGATACCGTCTCGGTTTGTTCACCGAGGGCGGGGTGAAGACTCCGGGTAATGTTTGGCTAAAGAGCCTGCATTAATATTTTAAGACCGGTTCTCCCTCTCACTAAAACCATTGTGCCCCTATCAGACAACCACTTTCCACCTTGCCCATATTCTGCCCCTGTTTATTGGCCGGTTTCTCGAGTAAATTTTTTCAACGGCGATTCTACAACAACCACAAAAAGGAAATTTTATTTTTCGTCTCCCGACCTCCCGGATCGAGTGAGGCGGGATGTTTTCCATTTTTCTCTTTGCCACGAAGTTAATAATTAATATTCGTTTCCGTCGTTTTGTGTAAATGGCTGCCTGGAAATCTTATTAAACAGTTTTTATTATTAAACAAAGCACAAAACAGTTAACCACAACTTTTATTTGTTCTATTCTTTCTACATTCGAGTAAACTCTAAAAAAGGAATATATTAAGTATCAACAGTAAATTCAGGCCCAAACAACGAAGTACAAAAATTACAACGACCCTTCTCAAAAATACATTATATAGATAATTTATGAGGTGGCATATAGGATTACGTATGAGTTAACTTCGGTTCTACTAGATCATCCTGGGCGCGCTTGATTGTTCGCTAATATGGCTCGATGGTGTTGTTTGATCATCGTAAGTCTTTTTCATGTTGTTTTTCAATTTGTTTTTAGGCATATTACATATTTTTTCAATCTGTTATGTTATTCCATTATTTTGGTCTGTTGGCTCCCAAGAAATCGAAAGCTTTTAGCTGAACAAAACAAAATTAACCACGATTTTTATCCATTCTGTATACGTTTTACTGACATGAATATGTTATCCTTGATTCTGGCAAAGTTTGGCGTTTGAGCACCTGCGACGAAGAATGATGAAATCTTTTTTAAAAAACGACAAAATAATTTGGAAAACGTATTTATAATTGATCTCATTGGAATGTCAGTATTGTCTAACCTCCCATAAGTAGACACCAGGGAATATTTTCTCCGCTTATTAGAAGGGTCCATTAGATATTGTACATTAAGTGAAAGTAAAAAATGAATTCGAACGAATGGACGCATATGCTCAGTAGTATAAAATGGAAGGACACTAGTTTTATCTTTCTCATGGACCTGTGTACTTCTTCTTACTAAAGGAATAATGCAGGGGAATGTAATTGTCTGGTCTTGACGGATGACCCTGTGTATTAAAAGTGTACGTTCGGGCAAGACGAACTTTAGCAATTTTGCGAAATTGTTAGCGGGAAATCCCCTGAGTTTAGTGATAGAGTTTTTGGACTGGCGCCGAATAAATCAGTGTTGCCAATACACGGGCAGAAACAGCAGGAACAACACTGCGCCCGCCTTGAAATCACGGGATTTCCTGCTAAACTTAACCAAAATTGCTAATGGTGGCATTGCTCTGAAGCAACTTGGGGCAACAAAGGGTTAAATTATAAACTGGATATGACCAATTTTATTTTTGGCTGAAGATGCGATGGTAAAGGTGAATAGCCATGTAGGAGATAAAAGTTCCAAGATGATTTTAAATTAGCGCAAAAAAATCAGTGTTGCCATTACAAAAGATGAAGCATTGATGGAAAAACACTGCACCCGCCATGAACTGATGGGATTAGCTAAGCTTTTGCAAATTTGCTAAATTTAGTGTCGCCCTGTGGCAATGTTGGGTAAGAAAGGGTTAGCTAAACTTATTTTATTAAGATACTACTGTTTGGTGCTTCAACATTGAACAAATATGCCGTAGTCCCAATTTCAATCTACTTGTAGACCGCCTGTACATGCTTGATCATCGATATTATTAAATCTATGGTGATAGGATTTTATCTTGCCATCTCCGTTCAGAAACTGGGCCATTTTTGTAGCTTTACTGGACGTGGATAGTTAACCGAAGAAATTCGTTGTGAAAAATGCTTCGTTGGTGTTCCTTTTGTGCTATTGTCCCATTCAAGCTCCTAAGAATTTATTTCTCGCTATTTTTATTACATAACTTTTGGGGACTTCATTAAATATAGCCATCAGTTCATCGATCCTCTTCTTTATTTCCTTTTGTACCGACGTATGACTTCACCCATCTTAGACTTACTCTCCATCCTTATTGCAAAAGTTTAGAGGCTTTAATTGTTCTTATCTCTTTTCGATAAAAGCCTCATTTTATTAACGCCAGTCGTGTCCTGCTATCTTTGATCCGCAGTTTCGTTGTTTTGAGGGATTGTGTATTATATTTCTGACCGCTTTTGTACGGTGAAGGGGGTTCATTCAAACCGCTAAAGAACTGAATAAATATTTAAGAATTATTATGATTGAATGAAATATTTCCTTTCGTGTTTAATATAGATTCGAATCTACAACGTTGTTTACGTTGTTAGCATGATACGTTTTTTTTTTTGGGGGGGGGTGCTTGCTGAAAAAGCGTTTATTTTTGGTCTTCTCCACGCACACGCTTTGTTCAAATTTAACGTAGCATTTAAGGTGAAAGAGATCAATAAATCATCGTGTTCAAGCATAGTAGGACCTTCTGGGAGTGGGTTTTGGCCAAGAATTTAAAGAATTCTGGGAGCGACTGTACTTGCGGGAGGATTTTCGTTATCGGGTGATTTGAAATTTGTGTTTTTTACATCATGGAAGGTGAAACGGCTACCCATACGCTAACAATAAAATACTAGGCTCGACGTTAGAGTAGTTGATAATTGTCAGATCGAAGTGGATGTCGTGGCTTGCCTTGGGATTGGCCCGACAGACGCAAGCGCACATACACGCCCGCACACCTACATAGATTTCTACTTTTGAAAACAATTAAACATATTCGTGAGCAGTTAATTTATTTTTCCTCATTTCGCGGCGGGTGTGTTTGTCCTAAACATCAAAAGGTCGGCCGACATGGCGAGAAAGGAAAAATGAGATGAAGAGAAATTGCTGCCCTCATAAAATACATGCCCGTTTATGTTTGATGCAGTGTAGAGAACATAAAATTTCCTCCGAATAATCCTCCCTTGCCTTTCACCTCAAAAGAGTTTTCCTTATAAAAATTGTGTTTCTAGTTTTCCCCACCGACAGAATGTCGAGATCAATGGCGATTTAAATGTATGTGTATTTCATCCTGGCCGTTCGTTTCCCCTACTCATTACTAGCCATATTTTTCTCACTTGGCAAGTGAAAACGGCAATAATTTTTCTTATTCACTTAAACTAGACTTTAACTTTGTATTTACACAAGACTATGTAACCTATAACGTACCATAATTCATATGAAACGGTTTATTTATTTATTTTTTCATATGTTTTTATCAACAACGATAAAGTGATAATCTTTGATGGAATTCTTGTAGAGAAACATGGGGGAGATGTATGAAACCTCGCATGCGATGGACATTGTTTGAAAGAGGCTCCAGCTAATTTTTTTATTAGATTTTTAAAATATTTTATTACATTCTACAATTTTGGTTACCCTTATGCCTTACGATGGGATTGAAGGGGTGGGTTCTGTTGGGCAAGGCTTGGGCGATGCTACTGGGCCCTATGGGAGAGATTATTGTGTAACTTGGTAAATTTTTGGGAATTTATCTTTGGATAAATGGGGTTTTTACCCGTTCTTGCCCAACGTTGGCAAGTCCGAATTTAGCACATTTGCTTAAGCTTAGCTAATCCCATGAGTTTAGAGCGGGTTTAGTGTATTTCCTTAAATATTTCTTCTCTTGTAATGGCAACACTGACTTTTTGGCGCCAGTCTAAAATCTCCATCTTGGAATATCAAACATGGCTGTTCTCCTTACCTTTGAAATGTGTATCCATCCACTGCTCTCGTTTACTTCACACATGTATTTATGCTGATGATATCTTTTAAGACTCTTTCATTAACCATTTCTTGCCCAACGTTGCCTCAGGGTAACACTAAATTAAGCTTAGGGCGGGTGCGTTTTTTTCCTTCAATGTTTTATCTTCTGTAAAGGCAACGCTGATTTTTATCTTATCGATTGTTACATTAGGCAAACATAAAATTTGTCATATTCAGTTTATAATTTAACCTTTTTTGCCCAAACTTGTTTCGGAGCAATATCCATTTTAGCAATTTTGTTTGATGTATTTTTTACTCTTCTTTTTCGGTTGTTGACTTTTTATATTTGAGTTTCAAAGAAGTTCAAAGAAGAAAATGGTTGTCTAGTTCCGGAAAAGAAACTCAACAAATTATATTTGAGGATAACAGAAAATCCCTTGAGTTCAGGGCGAGCGCAGTGTTGTTACTGCTGTTTCTGCCCGTGTATTGGCAACACTGATCTATTTGGAGCCAATCTAAACTCACGGGATTTCCTGCTAATCATTTAAGAAAATTGTGTGAACAAATTAATAAAGCTCGTCCTACTCCAAGACAGCATTAGTTCATAAAGAGTTACTGTCGTTGTGGATGGTAGTATGGGATTCATAGTATTGAACATTTATAATTGATCTGAGGACTTTAAAATTAATGGTATAAATATAATTGGTATAAATATATATTGGAAGATTTGGCGGTTGCCCACAGTTCTATACCGTCTAAATCGGTTGTAGTAGCATTTTGTAAATTGTAAATTCGTTTTTCGTCGATAGTTCGGGTTGTATCTACATGTTTGTCGACCGTTTAAGTCTTGTCGTGTATGCTTATGCCACGAAGTCTAGGTAGACCCCCAAGTTCACGATCCCAATCGGATTTGGGTGTAGGAATATAGTTGTTTGTATTTGAGGAGATTCGCTTCGCAGTGTAAATGTCACATTGACGCAAACATTTTAACTTTTGTAAGAGACAACATGCCTCGTTTCCGATACGTCCGTACATTTCTCTCCTCAGGGTGTGAAACATGAGCGTGAAAAGGAATGTTAATCGTAACGGCGCTACTATTTATTTATTTATACAGACACATTCAATTAGTTTGTTAAGGGACCGTGTCATCGGCTGATTCTCTTCTGCACGATCGAATTAAAATCGGCCGTTTGATTGATTGCAGCTCTGCTCCATTGGTTCAACAGGCGACGATCGCATGCGATTTCAATTTTTTTACAGACAAAACTCCAACTGTATTTCTTGTTATGTTCAATTTTTTGAAACAACATAGATATTTTTTATCAATAGATTTTCTCCCTTGTTCATGGAATCGTGTTATTTATTCGGCGACCTGCGGTAAAGTTATTTACTGGATGATGTTGATATATGTAGGATTAGTTATTTTATTTTAGAATACATGACACGACAGAAAGGCAATAAGAGCTGTTTTTATCACTAAAAAAATTGTAAAAAAAAGAAGCCAGACAGATTTTTTCAAAATTTTCTTATAGCTAATATTTATTTATACTGTAGAAATTTGTAGTATCTAATGACCGTTAATTAATCACTATTTAGAGATCGGTCTAGTTTGCCGCATCTTACGATCTGTAACTAGTCATTTATTTCTGCATCACTTGAACTTTAAAGATCAAAGTTTTCATTAGTTCATGAATAATGAAAAATGATTGCACGGTCAAATCAAAAATACGTAGAAATAGAAAATTACAACGATTCCTTTACGAAAATACAGTTTATAGATAATTTATGAAAGGAAATAAAAGATTTTATATGAGTTGAAAGAGACAGTTCTACCAGATCATCCTGGTCCGCTTAGTCCTGCTTTATTGTACGCTAATCAACTAATATCGTTCGATGGTGAAGCGCATCAGACATATTTCAACTTTTATACTGCTAGCATATATAGAAAATTATTATTACGTGAGTGATACTCTTAAGAAATAATTGTTAATAATATGAACAAGATGCAAGGTAATAAATAGAAAAATACAACACTGAATCCTTCTTAAAATATGGGAAATAACTAATTTATTTGGGGGATTGAATCATATCTGCCAGACATACTTTCAACACTGAATATTGGGTGCGATATGCATCTGATCCATTTGGACTTTATACTTCAAAACATACAAATAGAATTAATTATATTCCGAGAATACTCTAAGGATACAGTTTCAACTGGTTAATAAAAAAATAAATAAACAGTAATATCAAGTGTGTTCAGGCTGAAAAATAGAACAATTCATTATTAAAAAGTACAGCATAACCTGATTTAAGATGGGAAAATATAATTTATGGGGTTTAACAACTGGATTCAGTGCGATGGTAAAATGTATCAACCTTTATATTGCTCGATTAAGAATACAGATGTAACATATCATTATCTGAGAGGTATTTCAATTAATTGGAGTAAAATGCTTATGTATATGAGACGGTGCCCATTTCTGTCAGACCTGGTCTGCCTAGTCTTGTTTCATCGTTCTGTTAGACACATTGATAACCTCTGGATATGGCGAAATCTCTGAAGTCTTACTTGGAAAAGTTTTGTGCTCATAAGCATAAAATTGGTGTTTTTGGTTATGAATGGACTATTAATGCCAGGTAAATTATTGTTTGGCTGGGGCAGAAACTGAAGGATAACCGTTTTCTTTCTAGGTTTCGTTAATGATTCTATTGAGGTGATCTTCCACAGCTGCTGAATGGACTGCGAGTCACTGCAACCGTGGCCCGAAGGCGAATCCGGATTTAGATTCGCCTCCGAGTCCTTTTATTTATAACTTTTTCTTTGAAACCTATTTAGCATTACAATTAATACGGAAACCGAAATAAACCCCCTTCTAATTTAGCGCTTCATTAAATTCCCTCAGAGAAAATCCCTTTGTCTCTCCAAGGGATCAACACAAAATAAAATCTCAGAGCTGGCACATTTTTCTCACTTGATTAGAACTTGCGAATTTAAATTATCTCACACGCCAAATAAATTAAAAAAGTCGCAATTTCTTTCTTATTCAAATCCGACGGATGATTACAATGATCTTTTTCTTCAACCCATTGCGTAATATTACGAATAAAAGGTTTATATCAACTATTTTGTAATCTCGTGTATTTTGGATTGACACTCGACTTCAACTGTGTTATCAGTCTGTATTACTTAGTTTTTGTATCATGTTCCGTTCAAAAGGATTTATGACCTAATGTTCTCTTAAAGCAAGCCGAACTTGAGCAATTTTGTTAAAGGTTACTGAGATTTAGTGATAGAGTTTACATTGGCCCGAAAAACAGTGTTGCCAATACACGGGAATAAACACTGCGCCCGCCTTAAACTCACGGGATTTCCTGCTCACCTTAAACAAAATCGCTGATGTTGGCATTGAGCTAAAGCAACGTTCGGCAAGACAGGGTTAAATTATCAACTGGATATGAAAAATTTGATGTTTGGCAAATATCGATACAAGATACAATGGTCGGGTGAAGAGCTATGTTCAAGATAAAAGATTCTAAGAAGGAGATCTTACATTGGCGCCAAATAAATCAGTGTTGCCAATTGGCGGGTAGAAACAGCAGGAACAACACTGCCCCCCGTAAACTCAAAGGATTAACAAGCCTTTAGTAAATTTGGTAAATTCTTTGTCGTTCCCGAGGCAACTTGGGGAAAGAAAAGGTTAAAAAATCCACATCTACTTCACCGAATATTGAAAAAGGGAAATGCAAGAAAACTAGGACGAGAATGAGTGACGAATTAAACCGCAAAATAACTGACAAAAAAAGTGTCTGTTGTAAATGAAATGTTTTATTGTGTAGACCACACATTACGTTATGTAAATCGTAATATAATATATTCATGTTTCTAATTTGTTAACTCCTCCTCCTTTGTATAGATACAGAGTTTTCCCTAGTTAATCTGTCTAATTACAATGCCAGCATGATATGCGGGTTGTGAAACTATTCAAATGATCGGGATTCATTATGTAAAAACCGATGATTTTCAATCATATTTTTTTTAAATAAAAATTTTCCCACTTAAGTTTGTGACATATAATAACAGATAACAACGGAAGTGAGAAAAACGTTGAAAGATAACAGCGGGATTATCTCGGCCCTTGAATTAACCGAGGACTAAGGAGATACGCACTGTAAAATTTTGCCCGTTCTAAATTCACAGAATTTCCCCATGTCTCGATTAGAAAAAGTGAAAAAAAAAAAACCGGCTGTAATTCTTTCCGTTGTAATATTTTTCGATTCTCCGAGTTAACAGTTATGTATTTGCTGGAGAGGAAGGCGGTCGTCATTCCGAATTCGAATTTAAATTACAGATAATTTCTTTGGAAATTGTCCAATTGTATTGTGAATTATATATGTGAGACAGAGCGTGGTGGCTCTTTCATATTGGAGCAGTTCTGGCTATAGTTAGGTGTGGGTAGTTACGCTCGGTGCCCCTTCTAATGGCTGAGCATGCCCATGGAACCGAAGAACTTCTCACCATTTCATTAGTACTATTAACTTCCCTAACGAAGCAAAACCTTTCTCTAACCCTTACATATTAATGCTCTAAGACGGCCATTATTTCCATCCGCTCCAAGACAAATTTTGCGCCCCTTGAGAGATTTTTAAATTTCGCCCCTTTTCCCGCAATCCAAGCCCCAATGTTTCCTAGTGTTAAATGACTAAAGATAGTTTAATTAACAGTAGTAGTTTTAAGATTTTTGAACGAAACAGACAATTGAACATCTATTTACGTTTTTTTTCAATTTGGGGTTTTTGCTGGGTGTTGATCTGCGTGTCGCAAAACTCAGAGTATTGCTCAGAACCGACACAGGAGTATTGCGCCCATCTTCACACGTGGGTTTGTTGAACTACTCCAACGCGTTTCACCATTGCACCATCTTCAGTGAGGAACTAACAATGGAGGAGTTTTAAGTTCTTTTTAGTGTTTGTATTTAGTAGAAATAATTGGATTTTTGATTTTTGAAGCTGTCAACACGAGTTCGATGTATGTTATGAGAAAAAAGCCTTATGCACCGTGGTTAGATTAAGTATATTCTTCATATGTGGCATTATATTCTATGCGCTATAGCTTTATACATACGGCAGATCTCGGAGCCGTTTATGGCTAACGAACCTCCCCGAGAGATTTCATCCTTTACAGCGTTCAATGTCATGTCCCGCAAACCGATAAATAATATTTTCCATGTTAATTTCGTTTTCACGCGCGGTCTACAAGATTGTATAAATTCTCTCGAGTAATCACATTGTCGCTGGGTCCGATGCCGTTTCCTCGGATTTCTCGTCCGTCGAAAAGACTGTTTTCCTTCTGTCTAATTAACATTTGTGACACGCGGAAATTGAAGTCAGGATTAGAGATTATTACCGATTGGAAATTGGCGACCTTTGGCTTGCGGATATCCATTCGGCAATAACTCTCCTCTGCGGCTCATTTGCATTTTCAGGCTGGTATAAAGCCTCGCCTTATTTAATTAGCAAATAGATTTTTTGTCCCTCGACTTTTCCTAAGATAAACCCCTTAACGTTCGGATTAATGGTATAAATCGGCATAAAGGGAAGAGAACGGCCTCACAAATATTTTATTAGCCGACGGGGTTTTATGTCCGCCTCCCGCCGTGACGATATCTAAAGCGTCAGTTATTTTTCTCGTAAGTAACCTCAGTGGGAGGGATCAAGTGCTATTCAATGTCGCAGTTGGGTGCATCGCTCTTGTTTCATATTACAATCTTTTTTTACTAATCTTTTCCTTTTTTCCCCCCATTTTTATTGTTACGACGGGAGTCGGACGTTTCGGCCCCTTTGAGACGATTACAGGCGTTATTCAGCCTTAAATGCCTCTTAAAACTCTTTATTCTTCGATTAGCAGCTCATATTTTTTCTATAGTTTAAACGCATTCTATTTGTCAAAATTTAATTTATTTATCAGCGAAAAAGACAGAATGAATCCATAAAACATTAACAGATGAACTCCTAAATCGTGCAACGGTTTCACCCTCGAATTTCTTTAGCGTAATTTCGTTTGAATCGTGAGTGTTTGGATGTGGTATTTGATTGTTTGTAATGCGGCGATGCGTGTTTGTTCATTGCTAAACTGTCGGAGCCTGATGGTTCGAGGGTAGCTCGGTCCGCATCGGGGTTGAGGGTGTCCTGTTACAACCCTCCTGGCCATCCAGACAGCTGTTGGGGTTTACCTGGTTTCCTCTTCTCTTACCCTATTCCATTGTCTTTTTCATTTAAAACTTTCTACCGAACGTTTGGCCCACGTGGATATCAAAAATGCTCAAAAATGTTGGGAATGTTCTCGCATAAACTTGTTACTTAAAAAAACACAACGAAGACCAAGATCATCTGTGTAAAGTCAGTTAATGGCGGGTTCATTACAGATAAATTACCCTTTTTTGCTATTCAATATTCTCAAAACCTTTGTCACACATTTGGCAATTGCTTCTATGCGTTATATTATTATTTATGGGCGTAAAAGTAAAACGTCGTTTAACAGCAACATTAGCCCTTTATAGCCTAAAGTTGTCTTAGTGCAAGACAAACTTTAGCAGTTTTGTTTAAAGGTTAGCGGGAAATCCTGTGACTTTAGATTCGCGCCAGATAAATCAGTGTTGCCAATACACGAGCAAAAACAGCAGGAACAACACTGCGCCGCCCTAAACTCACTGGATTTCCTCCTAATCTTAAACAAAACTGCTACAGTTGTGCTGGAACAACACTGCGCCGCCCTAAACTCACTGGATTTCCTCCTAATCTTAAACAAAACTGCTACAGTTGTGCTGGAACAACACTGCCCCGCCCTAAACTCACGGGATTGCCCGCTAACCTTAAACATAATTGTTTTTTTTTTTCGAATTGCTTTGAAACAACTTTGGGCAAGAAAGGGTTAAATTATCAACTTGATATGGAAATGTTTATGTTTGGCTAATATAACAAACGGTACAAGATGCAGTTGTAAAGAGAAGAGCAATGTTGGCGACAGAAGATTCCAAAACGGAGATTGTAGATTGGCACCAGATAAATCAGTGTTGCCAATACACGGGCAAATACAGCAGGAACAACACCGCGCCGCCCTAAACTCACGGGTTTGCCCGCTAACCTTAAACAAAATTGCTTATGTTTGCATTGGACTGAAACAACTTTGGGCAAGAAATGGTTACATTATAAACTGGATATGGAAATTTTTATGTTTGCCTAATATAACAATCGATAAGATAAAATTCAGTGTTGCCTTTACAGAAGATGAAACATTGAAGGAAAACAACGCACCCGTTCTAAGCTTAATTTGGTGTTATCCTGAGGCAACGTTGGGCAAGAAATGGTTAATGAAAGAGTCTTAAAAGATATCATCAGCATAAATACATGTGTGAAGTAAACGAGGGCATCGGCTTTTGAAAGGGGCTCGTTGAAAGTCTAGGAAATGTATACGTTATTATATTTCGATGGGCCTTCGTTCGTCAAATGATATTGCACATTTTAACAATGCCGAGCATTTAACAGACGTCCAGTCACGACTGTCATCCGGACAAATTCTATCAGCGGCAAAATCATTAATCGTCATTACCATCTCTCAATTTGGAGATGAGAAGAGCCCGTGTGAAATCCCTTCGCTTAATCATATCACAACGATTATCAAATTTAACATCACTTTGTTTAAAAATTCAGGTCTCACCTTAAACCATTTTGACACAATAATTCAATAATTTTGTTTTAAACTTTTTTTTGCGTATGCTGCACAATGGGAGTTTTGACAAAAGTTTAAAGTGAATTGTCTTTTTCAGAGATTAATTGTTTATAAATATGTTATTTCATAACTTAACATTAACGAACGAAACGTTTTGAAAAGTTTTAATATATTTTTTCTCTATATACTTGAGAGGTGTTAAAGGAGTGATTCTTCTTCCATAAACCATTCTTCTGTGATATTCCACCAAAAGGGTCCTTCGTCAATGACGATTTACCCAGGACTTGATGGAACGAGAAAGTGAATGTTTTATTAGCATATATGTTAAAATGCTGAAGGGGGAAGAAAACGTGCGGAATGTAAAGCAAACTGTTTATGACTCAAAAATTCAAATTGTCTGATAATTTGGTCGCGTGTTTTCATAATCCCGTTTAAGAATTGATTTATTTTCCGAGTCGTTCTTGTGTCCATTAACGTTTAGCTATGGAAAAAAGTATTTTTTTTAACGTGTTAAGGTTTACCACTTTTTTTTGCTCACGGATAAGCTGGTCTGAATGAAAAAACTAAATTGTTATCGGCCACGCTACAGTCGAGAAGAGCTTTCGTATACAATTTGCCAGTTTAGATCCATGTACCTGTCAATAATTTTAGTCTGGAAAGCGGTAGCTCCACAGTACATTATATTTAGTTTGGCCTTTTTCTTTACTTTGTTCTGCCTGCTCTATATGAATACTCTGAATCGAGGTATGGTCAAGACTGCCTAGAGGTTAATAATCAGGGCAAAACCATCTTAGATATGTCAATAAATTGACATAATTTAGTTTTTAAATAGATGGTTCGAAATTTCTTTGTAGTCCGATTCAGTCCCAACATATTATCTAGGATATTGTCAATTGGTAGAACTGATGATGACCTTAAAATAGCTCGAAAGCTTGGCAGATAACAATTGAGTATTTTAATCCAGACCGAGATCCAGATTATTCGTGAAAAAAATGGTATAATTCATTTTAAATTGCTGGATGTTTCAAGTATTTTCTTAGGTATAATGGTAGAATGAAATCAGTTGAATTTTTTTTGCACGATTGATTGATGGATACGATTGGAGGTGTCATTCTTTTCTTGTCATTCAACCGTAAGTCAGTTGATGCCGTTTTTAGTCGGCGAACGATTTTTTTAGACGTTGAACCGAAATTTCCCTGGTCCTAGTGCAATCAATACCAATTAGTTTGAATTTCTTCGTCACCACCTGGAGACAATTTGTTACGCTTGGTCAATAAGTTGGTCAGATTTTCTTTTCAGTCTTGTTTTTTTTTGGTGAGTTGATGTAGTGAAGTATGATGTTGTTGAATCATGTTCATTTATGCGAAATAGTAAGTTTGGTGGACTTATAACACATGGAAATGTTTATGCTTGTAGTGAGGTTGGAAATTAGCGTTTTACTTTGAAATTTAAGGTTGTAATTTTTTTTTTAAATTTGCAGTGAAATGGTGTACGAGGAGAGAATGGCCGTCGCCGGCAGAAGCGAGGGCGGCATCCGACGCTGCAAGGAGGGGTGTCCTCTATTCTTCGGTATTCCTCGGGAGTCCAGGCGAGTACAACTCGTGTAAGTATGTGCCGTGCGCAGGTCTACCCTGGAGCCTGCGCCATTCCACAACCCTTTCCCGCACACTCCATCACTCCATCGATCCCGCCTCAACCCCCTCTTTCCTTCCCTCCACCGACATTTATTTATTTATCGCTCCACTACGGGATATTTAGCGTCTGGGCGCCCCGTGGAAAAACACGAGAGAGATCGGAATAGATAGAAGGAGAGGGTGGCCGTGTGTGCGAGAGGGGCGAAGAGGGAGAGTGAGTCGGTTCCAGTTAGAGAAAGAGAGCGTAGGGTATAGATTTGTGGGCGGGTGGCCCATCTGGACCCTATTGATTGGCTAATGTTAATGGTGAGGTCTGGTCTTGACACAGAAGGCTACCCTGTCACCACCAGACACCCCTGTTCGCCCTTCTCCACCCCCGGGCCCACAATCCTACACTTAAATAAAGAATCTTTTCCCACACTAGTTAGTTACTCACAAACAATCCCATTCATACCCACCCTCCGAACATCGACTTCCATCCGAATTAGCATCCGACCTTTTGGAATGGCATAAACGCTCCAGGAGTAAGAATCGTCCCGTTCTCAAATCGAAATAACATCGATTTTTTATATACTTATTTTAATTTTATTTACATAGTATTAAGATGTGATTGTTTGTGTTCGCATAAAGGAAACCTATCTCAATTGTTTAAAAACTGATATATTCACTTATTTCAACTTTAGATTGACCGACATCTTTAAAAAGAAACAGCAACCAGGGAGAGATGATCTTTCAAATGTGTAAGCAGTAAATTAGGAAGGAAAAGTGCAAAAGGCAGAATGAATTCCTGCTCTCTTGAGTTTTTACCATTTATCTAAAACCACCACTGTGGTACATATAAAACCTAAAATAGAAAATAACGAATAGCACAAATATAAATAAATATTTATACATGTATATACATGGCTACATAATGGTAGTTTTATCAGCCGGTTTGATATTAATTTAAAAAAAAAATGAAATTGAAATTAATTAATATCTGAAATTTACACGAGTCCCTTAACGTAACTATGAATATAAAAAAATATTTTAATAGGTGAATATAATAAAAAAAAGCACATGAAAATCATAATTTTGTTTAAACACTAATAATACCATGAATGATTGAATTTTCCATGAGCTAAAGCTGATTTTGAAGACAGTAGATTAAGAACAATTTGTTGTTGGCCATTGTAAAATTCAACTAAATTGACAATCCACATCTTGATTTTCCTTTTTGCTATTTTGGTTTTTTTTTATTTTCATTGGATCTTTAAAAAAATACCTCTTCGTACATACAAAGAAGTCAAAATGTTATTTGGAAAAAAAAAGCACATAAAAATAATAATTTGTCCAATTGTCGACTATATTTTGCGAATTTATCTGCAATTTTTTTTAGTTCCATAGGATTTTTTTAAAAAAATTACCTGTTCATTTTAATGGTATGTAAAAAAATTCAAAATATTAGTCGAAAAAAAAAATTATAAAAGCACATAAAAATAGTCAATTTGTTTAAACACTACTGTTATTAGGGATTGGATTGTCGAATATATTTTGCAAATTTGTTTTGCATTTTTTGTTTTAATTTCATCGGATTTTTAAAAAAATTACCTGTTCATTTTAATGGTATGTAAAAAACAGTAAAAATATTAGCCGAAAAAAATAACACCGGGATAAACAGTGCAAATGATGATTTCGAATAATCCATATTTTTAGTGGTCCGAGTAAACCAAAGTAATGATTTGAATGTATTTATAATTTTTATGTAAAGTGTGGTTGAAATGAAAAGTAGATCGCCTGGGTTACAGCCGGAGGTCGGGTTCGAGTCGAGCTCGTGACAATACATTTTTATTAACCACACTTCACGTAAACATGATAAGTCGGTTTCGAATAATGTTTATATAAAGTCGGAACGTCCATTTATTACTGGCTGTGATTATAAATAATCGTTAAATGTCAGGTAGTGTGTTTTTGCTGTAATCTTGTTAACAGGGTACTAG
This sequence comes from Cimex lectularius, assembly GCF_000648675.2. Taxonomy (NCBI): domain Eukaryota; kingdom Metazoa; phylum Arthropoda; class Insecta; order Hemiptera; family Cimicidae; genus Cimex; species Cimex lectularius. Next base: position 1,539,686 of record NW_019392670.1, on the reverse strand, counting down.
AAAAAGAGAAACCCATGATAGTCCAATTGGAAAAATTCACAAAGCATGTGCTCTTTTTTAGAAAAATACAAGCCTTTTGACAATTTAACAGCAATTTTGTTCGATGGGATTTCATCGTTGCTGGGCTTTCTGCAAAGTTCCAACTTGTGCTGTTCACACCTTCCCCCCCCTACTGGCTCATCTAAATGACCGTTTGTCACGTAAACGTCGCCGGCAAAAATGGTCTCCGCCCTTGTGTCAAGGGATAAATTTTCAGGGCGTGAAAACCGTGTGTTGTCCCGGTTGCGACACGTAAAATAAGTATATAAATAAACTGAATAGATTTCTTCTTGAAAATTTGTAGAAGGGTTGTATGTTAAGGTTTAACCTTTTCATATTTCTAAAAGTCTCCTTATTCGTAATGACCATTTTTATTAATATTTTTTTATTAAATTGCCTTCGTCATACTGTTAAATGAATTGCCTTAAGGACTGACGTAATTTTTGTTAATGATGGTGTCATTTAGGTATATCAACGAAAGACAGTTTTGCTTTGCCGAAACACAATTTCTCCATGCTGCTCTATCTTTAAATGTAGAATATTAACATTTGTCTGTGTGTGTTTGTTTGAAAAGTTAGAGGTTTAGGAGAGCAAGACCAAAAACCAGTAGACGATTAGCACCCAGTAAAATGCTCAATCACACATCAAAGACTTAGATTACCGGTGAGTGGACTTTTCTTAGAAAAATTCTCCGCTGCCCAAAATCGGAAGTCACTGGGTTGAATTCCAAGTGAAACGACTTCACAATTCAATATCAGAATCAACCCTTTAAGGTCTAGTTTTGTCTTAGAACACACGAACTTCCTCAATTTTGTTCAAAGTAAGGTAAATCCCGTGAGTTTAGATTGGCACCAGATAAATCAGTGTTGCCACTAAAAAAACAAAAAAATTAGAGTACCACCTTGAACTTACGGTATTTCCTGCTAACATTAAACGAAATTGCTAAAGTTGGCATTGCTCTGAAACAACTTACGGGCAATAAAGGGTTAAATTATACACGGGATATGAACAATTTTATGTTTGGCAAAGATAACAATCGATAAAAATGGACTAGTGGGGTTGGAAAAAGCTATGTTGGAGGTAGAAGATTCCACGATGGATATGTTAGATTGGCGCTAAAAAAATCATTGTTGCCAATACACGGGCACAAACAGCATGAACAATACAATTAATTAAGGTTTTTAGTTGAGATGAAAAAACGTTAATGGCACGAGCGGGATTCGAACCCACGATCTTCGGCTAGATACGCCGCTACTCTACCACCTGAGCTATCGTGACCTAGGTCCACTCGGACATCAACTTCCCATCTCAACCCCACCTTTGAGTTTTCCCTCCTTTTTGCCATTTTTCAAATGTCGTGTAATCGGATTGGATTCTCGACGACAAATGTCCGAGTGGATCTAGGTCACGATAGCTCAAGTGGTAGAGCAGCGGCGTATCTAGCCGAAGATCGTGGGTTCGAATCCCGCTCGTGCCATTAACTTTTTTTCATCTCAACTAAAAACCTTAATTAATTGTAATGTATTAATTGGTCAAGCGGACCACGAAATTAGTGAATTTAAAGCATGAACAATACTGCGCCCGTCCTAACCTCACAGGATTGCCTGCTAACCTTAAACAAAATGGCTAAATTGGCATGGCTCTGAAACCACTTTGAGCAAGAAAGGGTTTAATTATAAGCCGGATATATTTTATGCATGGCCAATATATGAACCAATTCGAAAAATTATTTTAAAAATAGACGATTCCAAGATGGAGATTTTAGATTGGCGCCCAAAAAAGGTCAAGCGTTGCCAATTCAAAAAGAAGAAACATTGAAAGATAAATACTGTACTTGCCCTAAACTCATGGGAATAGCTAAGCTTTAGCAAAATTGCTAAATTTGGTGTTTCCCTGAGGCAACGTTGGACAAGAAAAGATTAAAATTTAGGGTTAAATTCACAAAACAACTGCACTGCTTAGGTAAGGAGAAAATTTACGTTTTTGTTTCGGTAATTTTTACATTCTTCGGCTGTTGTATAAAAAAAGTTTGATCTCTCCATAGGTTGTTGTTTAAAAAAGATGTCTGCCAATTACTGAAATCTGATTTAAAAAAAAAAAAAAAAAAAAAAGATTTGAGAATTAGGACTATTCCTTCTAGGCGATCTTTGAGTAATGATGAACACTAGATTTTAAGTCTTTAGATAAATAATAGTTAAAACAACTGTCTTCACTTCATTCCATTTTCCTAAGTGTCGAAGTAGTGTTTCTTTGTCCGTTCGCTTAAAGTTTATTTTTAAACAGTGCGTAACGAAATTGGGATTGGGCTAACGAGCCGATTTGGCGTTAATCAAGGCTAATTTTCTAGATGACTGCGTTCTGTTTTTCACTATCAGCTCATGATTTAGTGGGAGTGTAGTTTTCCCCTGCTGATTAACGTATCGAGGAGCGGTCGTTAAACTGACATTAGTAACTTTTCTGTTTTTACAAGGAATTGACAATTTATCTCGAGCCTGCCCGGGACGTAGGGAAAAGTCATCTGTGCACGTTTGGCCTCAGCTCAAATTGTATTTATAAATAAATTATAAGGCAGAATTAAATGGGCTGACTGTTTAATGAAACGCTGATTAAACTACACTGGATGCTGGTAGCCGAATTAATTCACTGTAACCACTAATGCCTTTTATGATGTTACTCTTTTGTAATTGAACCGAAATTGTTTTGAGTGATATTTGTAAAGGATACTGGTGGCCATTATTTATATTGTTTAAAACGTTAATTCGTTTTATATTAAAATAATAAGCGATCAGGACCTTCCCCCGACAGTCGGATCCTCCAGGCTTCAATAAACAACTCTGTCACACACGGACGAGGCATCGTCAATTAAAGAGATGACACGATGCTGGCGGTCAAATTGATGTAACTTGGAATATGTAATTATATCTTTGTCTTACATCTTGTGTCTATGACTCTCGCCCCGTTTATGGATGGGATCGGCTTTGGGCAATGGGATCCTTGGGGGTTCTCGTTTAATTGGAGGTATGAAGTGGAGACAACCTGTTCAATAACTGAACCGATACCATTAGAGTTACAGGGTTGGGGTCGGGTTTAAATAAGGATTAGAGGAAAGCATTGACCCACAATAATAGGTTTATCAGTGGGAGGTCCTCGGTAGGGGACTTTGCTATGGTAAATGACTCATATGCAAACACATTCTATCAGACCCCGACCCTTGGGACTCTTATCTCTTTCTCACTTTCTTTCTCTTTCTTCCGATGAATTAGATTAATCCTATTAAGCCTACAGCTCACTTCTAACTTGGTTAATGACGCAAACTCTGTTGTTCAATGTTTAGGCGATGCTAGCAACGCTAGTATTGGAAGTGGGGAAGGTACGGGAGAAGAAGACGACGAAAGCAATGGGAAGAAGAACCAGAAGAAGAGGGGTATCTTCCCTAAAGTGGCCACCAATATCCTCAGAGCATGGCTCTTCCAGCATCTCACTGTGAGTCAATCATTTAATACAACCTCCTACCCTCCACAACTCCTTCGTATTCACTTCAACAATTATATTCTTTGGATATTCATAACACTTCTCAGATTGACATTTTTTCACCAATTTTGTGTTGGCCTAACGGACCAAATTGGATACTAAATTTAAGGGCTTGTATGAGAAAACCAATACTTAGGATACAGTTTGGTAGAAAGTTCAAATTAGTCATCCTATAAGTAAAGTCGGAAAAAATCATTTGACTCTTAAAGTTTTTTTTTTTAATTTTCAATTATTCTTTTTATACTTCACTAAATTCATCATGGCGATTATGAAAGCTCCAGAGACTCCGGAATAACATAAGTTATGCTATTATATATGAGAGAACGGAGGGTGGCTTTTTAAAGTTTCAGCCAGATTGTTATTTATTTTCTCTGACGTCTCATTGAAATATGTAAAGTTGTTATGAGGCTTCGGATTTTTCTGGTGGAACTAAAACCAAACACTTTTTACGCATTTATTTCAAAAGAACTTTTAAAATTTAAGAAAAAATGTATTGTTATTTTCAATTCTTGGAATAATACATGATATCCGTAATTATTTATAGGATGATTATTACCCGTAAATAACACATGCATTGGATTAAAAAGTATTTGTATGCTCTAATTAAAATATTTTTCCAAATCATCTGGCAAAAAACAAATTCATTGGCTAATTTTCATTTACTTGGAGGTGGTAAATGCATGTTTTATTGGTTCTTAGAATAATGTATTTTCTGTGTAACGAAGAAACAACGAAACATAAGAACAGGTTTGTACCGCATTGACCAAATTTCTAATTTAAAACCTACCCACAGAATTAGAAGACTTATTTCTTTGAAAAATATTCAATGTTAACAAATTAATTACATACATGACGCACAGGTATATTACACAAGGGAAGATGATCAAGTAAGGGTCTCAGTCATACATGTTTTACATCATTCGTCAAGCTTTCGATATTTCTTCTGAACATGTTTTTATTTACAAATATAATAAGTTATATTAATCCTTTATGGCCTAATGTTGTCTTAGAGCAAGGCGAACTTTAGCTATTTTGTTAAAACTTAGCGTGAAATCCCGTGATTTTAGTGATTGAGAGGTTAGATTGGCGCCAGATAAATCAGTGTTGCCAAACACGGGCATAAACTGCAAGAAAAACCCTGCTCCCTCCCTGAAATCACAGGATTTCCTGCTATCCTTACATAAAACCGTTAAATTGCCATTACTCTGAAGCAACTTTGGGCAAGAAAGAGTTAAATACACAAAAAAATATGAAAAATGTTATATTTGGCTAATATAACAACCATTCGAAGAGCCACGTTGGAAATAGAAGATTCCAAGATGCAGATTTTACATTGGCGGCAAATAAATCAGTGTTGTCAATACATGGGCTGAAATGCTTAAGGGCAATGCACCATAGCTAAACTCACGGGATCAGCTACCCTTTAGCAAATTTGGTGTTGACCAGTGGCACTTAAACTTCAATAAACTTTAAATCTAACTTTCTGCTGAGTGTGTGTGGGTATCCGATCTAAACGGAAATTGTACTAAAACAGAACCTTGATCATGAATAATCATCACTGTCACTGGAGTCATCATTTGGTACAGAGATTGCGTGATTGGCCTGAAGTGCTTTAATGGGACTGTTACTGCTTCATGTTTTCGTTAGCTATGTAGCGCCCTAGCCTGTGAATGTCTCGACGAATTAGTTCGATTTCCAGATACGGATGCATAAACCAAGTCCACTACTATAAATTGAAGAATTAAGTACGCTTGTGAATTGATGATCGGATTTCCTTTTCGGTAAATGTTCATACATCGATTTCCCACTTAACTGTCTTAATTTCCAAATAAGATTGGCTAGTCCACGAGTTCAAGATTTATGTTGTCACGTTTAAGAATAAGTTTTATTTCAATTTTTCAATTTGTAGACAGTTAGTGATTATTGATTTTCGTTTCGGGAAGAAATGGGAGGAAAAAGTGAAGACGCTTCCCCCAGCCCGATGAAGTCGGAAAAAAAATCCCTAAACCTAAAATCCTTCCAAATCCGATTCCCGGCTGCAACCTCGGCGAAGGAGGCTTCAACGCCTTTGGTCCCACTCCAAGAAGCTTTACGTGATCGGCGGTTTACGAATGAAGGAGGTGAAAGAAGCGATCCGAACGTGCCTCCTGGATGAGTCGAAATCCCTCGGAACTGTTCCAAAACATTGAAAAATTACTCGGAGATCCCGTTAAAAACAGGCCGGAGGTTCGGGAGGTTTTTCTCTTTCTGGTTGAGATGAAGGTCTTGAAAATACCAGCAGTGGCACGTGAATAAACCGTTATAAAAAAATAAAATGAAATAAAAACAGATCATAAGTTTTTCCGAACAAATTGAGATTCGAGTCACAATTTTTATCTCGACCTAGAGCGCGACGAATACTAAGAGATAACAGCTGCCCGATTTAACATTTTTCAACTTTTTCACCGGGCCTAAAATTGTTGGGATATAGTTGACATTTCACAATCCTGGCATGTATTCTCACAGGAATGCCTAACGTTTGCCCGGATACTTTGGTCATTAATATTTGATCCGATCTTTTTGAGGGGGGAACGTAGAGATAGAGTTGTAGTGAGCTGTGGCGTTCTGTCGAACGGTTCAGTGCACGCCGATTATTATCATTAGAGACAAAATTGCCACCTTCCCTTAATCCAATTTACAGCGCCCGCCCATTTGAAAGGTGGAGTGGAAGGGAGGCAAACATCACACTTATCTCCCCTATGAATCCAGCACTGTAATGGCTTTAAAAACCAACTCGACAAGGGAATTTTAGAAATTTGCATACCTTTACACCGGCGATATCCGATGTCGATGGACTTTCTCAAGGATCCGATGGTGCTTATGAGCAGGCTAGTCTACTATTATGTTTGTAAAGATCTGCCTACAAAGCATGAACGAATGATATTTGATTCGCGGTGAAAAAGCGACAACAGGCGAGACCAGCGTTTATATGCAAACGAATGAAACTGTTTTGTATTGTTTCCTCATTTTGTACGATCCGTATTTTCATTTAGCATAATATCAATCAGAATGTTTCAATTTCGCCATGTGTAAAAGCTCAAAGAATGATATCAAGAATAAAATAAAAGTATCGATTTTTGAACGAATGGGCATTGACGACTTTCCAGGGGGGAGCCCGTGTCACCGCTATCTCGCCGTCTCCTCGGATCATAGACGGTCATTACGTTTATGAGTAATAAATGATGGGTGCGGGTCGAGATAAGGGGCCGGGAGAGGGTCGTGGCGACACTTTGCCGACTTGACGATATGGAATGCATCTGCATAATTCAACATGCGATTATAAACATTTACTGACCCTTCGAGCCAGCGCGCTCGTCCTCCCCCGATTTGTTTGCCAAACAGACACACATCATGAGCAGGCGAACGGATAGGGTCCCTCCTCCTGACACCCGTTAACTCTCCTCTAATCCAATAATCCCATTACGAACGTTCGGCCGAATTTGAATAAACCAATTAACCCTCCCCGTTAGGTCAATTTATAATGCTCGTACTGACTTTATCTAATTTTTGCCTCAAGAGGGATCCTCGGGTTTTCGACCGGCTTGAAAATTCCTTCTTCAGTCTTCGATTCGAATTTATAACTTGAAAATTCCTTCGATGAAGTTGAAACTAGGGCACCGTCTACAAAGCTAAGGCTGTCTATCCCAATCTCCGGACTTAACCACTGCGATCCGGCCTTCTGACACTAAAATTGCAATAAAAAACATTGACAGAAAGTGGCAGCGTCGGTGGGCCGGGCTGGATGAGAAGCACTCACGTATCAAGAGCATTGTCGATAGGGTGTCCTGGGAGGATCTACTCTTAGATTAAGAAAATGTCAAAAAGGACGGAAAATTCGAAAGGTTGTAGGTTGAGATGGGGAGGTGGTGTCCGAATGGAAGTCACGATAGCTCAAGTGGTAGAGCAGCGGCGTATTTAGCCGAAGGTGGAGGGTTCGAATCCCGCTTGTGGCACTTGCTTTTTCATTTCAACCAAAACCTTGCATACAAAAATTAATTAATTCTTAAAAGAAGGTTCATCCTCACCTGATGAAGAATAGGCCATGCGACGTTGTCCCACAGACAGCCAAAGCCCGCGCACGTATCCTGCATTTACAGAAACGTCGCTCGATTTGTCCCACCTAATTGAACGGTGCAACTCTTGATTCCATATAAAGAGCGTGTAGGAATTCCACGTTATGAAAATTGTACTTAATACACGACAGGGAATATCTTGGTCGCCTGTTCCGATACTTGGAGGAAACAGAGTTGTTTCATTTTACATAGTACTGATAATTTTCTGTAGCTAGCGTGTATTATTTGCGTGAATAGTGTGAGAGGACCGACACCGACACACCAACGGACCATTGAGTACCTCATTGACCTCGGTTAAGTTTATTGTATAATAAAAGAAAGGGTGATGGAGGAATATCAAGTTCTTCATCACTCTGGGTAAATTGTATGTAAATAGGAAAGAAAGTATTTAAGAGAGAGTGTGTGAAGGGGTTTGGATTTAGAAACTGCGTTGGGTGCTGAATGACCTAGCAATTGACTGCACCCTGAGTCCGACCTCGGTGCCTGGATGGATAAGAACGAGGTCTGACCCGAGAGTGTCTACACCCGAAGTGGGTGATTCTAGAGGATTCATATTTTCATAATGTCCCAAAGTAGGTACAATTCCCTGGGTAATAGCAGAAAGAGTGTCACCATTCACGCTAATAAATTACATGTACATACGTACACACACCAGACTACTCGATATTCCTATTGATGGGGTGTTGTGCAGTGATCTCAGTGATTGAGGAAGTAGCCTCTTCATTCTTGGCCGTCTATGTTTACCTGTCAGAAGATTATTTTTTTAAATATGTTTAAAACGATTCAGTTTCATGACACTATGTACGTGGGAGTATACAACCATGAGATTTAATTAATTGAATAATAAAAATACGTCAGAATTTAACATACAAGCATATACGAATTCGATAAACTACTTGCATATGGCATTGCTTTTTTCTTCTTTCTTCTTTTTTGTTTTTCTCTCCTCCTTTTTTGCGTACCTAGGAGCATCGTCGCTCGCATCTTCTTGTTTCGCCTCCTAGATGTGTATTAACTTTGCCCTTGATAGATGTAGAGTGTATAAAATTTGAGACGATTTAATTGATTATTTTGTAGTTATAAATAAATTGTTGATACATTACATACGTGATTTTGTCGTTTGTATGTTTGCATGTTTTTAAAGGTTGTTTTAAAACATCATCAACATAAAAAGTAATCTTACTTTTTCCACCCTCGGAATTCTCCCTTTCAAACGCCTCAAACACGCCAATCGGATCCTCGTAAAAAATCCCGTTGTCGAAAAGCGAAATTTATCGCTGTAAGTTGAAAGTGCGTTTTAGTGTAGCGAAAAATAGTTAAGAGGAAGTATTTAGGGGGTGGATTCTGGTCGGGGGTAGGTAGGGCGGCGTGGAAGGCTTTCAAGGGGTTTCTGGTAGAGTGGAGTTTCTCCTTAGGGTTTGCTTGTATGAATCTTCATCAATCTCCGCCACATTGAGTTACTACAAAGTTCACAATTACAAACGAAAAAGAGGGAAACGGACCTGGAGACCATTGGGAAGGGGGGAAATGACCCGTGCAAAATTAAGAACATTTTGTTTTGTATTAAATTAATGAACCTTTGCAAACTTTCAATTATGGATAAATAAANAAAAAGATATCATATTTAGGTTAGTTATAAAACTAAGAGTTAAAACTGAATCTAGTTCAGAGACCTGGCGTCTATGATGATGTGGTAATACCGAAACAGTTGACAAATAAATAAACATGCTGAACACTTAAAGGTAACTCCTTTGTGATCGTAATATACTATAAATTAAATATATTTTCCTACCAGGACATATATAGTTGAGGCTTACATCGAATAAAGATTTTCTGTGTAATAGTTCTCCATTTCAAAATAAAATCTTATTTTTTAACCCCGTGCGTCAATTTGGTTTCAGACTCTTCCACTCTGCTGTGAAGCAGGGATAACGAGTAGTCGACGTTACCCCTTTAAAATTCGCATTACTGCTCAACAGTTTTTCTAGATGTTACGGAGGAATTTGATTATGGCACCCCGGTCTCATTTCAAATTGAAAAGTATCCTTCTTCACACCTACTATCTCATCCTGATGTCTTTCCTGTCGGTTCGCTGGTTGGATGAGAATTGGCTCTGAATTTTAAGACATAAGCCCACCAAAGCAGGAGTTCCCCAACTGTGTATCCTAGGACCAATCTTCGCATTACAAACCAGAAACATCCCAAAACCCAGGGACCTTCCCGGTCGACACCGTATTTCTCCCTTCACATTCTGGCCCTATCTTCTTAACAAAAGCAACCCATCACCTTAGACATCATTACCGCATGTGGTGGTGCATCAAGCTAAATGAGCAACAGAGCCGGCACGTGACGTTCACACTTAGAAGAAGTACCTGACCACCACATATACAGTAAGGTAATCCCTATACCAACCAAAATCCCCTACCTTGTGTTCTACTTGGACTTACATGGAACGCACATGTAAAACAAAAAAGGTAAGAATTGAACCAAAGACACGGACAACTCAAACGCCTGCTAGGACCCAAATCCAAATATCCAAAGAATCCAATTCTTTCAATCAAAAGTGCTCAGTTGCATCCTCAACCCATCCTTCTACGTCACTAACCAAACCATCCACCAAGACCTAGACATACAAGTCATGACGAACATGATAAAACACGATTCTACAATTTCCACTCCAAGCTCTCTTTTGTTTTGAAAATAAGTGGACAATCTTGGTCGATCAAACTCCTCATGAATGAAAATAATGCATTTAATGCAGTATTTTTTTACCACAATAACCCACAAGCGGTAAATTTTTGGAAAATTGACAATGACGATTTTTAGGGAAGTTGTAGTCTTACATTACTTAATTCCTGTCGCTCATCGTGGAGTATAGGGCGAGCTTGAAGTTCTTCCATCCCTGTTTCAGATGCACGAATGTTGATCTTTCTCCTCGACTTCCTAGTTGTACAGTTCCTTTCCCAGTGATCGTTTCCTGAGTTGACCATGCGGGTTCCACTCTGGGGCACTTTTTTCAATGTATGCTCAACCATTTACATTTTCTTGGCCAGCTTTTTCCAGAGCTCTACATGGCTTAATCCATGCCATATTTCGAGAATCTGCCGCAGGCTTTACAAAAGCCTGGAGAGAATTCTTGACGATTTTGGTGGTTTTCCAAGTCTCATATCCATAATAGGACGGGCTTGACATTTGTCTTGAAGAGCCGAAGCTTTTTGGTTCGCCAGGATATGGTTTTGTTTTTCCATATCGGCTAATTTTATAAATACACAATTGACTTTCCTAATCATACTCTTCACATACACTTCGTTGTACGATTTATTCTCATTTCCTTTGTGATTGTTTTTGTTTTTTCGTATGTATTTATAATTCTACCCCATTGGGTTTAAAGTTTAGTTCCGTTATTTCGGCTTATTCTTGGGGCCAAAAGACAGGATGTCATCGGCAAAATCAGTTTTCCATTATATCCATATTCCAGGAATACACATGACTCCATCTAGTACCAGGGTGAAGAATGTGGGTGACAGGATGAATCCTTGCTTAACTCCTGCGTCCGGGTTGGACTGTTCTCAAATCTTCTATTCATGGATCATTTGACATTTGTACCCTTGGTACATTTTTGTAATCATTTGTTGACTTGTTAGTCGAAAAGAAAAACAAATCAACAAAGCCTGATTGCTCAAAGTAGATATAAAATTAAAATGAAGGGTTTGAATGTCCCAAACGATGTCATACACGGATCAAGAATAATCGTATAACAAGTGATATAAATTGTATTCTTCTGTACTGGTTCGAGATGTTATCATGCCTCCGGCCCGGTTGGGCGTAGGAAGCGTCCAGGAAATTGACGGACTTTGCCATTATGACATTGTTATCGACTTGAAGGAGGGATGATGATGAGATACGAGGCTGGATTGCATTGCCGATCCCTCTCGTCAATAAAAGATCCGTTCATGTAAATCAGGAATCATCCTGATGTCAAAAGAGGGGCGAAAATGGAAGCAACAGGTATCAAATTGACATATAATTCAAAGCGCCGAGTTTTTTTCCTACACGTATTCACAATTAAAAATTATTTGTTTTAAATTATTTTTTTTAATAAATGGGTTTCATTTAGTCATAATTTTGCATTTTTTTCTCCTCTTGATTTCTCTCATTTTTTGACTGTTCAACTGTTTATACTGTGTTCTAAATTGGGATTATCAATGCATAGGTGAATTAACTTTTATTCAGACTCATTCGACTTCTGATCAAGTCGATTGTTTAATTTTATGCATCCGTGGTTTAATTTGAATTACATTGATGTTTTTACTTGCTGAAACAAAACACAGCATATACAATACAACAAAGTATTGAAAGAAAAATGAGAATAATTAAGACCAGAATGTTTTTATGACCGAAAAAATCAAGTTGGCGGAAATTTTTCCCTGTCAGTGCAGATAAATTAATAAATGTGAGACTAGAGAGTAATTTTTAAATTTCACAGTTCAATGTCAAGCATTATCTAAAATAGTCCGCCTATAGAAACTAAAATTAGTTCAGAATAAATTCCTTAACCTGTGCGTCCCACAAGGCTTTTAAATGTGTTGTGCAGGTTGGACACAATCGAAGGTTTTATCGAAAAAAGCACCATAAACTTTATCAATGCTTGTGCGAATAGTCCTAGTGGTTTGACTGCTGGTTGTCAAGAGCAGTAAAACTATTGCGTTAGACTTCCTTTCCAGCTTTGAGGTTTTTTCAGATTTTTTAAGCTTTAAGCTGGCTTTAAAATGTAAGATATATAGACCACTTTTTTACTCATGAATAATAAGATGAAAAAATTCAATTGTTATCTGCCAAGCTTTTGACCTATTTTAAGGTCATCAATGTGACAAAACAATCTTCAAGATTCCTACAAATTGACGTAATTATATTTTTAATAAGTTCATATTTTATTTACGACGACTCAGTCCCAATGCTATTGCAACCTGACTAACTAACTGCCAATCAATTGAGATGAAGATGATAGTCCAGTGTATACTAGACTTCCTTCTCAGTTGGGAATTTTTTTTTATATTTTTGATCTCCTCATTAAATAGTTTCCCTTGTTATTTATTATTACTTATTTACCTGTTTATGAGAGTAGAGTTTGTGAATACAATCTGTGATCATAAAAATTTAACATGGTTATTATATTATGCAAATATTTGTATTTATCATTATCTGTTTCAGTCTTTTATGCTCATGATTGGAGTATTTCAAATTTTCCCTGTGATAACCAAATAGGTGTTATGCCTTATAGACTCACTCTGTGAACAAACATCATAAAATCTCACAATTTAGCCAAAAGTGTATGTTGTGCTTGGAATATTAAGTGTTGTATAGACATAATCTATTGGTGTTAATCGTGAAAACCCACTAATAATTCTAAGAATTACATTTACCACACGATGTTTTCACATATGTTGCACATGTATCTTCATACAGGTGCACCATTGGGTGATAAGGGTCGTAAATAAATTTCATGTATATTTATTTTTTTGTATAAAAACTAGAATTTTAATGGACCTTTGAGCATTGATTATCATTCTGGATTTGAGAATTTATTTGGTATGTGGTCATTGTTTATTATGGTATCATTTATTGTCTTGGTACTGCTGTAAAGTAGTTATTTGGTATGATTCGCCACTTTTGAAAAAGATCTTATAAAGGCCGTGTCATCGGCAAATAGAGCATACTTATATTGTGCCTTTTTTTAACATCTTGATGTAAATACAAAACAGGATCGGACCCAATACCCACCGTTTTTGGAACCCCAGCTGTTATGTACCTTAGTAACGATTTATTTTCGTATATTTGAACAAAAACAGTTTCTATTAGATAAATACGTTTTCTTTTCTTCTGCGCACTCACGTTAGTAATAGCAATTAAAACATAGAAAATAAATGAACGTTGTACGTATAATTTATTTTTCTGAGTTTTTTCTTGTAAAACCTTTAACTGTGTGCCTAAAACGATCATCGTCCCGGTTGACCGCATTGGCCGGAAAAATACGGTTGCAAAACACGTCATTTTCAAATTACATCCCGCGTTGAGCCGGAGGGTGTGGACACGGACGAGCCTTAGGATAGGCCAGACGCGTGGGGATCGAACGGCGACATCTGCCATGCGGTTTGATGTTGTGTTCGTGTTTGGAATTCCCGTTTCCGTTTGGGAAAAATACTCTTTAATAATAATCTATAATAATATTAAAAAATCTGATGTTTATTGGTCGAATGACACGCCAATTAATTTCTGATTTGTAAATATATATTTTTTGCCTTACTCATAGCATATTAAGCCATATCCACGCTTAAAATAATTAAACGAGCTGCCTTTTGATTGTGTAAAAGCTTGTAAAAGGGTGTAAAAAGTCGGGGGCATCAGAGGCCGCAAAGTTTAACGCACACGGCTCTTATCATTCACTGTAAAGGCCCCGGGTTCGAATCCCAGAGGCCCTGAAACACTGTAGTGCCCATAAATAGTTTTGCTAAAATATTTTAACGAAACTTTATAATCTTACAATGGGTGGTCTCTAATCTAATTCAGAAAAATATTTTTTTAAAAATATCACTTGTCATTTCACGATAATTAGAATATGGCATAGGGCTACACGGGCAAATGGGTGCATGGAAATTAATTAAATATTATTTAATTATTAAATGAAACGCGTTTTATGAATAATAACATTGAATAGTCGGTACAGAAATATAATTGTATAATTAATTCCTCAATAATTTTTTTAAAAACGCTTTATTATTTTGTAGAACTTTTTTTAGCACTAAAAAGATATTTCAAATATATTTGACAATTAAATTATTTTATTATCTTGTAATGTTCTTCCTTTTTACACATTATTCAATTAAGATGTTTAAATTATAAAATTCTTTAGAAAAATTCATAACTTTTTTTTAAACATATTTTTTTGTTGAAAATGTCCATCTTCCCTTCCTTAATTTTGATCCGATTTTGATAAATCTTTTTCTTTTTAATTTTCGTTTGAAATCTAGTTTGTAAATTCTTAAAAATTATCTGCATTTGTAATCACAATTAAAAATTGTGGGTTGTCTCATTTTTTAAATTTTTATTTCGGATTATATCAAAAGTAGATCAATTTTAATTATCAAACAACCAGACTTCATAACGAAACTTAAAAAGAAAAAAAGAAGATTGATCAAAATGGGTCCAAAATTCAGTAAGTTAGGGGAGGTCGACATCTTCCCTGGGTCACCCTGTAAATGTATATTTTATATTTTATTTCACACGTAAATCCGCTCCCTAGGCACTAGAAATACTTAACTGGTACGTGCTGAGGTATTTTAGGAGGTGTTTACATTTTTCGGTGTTTTGCCCCATTGGGCAACGCAACGATTTCACTTGCTTTTTCTTACATTTCTATGTATCCCGTCTATGTTTCATGGTTAATATGAACTACTATTTTCTAGAGATTTGAGAAAATAAATCTGTATAAATCCATTGTTGTGGATGGTGGAGTAAGTACAATGAATAAGGGTGATACTAATCAGTATGTTCAATATCAGTGCGTTAAAAAACTTATTTCAAGAGCCTGGAGGCCTTATTAGAATAATTGTGAGATTTCCTCTTTTGGTTTGCGGGGTGATAGACAGGACAGTCACTCAAACACTGAAGGTGGCGAAATGCCGAACGTGTCTGAATTGAAAAAAAATCAGCAAGGATATAAAACCCAATAGGGTTAGACTATCAGAATAGTTTGTCGTTTAGTGAGGGTGATATTCATATTAGGCTGTTTTGCTTTAATGTGCGAGTGGTCCACTCACATAATTGCTAACAATAAAATAACTCTCTAATTAATATCTCTGTATCCCATAAAGTTGGTTTTATTTTGTCTTTTTTGTTAATTGCCTCGTTTTTTAACTGTAGATATTACCAACTTAATAGAAACAAATTGTAACTCGAACTTCAACTAAATAAAAAAAATTCTTTTGTTGTCATATGTTTTTCCCTTAAAAAAATATTTCACTTGTTTTTTTCTTACATTTCTATGTATCCCTGTTTGTATGTTAAGTGTCTGGATGATAGGATTAGTCCAATGACTAACATACTAATCATTATATTCACTAATTTCGTGGTCCGCTTGACCAATTAATATATTACAATTAATTAAGGTTTTTAGTTGGGATAAAAAAGTCAATGGCACGAGCTGGATTCGAACCCACGATCTTCGGCTTGATACGCCGCTGCTCTACCACTTGAGCTATCGTGACCTCGATCCACTCGGACACCAACTTCCTATCTCAACCCCACCTTTTGAGTTTTCCCTCCTTTTTGCCATTTTTCATCTCCACCATTGACTTTTTTATCTCAACTAAAAACCTTAATTAATTGTACTAATCATTATGTTCAGTATCAGTACGCAAAAAATAACGGGGTATAGTGGCGGAATAAAAAGCTTATTTATAGTCCCTAATGGATAAGTATTGAGACGAACTTTAAAAACTGTCATTTTTGAACTTAACAACTTATTACAAAGGCCAGAGGCTTTATTAGAATAATTGTGAGATTTCCTCTTTTGGTTTTCGGGGTGATACTCTGTATCTTTGGAGCCACTCAAACACTGCAGATGGCGAAATGCCGTAACGTGTCTAAATTGCAAAAAAAATCACCAAGGATATGTAACCCAATAGAGTTTGCATTACTCTGCGGGTGGTCCGCTCATATAATTACTAATAAGAAATAATTGAATCTAAAATTTTTATGAATGAAAAAGTAAGTCGATCGAAATACAATAGACGTTAACTTTAGACGATTTTGCTGAATGAAGACGTTGAAATTTTTTTTTAACCGTAATTTTCTAATTTGACAATAAAGATTTGTCTTCGAGGTTGACCCAGGGAAAAACATGGGATACCTGATCAGAGGTCGGAAAACAATATTTTGAGGGTGGTCGACGGCGATAAGGGACCAGGACTTCGGAATAAGAGAAAGATAGGTGAAAAAGCAGCCCGGGGGGGGGTTTAATTAAATAGGCGAGGTAGTTGAAGAGAGAAGGGTGGAACAAATGAGTGTGGAATATATTATAGGGGAGAGTGTAATAGGATTAGTGTCGGACCATTACTAGAGTTGTGATGTAGGTGGGTCGAAGGAGTGGGAGCCCTTCTACCAATAGGCACTGTTCCACCTGTTCCAATGCCGCCATCTTACCGACTCCCCACCAAGGTCTCGGTCAACACCGAGCCCATATCCATCCATTCCATCCATAATAATGCAGGGTATCGTGATTTCTTTTTTAATCCGGTATTAGCTTTCCTTTAAGGGGGCGGTGGATTTAAAACACCCTGGGGGTGGGAGCTTTTATGATCACCTTTTAACTCGACTTTTAAGGATTTTTTTTAAGAAAAGAATTTTATGGAGCAAATTTTTTTTTTGGATCTGCGGATTATAATTCGTCTTAATGTCGCATGGAGGCCGGGCGATTTGTACCCCGCATGATTGTGACAGTTCTTTGGCGAATGGATTTAGTGGGATTTTTTTAAAATACAGTAATCCCTCAACATTCTCGGGTGTTTGGTTCCAAAAAAAAAAAAAATCCGTAAATGTTAAATCCGCGAATTTTGAGTCTATTTTTCTATGCTATAAGGAAGGTTACGTTCCATGACGCCAAAAATTGAGATACAATTCAGAACTAAATAACAAACAAATAAAAAAAGTTTATTCAAAATAAACGTAATAGAAGAAATAACAGTTTTTGAACAAATCGATTGTATTCATTCTTATTTTTTGATGTGGAAGGAAAGAAATAACTATTAATTGTTCTTTGTTTCGCCGAATAATTAATGTCTTTAAGAATTTCCGCTTAAGGATTTGAAGTGGCATCGACATCCCTTTTAAATCCATTACATTTCGTGGTCCGGTTGACCAAATAACTTCTTTCAATTAATAAATTTTGTTTAATGAATTTTTTATTTGAAAAATGGCAAAAAGGACGGAAACGTCGAAAGGTAGGTTCAGATGGGAAGTTGGTGTCCGAGTGGATCGAACTATAACTCAAGTGGTAGAGTAGCGGCGTATTTATCCGAAGGTCGTGGGTTCGAACCCGCTCGTGACACTAACATTTTCATTTCGACCAATACCTTACATCAAATCCCTTTTAAAGTTAAACTTTACTTTTTTATAGGGTGAATTTATTGTGAGGCTTGGTATATTTTTGAGGAATTAATTTTTGGATAAATGGATTTTACGGTCCTTGTGGTGAGTATTATTGAAGACATAATAGGGAGCATTTACAATGGATCTACGACTTTGGGTTAAAAGGATTTGAAGGTTTAGCTGTTCACTATAGTTCTACACTAATGTCCAAATCGGTTGAAGTAGCGTTTTTTAGATTGTTTGTTGTGAATCATAACTTGGATTATCGTCTTATACTTCTTGTATTTCGGTTCAGTAGACAGTAACATGTTTTAGACTAGTGTTAAGCGTGAGACTTTGTGAAACCCAATGTAACGAACGTAGTCAGATTTGGGGTTGGGATCGTCGTTGTACTAGATTATGAGTAGTTGGTAGATGCGAGGAAAATGATAAGTGTAGTTGTGCTGTACAGGATTGGTCTATGCAGAATGACCTGCAGTCCCTCCCCAGCCAGAGAGCAGGATTCAGAGTAATCTGATCTTTTTCGCAAGTACCTTTCTGACATATGATAGTGAAGGATTTAGTAGGGGGTAGTTGAAAGATCACTGTTTATTATGTCCAAGTCAATGTACCACTCGTAAGATAACTAAAATCATTTTCCCCCCAAGTGCCAATTAAACATACAAAGTTTTTAGTATGTTGCATTCATTTACAAACTTAATTAAACTTAACTTTAGAATTTCGATTTAACGATGGGTCGAAATCCATTGCTTTTTTAATAAGTTGGTCCCTCAAGGTTAAAATTTCCCTGAGCTGTTTTGAATAAAAGCTTTGACCTGAATAACAAATGTAAAAAATGCAACATTTCCAAAAATTTTATTCTTTCACCAAGGGTCGGAACGGCTTTTTTTCCGTTTTGGAAGAGGAGGCGTTTTCCGACACAACTTCCACGAGAGAATAAAACAAACTGAGAAGAAAGAAGGTATGCCGAAAACTGTCAAAAGTTTTCTGGCAATCAGTTAGAGCCTCCAATTATTTATATTTCTATACGAAAATAATATTGTTTACGCGATTGTTTTTTCTCCCAGTGAATAAAGAAATCGCACTTCCGCAAATATCATAATTTTCCATAATTTTTTCATATGCGAATAGTGAAAACCTCAAATGTCAAAACCGCGATTGTTAAGGGATTAATGTATTAGAAATAATGCTTAAATGTTGTTATTATATATTCGGCTTTTATTATAAATTATCGTCATCCTAACATTGATTTCGCACTGGAACCGACCTGGGAATTTTTGTACGAAGTTTTCATGTTGGAAGGCTTGTTTGTCCCTCATTAAGTGGTCTTTGTGGTCTGGTCGGCACGAATTTTCCATAATTACTTTTTATTTATAGGTTTTTTAAATATTTTACAAAAGATGAGTGAGACTGACAGTAATTGTTTGATTTTAAGACCGAGATTTTCACGAAATATTTAACGGGTTAACGTGTTACTATCGGTAAGAACAGCGCACTGGACTTGTGAATAAATCATAAAATATAACTCACTTCAATTCGTAAATTTGCTTTTGGAATTATATAATCTCAAATCAACACATATATTTATTTACAGTCACGTGCAGAGTTGAGCCTATTACTTCTCATACTTCACTGGCATTTACAGCTTTTATAATTTACAAGAAATTACATACGGGCGTCTAGAATCACCCACCTCTAGTGTTGGCAGTCCGGGTCAGATGATGGGTGGTTGGACTCCAGGTGCTGTCAACAACTAGGCCAAGTCAGCACCCAACGTAGGCCCTAGATCCAAACCCATTCACACTCTCACTTGTTCTTAAATATATTCTCTCCCATTTACTTCCTTACTCTTTACTCCTTTATAAAACTAACCTATTTTTTTCATGGCCTTATGGACTTTGGACATTAGCCAAGGAAAATTATATATATGCGATGAGTGTTTTTTTGGGGGGGGGGAGGGGAAGGGTTGCGTATAAAAAGGCCCAGGAGACCCATGACAGCGGGGTCTACGAGCCGAGTAGGCCCTCTCACATTACACATTCACGCTAATAAATACATTCGATCTCAACACATGCTATGGGCATAAAATTATATGCAGTTAAACAACCTCCAAGATTCGGACCAGGGGACCAAGTTCTCACTGCCTTCCTCAAACTCTCATATCGGGTGGCATTCCTACGCGCTCACTATATGGAGCCAAGGGATTGCTCTTAGTTGGGTCAAACCGAACAACCTTTCTTCACACTTTGCGGGCTTTGGCACAAAAATTCTTAAATAATTGTAACTAAAATTATTTGGAAATCGTGAGATGCGGTCTGGTGTGACGTAGGTTTCACAAAAACATTTTCTTTATCGTGCCAACGTTTCGATCTTTATTGAGATCATCTTCAGTGCTCAAAGTGTTTGTTTTCTGCGTAATTGTGCCTTTCTTGTGTGTCGTGTTGAGAGTGCCTGTTTTTTCTAAATGTTTTTCTAAAACCTACGTCACACCAGTCCGCATCTCAGTATCTCCGAATAATCATTGGCTAACGGTCACTAACACCACCATACTGATTAGTATCACTTTTACTCATTGGACAAATCCTATCACCACTGCACTGAAAAACTTCCTACCAAAGTGAAGTTGATTTTGGTTTGGAATTTGTTTCCGTTCGGATTGAAAATTTCCGAAATAGCATTCCGATTGCCTGGTATTGTAGTAGGTATAAAAACTATTGTAAAAGCGTTTACAGTTGTACCGGTTCTAGAGGGGCAAAGCCCTTTTCTCAAACCCTCTTTAAATTCTTTATACATAATCCAGCCCTCTGCTACCTGAGTCCCTGTTTTTCTCAAACCCCGGTGTTGGCTACCCTCTTTAGCATGTTTTATACATTTTCAACAATTTTTGACTATCTCCAAAAATAAACGCGTGGTTGACCTTTCAGCGATTCTTCATTCCGATTACTTTTATTAGCCGAAGGTCGTGGGTTCGAATCCCGCTTGTGACACTGACTTTTTTATCTCAACCAAAACCTTAATTAAAGATTAATTATTTGATTCCGATTACTGTTTTTCTTTGTCTTAGGTGTTTGGCTAAATCACATCGATGTGAATAGAGGACTCGAGCCGACACGGAATAAAAAAAAATAAAATAAAATAAAAAATAAATAAATAAAAAAAGAATCGAGAAAGATTTATAAAGAGAAAGGATGGAGTATAATTGGCCGATTCGATGATACAGTGCTAGCCGGTGAAAGGGGTGAAAATAAAAAAGGGGCAGGTAGAACGGAGAAATAGGAGAGAGAATATGTTCAAGAACCGTGGGATGCAACAATCACTTTGATTAAGGGGCTTTGACACCAATAAAAAAAGTCCTTTATCTGAAGGTTGATTCACGATATTTTTCCCTGATCAAGGTGTATTTGAGATTTTTTTAGGGTTGTACAAGGGTTTAAAACTGGTGGTGTTCGCAGTTGACACATTCTACCAGCTAAAAAGATATCAGATGCCTTGTGTTGGGAACGAGGATCAGTTTACCTAGTGAATGATGATGAAGATTTTAAAATAGATTTTTACACAATTCTTACACTCAATCTCCAAAATCATAGATGTTTTCTAGATCGATTTATTCATTCCTCATTGATGATGGCGCAATGCCGAAACGCGTTTGAGTAGTTCAACAAACCTTGGATAATCTATCTTCAATTTCACACAACTCTTGTCAAACCTATACAATTTATGTCTGGGTTTCGGTCCCTATTTGTTTGTGATATCGTAATTGTTCTAGTAGGTGAATAAAACAGCTGAACATTGTGCAAATATCAATTCGAACTCGGTCCACATATAAAAAGTATGATTTTAATGGTTTAACCCTTTATAGCCTTAATGTTGTCTTTGCAATTTTGCGAAAACGTTAGCCGGAAATCCCGTGAGTTTAGTGGTAGAGAGTTTAGTTTGGCGCCAAATAAATCAATGTTTCCAATATACGCGCAGAAAGAGAACATGAACAACACTGCGCCGTCCTAAAATCACACGATTTCCTGATAACGTTAAACAAAATTGATTAATTTGGCACTGCTCTGAAGCAAGTCTGGGCTAGAAAGGGTTAAACTATAAACTGGACATGAAAATTTTCTGTTTGGTTAATGTAACAATCGATATAGGATGCAGTGGTGGGGTGAAGAGTTGGACATAACGTGTAGATTTTTTTATTGTCGCCAAAAAAATCAGTGTTCCTAATGCAAGAGTAAAAAAACGCTAAACACGTGGGATTAGCTAAGCTATAAACTAAGATTGAGAAAAGTTGCAAAATTATGGTGTTTCCCTGAGGCAACGTTGGTCGAGAAAGAGTTAATCACAATACGGACATCCGTGTTTACATTTTTGTAACTCAAAACGTCTGATAAAGATAAAATCTGAAACGGACTTCTGCCCGAAACGGTGTGCGTGCGTGTCTCACTGGACGTGAAACTGTCAATTACCATAATTATCCATTTTTTCGGAATTGAACACAAACGCACTGCAATTAGCCGAACGTCACCTTAAGGTAGGTCGTTAAACCTGATGGTGGCATTAGAGAGAAATGAGAGACGAACCGGGATGGACCATGGAGTAAAAGATAAACTGAGAGTGTGCGAGTGAGAGAGAGATCAGTGTGGGAACCGGCTCAGAAACAATGGGGAAAGTGACAAACGGTGATAAATGAGGATAGGGAGAGAATCGAGAGGGGAAGAACGTGAATAACTATGTAGAACGGATACATAAGCGGCAGTCATAAACGGCGGGGGGCGGCATGAAAATCGTCCGAACTTTATTATTCCGCAACTATGTATTTACAATGGACAAACTAGAGGCGGGGCTTCGTACAGGCTCTCGTCCCGAAGGCTTTTCGTTCCGTTATACCGCCCTTCGGACGATCTTCAGAACCGATCTAAATTTTAAATAGGGTCCCTTTATCAGGGTTTAAATCAGAAACGTTTAAAATAGGTTTTTTTTTAGTCGAAATGATGAATCCATACTCGTTCAATCTTTCACGCGATACATTTAGATCCGATGTTTAATGTCCGACTAGCCGACCCTCGTTGATTTATTCATAATGCATATAAAATTCCATGGACCTCCCATTATCGTAGTAATGGAATAATGCGCATTTTTACACATTCTGAGCAACGCTGCAGAACATCGAGGCTGATTTTTCCAATTTGAAATTGTTGTAAAAAAATCCAGTGTTTGACATATAATTAGGGAGATTTTCATAACGTTAGCGTGAACGGTATCGTTAAATCGATTGAAGTGCGCATGCTCCTAGAAATGGATGTACATGCGGTGTTCCTACACTAAAATATATAGTTTTTTTAAAATATACAAACAAGAATGGCAGCTAGAAATACAGCAACCTTACATATTTTCCTTCAATAAAGTTGTGTAAAACTAACCCTTTGGCTAAACCGCCTAATTACCTTATCTTTAGCAATTTTGGTAAAAGGTTAGCGGGAAATCTTGTGAGTTTAGATTGGTGCCACATAAATCAGTGTTGCCAATACAAGGGCGCAAAGAAACACTAACCACATGGAACTAGCTAAACTTTAGTAAATTTGCTAAATTATGAAATTGCCCTGAGGTTGGACAAGAAAGTGTTAAAATCTAAAATTCACGAAGACTCTGGAGAAACGTATGGTTTACAGATGGACATATTGAGATGGTTTTGCCTGATGCTGAATTAACATAGGTCGAAAGCTTGGCAGTATCAACTGAATGTACTTTTTCATGATGATACCTAGGAAATTTGCTAAATTATGAAATTGCCCTGAGGCACCGTTGGACAGGAAAAGGTTAAAATCTAAAATTCACGAACACTAGATCAATCTATGGTCCTGAAGAACGCCTACAGATTGACACATTAAGATTGTTTTACCCTGACGATGACGTTATAGTTTGAACGCTTGGTAGTAATAAGTGAATTGCTTTCTTCTTCAAGATCGTACTTAGCAAATTTGCTAAATTATGAAATTTCTCTGATGTTCGACAAGAAAAGGTTAAAATCCAAAATTCACGAACACTGGATCAACCTATGGTCTTGAAGAAGGTTTACAGATTGACATATTGAGATATTTTTGCTCTGATGACGCAAAATAGGTTGAAAGCTTGGTAGTAACAACTGAATTTTCTATCCTTTTAAAAAAGATGGTTCCTACTCACTTTTGAACCATCTTTTTTAAAAAGGATTGAACTCCACACTCACCCCATCATTTATAATTCCTACTGAATTTTCTTTCTTCTTCAAGACCTTGATCCTTGTTATTCTTGAGTGAAAAAGTGGTCGATGTTTTTAATATTGAAAATTTCTATGAATCAGAATGTGATTGTAATAAATATGTAACATATATGGTTACCTAACTGCGCTGTAATATTTTAGTTTTTCTTAAAATTGCTAAGCTAAAAGCTTTTTTTTTTAAAAAGAATTTTAGACACTTTGTGTCTTCAGTTTCATTTAAATTTAACCTGCCGCGCATCACTCGGTAATCTTTGTTTACTTTGTAAGTTAGAGTTTCCACAACTATCAAGTTCTCATTTGCCAAACTATCTTCAGCAATGAAGAGAAAATCCATTAAATCAGTGAACGGTGGGGTACAAACTTCCCAGGAAACTTAGCGTTAGCGGCAAATGCAAAATGTCTTCAAATACCGTCAACGTTATTCGAAAGATAATAACTGTAATGGTGACGTTGAAATAGCGGAAACGTTATGCAAAATCTATTAACTAGCCGTTTAAACGTTGACCCTTGCATGATCTTCCAGAAATGAGGACTGTCGAAACTGTCCGCGTTTAGGGTATTTTGCACAGGATGTCGTTACGGTATAAATGACATTTGCAAGACGTAATAGGCTCCGTTTTACCCTTTTCTCCTGGCGTTTTCTTCCTGTCGTTGAAAAATCGGTTCCGTTTGTATTACGGAATGTAACCAGATCGCCGGGCAACATACACACACCGTCGGCCGGAAAGGCCGAATTAAATACACAACGTCGTTACGAAATGGCGGAGATAATTTCGGCTAATTCGAATTCTGTTTCCGCCCGGTCGATTGACATTGGCGTCCTTTTCTCCCTCGGATAATGGAAGTGAACTGAGTTTATGAGAAAATTGCAGGATGGTAAACGCGCGAGTTGAAAAATCACCCCGGTTCAAAGCTTAATCGTACCGTGTGGGAAAAAAACTGGAAGAATTTTCCTCAAATCCCGTCAACGATCAAAAATACTAGTTTTAAGTCTAGTCGGACGATTGCCTCACCGATGAAAAACGTTTCGTATAATAGAAGCCTTGAGCTTACGTAAATAAAAATAACCACTGCTTTTGGAATGTTCGTTTATACCAATTATTCACTTTGGGCATGTTGCATGTCTCATGCGGCTCGTAATTAATACGATTTCAACTAAATACTCTTTGCCGTTTATTATTACACACGATAATAATACGCGTTTAGATGTCTACAATTCGTCGACTGCAAATTTCAATTAACAACTCCTCTCGACTATTTTTAAATTAAATTGTCAATTAGGTTTGAGCAGTCTACCAATCGACACGGATTGAACATATTTTCCAAAATTCTAAGCAACACTCCAAATGTTATAGACTGAATTTCAAAATTTATAGTTAGTCTATAATCGCAGGACCAGACCTTGCACTATACAAATAATATGGTAATGTTTAAAGAGTTAGAACGACCATTTTTTAACTCACGAATCTCGGTGTGATCTGGATGAAAAACTCAATTGTTATCTGCCACGTTCGACCTATTTTAATGCCATCATCATTAAACATGTCTACGATTGATGATTGATTAAGAGAATTGATTAATTATGACAGGTCGTGGACTTTTTTAAGATTATTGTTTTATACTTACCTATCTGCCTGGTCTGCCTATCCTCGGCTATTGTGTTTAATTATATCAGTGTCAAAGGTGGCGAAATGCCGAAACGCGTCGGAATTGACAAAAAATCAGAATGGATAGGCAGGCCAGGATGATGGGTTACTGTCAAACAATAGGTTTATCACTCCACAGGTCAGGAAGGAAATTTCACAATCTTTAATATGGTTTGGCCCTGTGATGACGACCTCAAAATATGTCGAAAGCTTGGCAGATAACAATTGAATTTGTTTTGTTGAGACCATACCGAGATTCAGATATGATAGTGGATTCTTTATAGCGTATAATGCAAAAATCTGTCGTTTTTCTTTTTTTCGTGAGATTTTTTAAAAATATTAATTTTAATCGAATATTCAAACTTTGTTTCGAAAAACAGTTTTTTTAACATATACCAGTACACCCCGAGTAAAGCATGTCCGACAAATATGCTAATAAGTTCAAAGAAGGGCCATCTTTACTCGATTAAGGATAGGCCATGCGAGGTTGACACACAGAAACTTAATTTTGGGTCAATGTCCGCGTATGTGTCGGCATGCAAAGAAAGGCTGCTCGATGCGTCCCACTTAATCGAAGGGTGAAATTCCTTGGCTCCATATAGAGAGCGTACAGGAGCACGGCAGTGAATATTTTACATCCCTGTTCCAATTGTTGAGGAAAACGGGCTTTGTTATTGCATATATTACTGACAGACGTCTTGTTTTGTGTATATTGAGAGTAAACGTATTATTAACGCGAATGTTTAGTTTGAGAGGCCTGATGTTGGAATATTGAGTACCCATCGATCCTCAATTAATTGTATAATATATGTGGACAGTTATGGAGGAATATCAAGTGATTAATAAACCCTGACTGAGTGAACGGTATGTAAATAGTAAAGTGAGTGGGAGTTTGAGCAGGTTTATATTGAAAAATGGCATGAGTTTGGGGCTGAAATGACATAGCTGTTGACAGCTCCTGGAGCCGAACCTCGGCGGCTTGATGTATAAGATCTGGGCCTGACCCAAAACCGGGGTGGGTGATTTATTGTGAGGCCTCTGATTTATTGTAAATTGCACCAAAGCGGGAATCGCCGTCGGTCTGCGAGAAGCCGTGGATGCAATTCTGTAGAGAGTTGAACTTCATCAATGACAATACCAGTGAAAGATATCCTGTCCGGTATACCTCGGTAAAATCACACTTCTCATGATTTTTAAATTCCTCTCTTATCTTAAGCACATTGTCTGACCGCTTAAAGTAGAAAAAGCTTTTAAACCGTTATTTCTGCAAATGATATTTTTTTGAGAGAATTAGACTTACCTGCTTTAACACAAGCGCAAGCTAATCCCCCATCCAACTATAACCTTAAACTACCGGAAAAACTTACAATATCAAACTCTTTTCCTTCAGTTTTATATTGTAAACTAAGGACTAATTAGCGACAAATGAAGAAGTTTTTGATTTTGTCTCATATGGCCAGATTTGTGGAAAAATATGTTTTTGCCGTTTTTTGTCTCCTATCCGCTATGACTATGGGTCAGCGTTTTCATCTAGACTCGTAACTCAAGTATATTGACTATTTATTTTAATTAATAATCGTTTCCCTCTTATGAAAATGATATCTAAATCCCTTTGAGGATAAATATTAATAAAAATAAGGCCAGTTGTGGGGTCGTTGAAGAGGGTAGGGCGGGGTATAATTTATAATGAATGCTAAGGCGGGATAGACTAAGTTAATGTTTCCTTAGTGAGGGAATGAGACCGGGAATTAGTCCCGAAGGGTCGTGGATACAGGACTGGCCTAGCTTGAGCAACAATTTGCAATTTCCTCGTTGTCGGGGGTGAGGGTAAGGGTGGTATCTCCCCAGGGCGGTATAGCCCACCCACCAAATTGTTTGTAACGCCACCGACATGGCTCCAATGCCTTTCCCCTACCAATATCCCTATTTCCACTACTTAGGTCCCTATTCCCGACCTCCTCCCACAATCCTTTCCCGTCTTTCTCATTCTCTCCGCCCTTCTCGCTCTCAGGATTTAATGACACGTAACTCGGTTCGAGCGTACAAATCGTTAACCGGGTAACGCCGAACTCCTTCGACTCCCATCGCTAAACTGAGAAAAAACCCGTGTAAAAAAATAATCGCCTAAAAAAACTTGTTATGAGATGGCTCAATCACGCTTTCAGTCCTTTATCCCCGTAGTCCAGGGCGTCCACCTCTGGGAGTCCTTTCAAGGCTAAGGCCGTCTCATTGTTTACGACTGGTGCCTTAAGAGTTATCAACCTCGAAAACATGCGTCCGTACTTTTTTAACTTTATGTTCCGTTTTAAGAGCCCAATTGTTAAACTGTATCGACACCCTTGTTCACCTTCCAAGCCCCTAGATAGCATATTTGACATTATTAATGTGTGGGTCCTTGCCAATGGTCCTGTCACTACAAATCGGCGTTCCAAATTCTAATTTTACACTACACTTTATCAACGGTCAAAGCTTAAACGGTTTCAGGCTTGATGATGCCGATCTGTAAAATAATCGTGCAATACGTCTTTTCGTTTCGTGTGTCACGTTTTATGCGACAGTAGACATTTTTTCTTGGATGAATTCATTGACGCCTTTTAAACCTCGCGTGAAATGCGCCTCTTCATTCAGTTCAACTGGCCTGAATTAAACCTTCTTTTGACGTATAGATTCGCTCCATTGTCCCATTTCAATCTCTGTCCCAAAGGATTTCATTTAAGCCCATCACTGCTGATTGTATTGTCTTGTGCACTTAAAATGTCATCAAGAAACAGTGATCTAAGTTCTAAATCAAGGCGAAAAAACAGATGAAATTACAGAATTTATCTTTTCACAATGCATCCTAGTCTGTTAATTGGTAATTCTCTTACTCTACTTAAAAAAACTTACTCCTTACAAATGAATGTAAGATACCGGTTAAATATTTTAATTGTCATAGTTCTTCATGTTGAGGTCTGCGGGTTGATGAACATGTACTCATTTTGGTAATATTGGTCGTTGTTTCCGTCCGCCATGGACAATTCGTCTTCTTCTGTGGTGGATTGTAAAACTATAGGTAAAAATGACTCATATCACATGTTCGATCACAGATTACTTTATCAGCTGTTTGTTCTGCTTGTGGTTTAATCATTTTGTTTTAGATTTATATAAGCCCAAATCCGCACATCTATACACATACACACATGCTTGAGCCTTCACGTTTTGCAGTCCACCGGCATTTCTAGTTTTTGTAATTTACGATGATTATCAGCGGTATCGAGAATCACCCACCTCGAGTGTTGATAGTCCAGTGTAGATTCAACAGCTAGGTCAATTCAGCACATAACGAATTAAGTTTCTAAATTCAAACCCATCACGTACATTTTTAAATACATTCTTCTACGTACCATTCACCCAAGTACTCGCTGCTGTGCTCAAGCACAATTTTTATATCTGGTAGAATTCCTACACGCTCTCTATATGGAGCCAAGAAATTGCACTCTTCACCTAAGTAGCTAGACACATCTAGCACCCTTTCCGAGCAAGCGTATCTCGACTTGGTTTCATGAACTAAGCTTAATTTTGTTGGAGGAAAGGTTTGTATTATTTTCACTTTCGTTTATGTTTCTGACAATCTTTCTCGTCTTTAACATTTGGTAAAAAAAAAATCATATTTTGTGGAGAACACATGCTTTTAATTGGACCGGCGGCTGGATGTGGGATTTAGGAAATTACTTTAATCCCTCTTCGTTATACCTGAGAGGGAAAATGAAAACGTCTAAATCCACCCAATTAAGCTGATGCCCGTTAAAACCCCACACTGCAAGTAAATATTCTGAAAACGTACTGGGGATTTTTTTTTCAATTTCAACTATAAAATTAACGAACTACATCCACTACATGTAGTAAAAGAAGGATAGAAGAACTTTATGCAGGGGAGAGAGCCATGAACGGGAATGGCTAGACATACAAAAAATGTACAAAGCAAAAAACCCTATAAAATTAACGTTGACCGGTCAACTTCACGCTGCCAAACGTTCACAATCTCAAACCAGACTCAATTTGGAGGTTTTCACCCTTTATGGGCTTACCGTCTTGAGGCAAACAATAAATTAGGAATTTGTTATTTTCCGCAACAGATATTTATTTATTGTACCTTGTTCTGATGAGTATGTCTGTACAAGAGGAGTTTTTGATTCAGGTGACCACACTTTTAGAGTACCATCAGCAGAGCAGGAAAGCAATTGTTGTTTATGAGGGTTCGTAACTAGTCTCCAAACAGCATCTGTATGGCCAATCAGTTTGTTTCTAAGCACAGAACTCTCTGTAATTTATTATGAATTATCGATTAAAAGCCTCTAAAATAAACTGAGAAAAAAGTAATTACGTTAGCGGAAAATTTCGTGAGTTTAGATTGGCGCCAAATAAATCAGTGTTGCCAATACACGGGCAGAAAGTGTATGAACAACACTGCGCTCGTCCTAACCTCACGGGATTTCCTGCTAACCTTAAACAAAATGTTGGCATTGCTCTGAAGCAACTTTGGGCAAAAAGGGTTTAAAAATATATATCGTTGTGCACGGGGTAAATATTCATACTAAAGCAAATCACGATTTCATTTTGAACGAGGACTTTCATTTCAATTCAGTCCTAACATTTTTTAAAACAGATATTTGCCCAAATAAATATTGAATACCCCCAAATCCTGTCTGTTTTTTATTGACCTACATTTAGGATTCTACCAAATTTCTGAAGGCCTAAACCAAGCATCACATATTCAGATGAAAAAAATAGGTCGATATGAAAATCAGCAAGGTGTTTGTCACTCGTTTCGTTTGTTAATTAAACATAAGTAGTCAGTAATAGATGAGGCGTGAAGAAATGTTTCGGAAATGCGTGAACCCTTTTATTTTTTCTTTTCTTTTCAGCGAGTCGGTTAATTGTGATTGTGTTGTTCGGTCCATTGACTGAGCGGAGAAAGGGGCTCATGCCACCGTGGCGGAGAACAAAGTTACCACTCGCTGTGAGGATCTGTCGCATACGACCGAAAGTGAAAAGAATCAAAAAGAACACTTTAATCTCGAATACAATAAAGGGTGGATTGGATAAGTCGCGTGTCAGCCCCAGGAAGAGTTTACCGTATTAAATTATTTACAGACCTGGAGTGAAGTTTGAGCCTTTGAGGGAAGATCCCATCATAAACGGAATATGGAAGGGCTGGTTCTGATGTTATTGCATGTGTAAAGTGCAGCGGCCCCGATTGAATTCTTCTGGTTCCCTTCCCTCGAGTATAATGTCGGCCTGGGATACGTGATAAAACAATCATTTCCCTATATGTTCCTCTTTTCCCTGCAATCCCTTAACATACTCTGCCGTATCTGGTGGATATCTCTCTCTTTCGTATTTATGCCAAGCCCCCTCCGAAGCACAACTGCCGACCCTTTCCGACCTCTTCTGCCGAATGGCATTTCCAATTTCACGACGAATTTCAAACAAATGAAACGAAAGGACATCCCTTTTCCGTTCTATCGTTTAAATCTCATTTCCGCCCCCCCCCATCTTACCTCGTCGAACTTGTTGCCCAACGGGAGCAAACTTTTCATATTCCATCTTGCGATCATTTTGGTTTGCCTATCCTCGTGGTTTGGATAAGAGGAATTTTGACTTCACGCCATGTTCCGGTTTGTGGCTGTATACGCAGATCAAAACATCGAATACGACCGAGTTTTCATCTCCGATTTATTAGCAGATCCGTCGAGACAATCTGACAATTCTTCCTGACAGTTACATTCGTCCTTCGTTCAAATAATAATCCATTCAGCACGTGTTAAATTTAAAGTTTGTTACCTAACACTTTGGTCTGCTTATCACCGCTGATTGTTGGTCGCGTTTCGGCATTTCGTCATCTTCAGTGTTGAGTTTGGGTGATTGCAGATGATTCGGGAATGATGGTGGGACTCGGTCGGTGTGTTTGTTGGATTAATTCAGGATGCTTACTTTCTCGTTATATTTGGTCTTTATGATCTTCGTTTGTTTGGCTTTTTCATTTGCTTAACGTTTTAAACGGTATAAACGATATTTGTGAGTTATCGTTAAGTTTATTTATGAGCTTATTTCTAAATTTTCGAGTATGTTCATTTTTCATCCTTTTTGTGCTGTGTTGTTGTTTCATATTTATTTGTATTGTGGGTGATCCGTGGTTGTTTTCTATTATGTAGGTTGCATAATTCAATTTTCCGTCGTAGTCCCTAAAAGATTTGATGTGTTCCTTGTAAGTCTTTTGTTTTGCGTCCTGTCTGTCGGATGTATTTGTTTCCCCTTTCACAAGTTAGTGTGTACATGCCTTTTTTTCTACAATAGTTGGCCGGCGTTGTCGATGATTTGTTGAATTGGTATTGTAACAAGTCCTCAGTGAATTTCCTGCGTTTACAAATTGGCCGATTATTCTCTAAAAAAGTGTAAAAAGTAGTTACTGCCGGTCAAGGTGTAGTTTGTTTGTCTAGGAATAGGAGCGACCCGGGGGGGGGGCAGGTGGTTGGCCTTTATTAGACATCTGCTCACTGCCTCCTCCCAAGCACTTTTTGCCTATTTTAATTAAAAAACACAAAATAAGATAAAAAGGAAACTGCTAAGGACGAGGGGATATAGAAAAAGATTAAATTAAAATTGTAAGAGATAAGAGTCGGTTTACGTAGGTAGCAAGTAATTTTCATGTGATAATAGAGGGTGGCCCCTCCCCTACAACTTGATGGCCCTTTCAGAAGGAATTTTACTGTCAATTTATACGAGATTTTTGGTGGAGGCTCGAAAGGTTTTGCATAATGCGAGGGGTAGGAAGAGGCGTGGCATACCTATAATTCTAAAAGGCACACCTCCTTCATTATGTTTTACTTTCACCCCTCTCATTAGCACATCTCGTTAAACCTTTAATTACTATTGTCTTATTTGTTTTATAACGTTATCAAACCGCATTTTCTTCTTATTCCGTCCTTTTCTCTCCCTTCTTCCTTCCCTCGTTTACTGTAATATATTATCTCTGGTCGACGTCTTTTATTGTCGAGTATTTCCTTTGGGAGGACGGTTTCGCCGGTTTAATTGCAAAACTCCTTTTGTGAGCCGAGACCAGTGGCATTTGTTTATATTTTATGTATTTGCAGTCAAACAAACATTACATAAATCGACTTGACAAGCATTTCTCTTGTAACACATATCGTGAGATTGACTATGATAATTCCATTAAAAAAGAAAAAACCTTAGAATAATTGATTGCAGGAGTTTGCGTGGGGGAAGGTTTTCCACTCAATGTTTTATCTCCTTGTATTGGCAACAATGATTTTTTTGGCGTCAAAGTAAAATTTTCATCTTTGACTCTTTAACCTACAACAGGACTCTTCACCCCACCACTGCATCTTTTATCGATTGTTATATTAGCAAAACAAATTTTTTATATCCAGTTTATAAATGTAACATATAGTATAATAGATGCATCACTGAGCTGGACTTAACCCTTCCTTGTATCGTGTATCGGCAACACTGAGTTTTTTCGCGGCATTCTCAAAAAACGGCATTCCCTTTTAACCTAACAAAATTCTGAAACTGAAGTTCATCTTGCTCTAAGACAACATTAAGATGTAAAGAGTTAAAACATAAGTTCAACAGAATTACCAACAAATATCATTTACTTAACAACCATAAAATACACTCAATTATAATTCATATGAAAAACTTTATAGACCAATGTGTGGTGATTAGTGACCGTTAATCGATATTTATTTGAGTATGTCAGGATTATTTTTGAGAAAATTTTTGGTTTTGGTATATGTTTGTTGAGATAGGTTGTGTTGATTTGTAGTGAGGTGTTGAAAGTGATT
Organism: Cimex lectularius; assembly: GCF_000648675.2. Classification (NCBI taxonomy): domain Eukaryota; kingdom Metazoa; phylum Arthropoda; class Insecta; order Hemiptera; family Cimicidae; genus Cimex; species Cimex lectularius. The sequence goes on along the minus strand of NW_019392670.1, from coordinate 1,506,112 downwards.
TGTTATTGTGTTAATGCATTTCGATCGTGTTGTCTTTTTCTTCCTCTGTTTTTGTGGATTTTTGGATTGCGTAGTCTACATCCGTTATTAATTGAGCTATTGGTAGCTATTATAGACCAATGTTTTTTTAACCTGCTTTTTTAGGCTAACAAATAGTACAGAAAAAAAGAAATACAGTTAAATTTACTATTAAGCGATAGTCGATTATACATTTACTAAGAAGTCACATGCTAGACATTTGCCTTTCTATACCCTTCCAAGATTTGCCTGAGTAATAATGAGAAGAAATATCATGTGCTTTGTTGTTAATGCTGTTAGTAGGTAGCGCTAATACGTTAACATACACTATAAAGAGAAGGGGACCTAAAACGGAGTCTTGTCGAACCCCATTGTATATTTTTGTATTCATACTCAGGCTAGGTAGTACGCACATCATTTTCTGCATTTTCAAAATGTATTTTTTCATTTTAAGCTTAAAACCTAGGTATACAAGAAATTATAAAACTTCAATTGAACAAAAATTAAAACAAATCAAAATAAAACTAAATAATGAAGAATCCCACTTGTTAGGGAACATCCTTTTCCTCTTGTATTCTAGTAAAATCTGGATTCGTCAGGGATGTATCCTTGGCCCGATCCGTCTTTACAATATACACGGCTGACATTACAATTTCCTCAAACACTGTTTATGTCCACGTATGCAGACGACACGGCTATCTTCTCTTTCTCAGTCCAACCCATCCGTTGTAAGCTCCTATCTGGAAAGTCCACCTGTTCCTATCTAATCCTATTAAAAGTTTAGTTGTGCAATTAGAAAATCAAAGTGAACAAAAGCAAATATGCTCAAGTCACTTCGCATTAAGAAAGTATCTTTGCCATCCATTAAGTCTAAATGATATAATGATACTGGCTGCTGACATAGTACGATACCCCACCACAAATGAATCAGTAGGTTTCCGTTGTTTGCCATACATTGGTGAATTATCGGAAAAAGTTAGTAAAATTTTTAAACAAGAAGGTTTTAGAATAGCTTTTAGAAGTACGGGTTCACTTAAAAACATCCTCTCAAAACCTAAAGACAAAGTAGCCAACTTGGTAAAAAGCGGGGTTTACAAACTCAGTTGTAATGATTATGGTATTAAATATATAGGACAAAGCGGTAGAGAAACAAGAGTAAAAGAACACTTGCCTAAATCGAGCAAATTTTCGGAATTTAAGGACCATCTAAAAGAAACAAAACATAATTTCAACTCAAATCTAAATACAAGAGTGTTACATAGTTTCAACAAAGGGAAAGAATTGGTTTGAGAAATTTGAAATTAAAATATGTAAAATTGAACATGGTGATAAATGCATTAATAATATAAAAGATTTTGATCTACCTCCCATTTTAAATATGTACATAAGTAATATCAAACATCCAAATAATTAATCTAATTATTTTAATTGTTATTATTTTTATAGTAATTTATAGTAATATTAAGTATTCATTATTGTAATGTTTGTGTTATAATTTCCGCGTTTCGCACGTTCAAATTGAGCGTCATTAAAAAAAATCAGCTGATAATTGGAACGTCGCGTTGGCGGTGGTATCAGCGGTTCACTTTGGCAATTCATGTCGAGAGACGTGTCCTTCCACCTGATGATGAGCTAAAAGGCTCGAAATCCGGATCGTTGCAAAACAACTTAGTGTGAGTAGGAGGAACTAGCCTTTTAAAAAGTATAGTACGATACCTGGGACTGTACATCGATGAAAGATTGACGTGAAATCCACACAATCGCGTGAAACGACAAGACACGAACCGCTGTTACGAACTATTGCTGAGACTAGTCGACCAACGAACAAACCCTTACAAACCAGTCATTCCTCCGATATGGACCTTAATGCTCTCTCATGTCTCCAATAAAACCGTTCATACTGACCTCCATAGGTCTTATGGCATATCAGAAATCGTATATGGTATATCAGAAATTCCACAATACCTTTTCCCCTTCACTAAACCTCTACTATCCCAAAATTTTCCCCACCAACCCTACCTGGGCAGGCAGGAGGACAGGAATCTTCGGCTGATGCCCTGGATGTGTCGGCTTTTCCCATCATTTTTAATTTTATAATGTTATTCTACGAATTACAGACAAAGGCCATTTTTGCAAATAGTTGTTTTTTTTTGCTTTGATATCTTCTTACGCATGATCTAATTCAGAAATGCTATCTGCTTAATACAGTTTTTTGTTGTAGCAGTTTCACCAACCGCCCTTTTTACTTTTTCTTTACCCTGCGATAGTCTATCATCCTGATTTGTTCCTTTTCCTAATTTTATTAATATTTTGTGGATATTTACGTCTTAAACTTATATACGAGCATATTACAATACAGACCATCGCACCTGATGGAATTCGCTCAGTGGCAGTCCAACTAAAGTATTTGTAATGCTTTTTCAGTTTACCTTTAATATTAAAAAAAGAAAAAAAGTATGATTTGATTATTAAGCTAAAGTTCAACAAGAAATACTTGCTGTAAGACGCAACCCGAATAGATCACAATATGTCTAATGATAATTATATTTTTATTTAATTATTAATGTAATTATGTATTAAAAGGTGAGATAGTTTACTAGTAATGTAGACAATTATTTATTCAATGGGCTTTGTTCTGTTTCAGCACCCCTACCCTTCTGAGGATCAGAAAAAACAACTAGCCCAGGACACTGGGCTAACCATACTTCAAGTCAACAACTGGTAAGTAAAGAGGCAAATATTTACAAAAATAACATTTAGAAACGGCGCCAGAGGGAACGAATGCCAGAGGGGGGCGGTAATTAGTCGGAGGGTGGAATGGGAACCCCTTTTGTAATAACCTTAGACTTAGAACCCAGTGGGTGATTTCTAGCAAATCTCATTCCTAGTCGGACAACAATTAGTCTTGAGGGGCCGCCGGGCCTAGTGTAATTACATCGATTAATCATTCTAGAATTCCGTCTGTGTGAGTACGAGTGAGCATGTGTTGTGAAGCATTCCGCCCGGGAAAATCTTATTATCCGGGACAGTTGACATATTGTCACATACACATACAATCGCAAACATAAACAGAGTCTACCCTCTCGATCCCCCGGGGGAAAACTCTAATAACAAAGGCTCCTCTCTCATTACTCCTCCGTTAAAACTAGAAGAAGCCCTCGTTGTCGCTCTAGATTAAAAAGTGAAACGCTTCCCCAGGCCTCAGATGAATTTCGTGTCGTTTGTTTGGATGAATAGAGTTTGGCCTGTAGGCCATATGGGAGCGGCCATGTGGTTACCACCACAAACACCTACTTCCCACTTGAATATAGCCTTCCTTAACATTTTTTTTAACTGCCCCCTCAATATATTTAACCCGGGACATTTATCTCTTTTAAAATACTCATTGACAGATTTACTTTTGCTCCCGTTTGTTCTTCTTACTTTATTGTAGTCGCCACTTATAGTTTATTGGGGTAAGGATGCTCACCGATGATTTACAATGATCCGACACGGACAAAACAGAATCTCTTTTGTAGTTCGTCCCATCTTTTCAGGTTCGTATAAATGTCCAAAGAAGAACATCACATTTTATGATTATGTGTTGAGTAGATGACCGTTTTGATTTAAACTTTTATGAACATTGGGATAATCGGACAGATTCGATGCATGATGCCTGAGACATTAAAAAAAGTTCATGATTATAGTAGAAACAAAAAATGAAAAAACTCCTTGATCTTTAAAGCTTTTAAAAAACTAACCAACAAACAGTGAGGGAAATAAAAAGATTGATTAAAAATTGTGCCAGGTTAATATTAATTTGATATTTTCTTTAATATTTGATTGAAATTAAAGAAATCTTTATTCTCTGATCAAAGCGTTCCACAGTTAATTTTAAAGTTGTAGACGTGAAATCATTTTCTCTCGTTTCTGATAAGTCATAAACTCAACGATTAGTCGGATTATCCTATGACATGTTTTCATAACACTTTCTCGCCTACAGTGGTTTCAGAGCAATGCAGAAATTAGCATTTTGTTTACGGTTAGCAAGAAATCCAATGAGGAGTTTAGGCGGGCGCAGTGTGCTGTTCCTGCCCGTGTATTGGCAACACTGATTTATATGGCGCAAATGAAAAATCTCCATTTTGGAATCTTCAATTTACCCCACCACTGTAACCACTGTATCTTGTATCGATTGTTATATTAGTCAAACAAAAGTTTTCATATCCAGTTTATTAATAATTTAACCCTTTCTCGCCCGAAATTGCTTAAAAGCAATTCTAACTTAAGAATTTTTGTTTAAGGTTAGCATGAAGTTCCGTGAGTTAAGGGCAGGCGCAGCGTTGATCATGCCGTTTCTGCCCGAATATTGGCAACACTGATTTTTTTGGCGCCAATTTAACCTCTATCATTAAACTCACGGGATTTCCGGCTAATCATTTAACATAATAGTTCGTCATGCTCTAACGCAACATAAGGCCATAAATAAACAGAATGTCTGCTTTTCAGGCCATACAACAAAACAAATTTGCTTAGTGTATACCGGTTTCTATGCCACTTGGAAGGCGGTAATGGAAGTCCTTCGAATGTCTTAGAGAGTAAGATTAAAAAAAGCCAATTGTATCTCCAATTTTTACAGTGAAGGTCGAATCGGTTCGAGTCTCGATTGGATTTATGAGATTTTTCCTCCCGGAGTGCGAAACGTGACTGAGTGCGGGGATTAAAAGGCGTGGAGGGTCTGCCGTGTTCTAATTGAACTAGTCAAGTGAACATTAGCGTGGAGAGAGGGTTCTAAACCCGGTTCACGGAAATTAGAACTTGCCGAGAAGTTGGGTGACAGGCGTTAAGCCTTTCGGATGTCTCAGACCCTCTGAAAACACCGCCGTGGAGCCTCCAGTCTCCCTCATATCCAATCAAACCCGCCCGATATATCTTTCTTTCCGTTTACCCTCGAAATTCCTCCCTCTGCATTAACGAGAGCTGGTGTTGTTTCTTGCACATGTTGCACCACCACCCGACGGGGCCACATGTGTCAACCCCACTGGAATCCGGCTTCGGTAAACAAGGATCTATTGTTGCCCCGAGATAAGACCTACCAGCCGTGCCCATGAAATTAATTCTCCCTAATGTCTTGTCTCTATGCAAAATGACTAATAATAATTTTAGCCCCTGCTTTAAAATAGCGGGGTGGATTTAACACATGCAAAAATCCTTCACTCACGCTTGAAGCACATTGATTGAACTATAATAATTATATAAAGTCATAGCACATTTTCAGTAATCATTTGAAACAGATTCCGAGAATAGGAGAGGATTTATAATCCTTGATATTTTGTTTTTCTACGAGTCTTGAACTAACTTGGACTTTGGATTGGAAAATCATGATAGGATTTGTTTAAAAAAATATTAAGGCCATAGGCAACGTTTCCTTGCTGAAATGCGGGTAGGATCTAAATCAGCAATACCACATCTTTTGCTTGTTTTCTAAGAGAACGTTGATCTCTTAGGATGACAATCTTCTTGGTATAGAGCATAGCCGATTATTGTTCGGTCTTGAAAACGAAAAGGTAGCAAATCTCGTAGGAATGGCCACTGTAGCTCGTTTGTTTGACCCATCTGCATTAAAAGACCCATGTTGGGAAAAATTTCGTTTATAATTTGGCCAGTTCGGATCTAAGTTGTACCGGTAAAATCGATACAAGGGTATATAATAATCTGGTCTTATCCTTTCATTCCGGCTTGTTTATTCTAGAAGTACCAGGCAATTTTACCTCATCTCTGGTAGGTTTGTGTAACTGGGTCGCAACAAGAAAACAAACCCTAAACTAAAAATTTATACTAGCCTGAATAATCTTCTTGAATTTGATAATGAAATAAGCTAATAGTGTAATTTACAATTTCATTTATATGCTGATGAGGGTTGTTCTCACAGTATACAACATGTTAACTGTCAACCTGTAAATTTAAGGAAAAATGCTCGACACATCAAGGAAATAATATCATGAATGGCAGTCCACCTGGGAACCTTTTTGCATTATATGATCAAATAGATTCTCATATAAATTTTTGAAAACACCCAATAGGATGTGATATAGATATCCACATTATCGCAAACCTTTACTGGAAAAAAAGGTGTTAGGATAGAAGGATGCTCATCGGATGTCAAGTGAGGTGTTGGGCAGGGGTGCATCCTGGCGCCACTACTGATTAACCGTCCGAAAACATATTCAGGAAAGATCTTAGTAATGCGGATTAGGGTGTGAAGGTGAACGCTACCCTAACAAATAACATCCGATATGCGGACGATACCGTTTTAATTTGCAAACACCCAACAACTAGAAAAGCGTACTTGATAAGGTGTCACAAAAAGTAATGAGCATGGTTTAAAACTAAATAGGCAAAGAGTAAATTTATGGTTATCAATAAGAGACCTATCACGGACGTAGAAATCAGGATAGACAATATCACTTTAGAGAGGGTCCGGACGATAGCTAGGCTGCTAGTTGAACCTATGGGACCACTCTAAGGGAATAAAAGCAAGGGTATAAAAGGCAAGGACGGTATTTACCAAAATGAAAAGAATCCAGTCACGAACTTACGGATAAGAAATGCTCCTTCTTCTCAATTGAAAGTTCGACACTGAACAGTTCTACGTCCCCCGTATAAAATATGAATTGCTTAATATCTAGAAGGGGAAATCGAAGAGAAACATGCTACTAGGAGAAGAAAAGAACATGGCTGAAAATCCTGAGGCAATAGTTCAACCAAAGATCCCTCGTTAGAGCTGCTGTTGACAGAGCATTGCGATCATAATGACCAACGTCCGTTTCTGATAGGGTACACAAAGAAGTAGAACACTGAAGCCGTACACTTAATTAATTTACGGAAATAATTTATGAATCGATTGTATTGTCATCCATAAGGTTGTAAGTTAGTTTTGAGCATAATTGAATACTTAATTGTGCTTTTCCACGGTATTTGTGTGTTACCAACGTATATAAAATCCGTGTTTTTTTAAAAAATATAAACAAGAATATTATGTTACGTAACATGGCGAAATGACATAATTTGTCTGACGTAAAACAGCGAAGTTGGACAGATCAGAGTGATGGAGTCGGACTAAATAGGTTCATCACCCCGCAGTCCGGAAGAAACCGATAGGTAAAAGAGAAATACCATTGGTAAAAATTAAACCCCAAAATAAAACTATTCTAGTTTTATTATGTTCTTCATTCCGAACTTTCTTAAACCTTGGACGCCATTAAAAAAGGTGGCTGAGGAAAAGAAAAAGAATGAAAAAAAGCACCCATCCCGAGATATCTACCGGTCGACGGAATTAAAGTAGGTGTGGAAGCATAGGAGAAAAAAAGAGTACCGGATCGAATCGGGAATGCACGCCCTCGCCATTGGAACATCAGCGTTCCGCTTTTTTCCTTCGCCGATCGCAGCTTCGTTGTGACAAACAGTCGGTGGTGTACTTATAACTGTGACCCAGATTCATAGATGCAATGAAATGTCTGAAATTCCACGCCATCCAACAAAACAAGTGTCAGTTTCGAGCCAAATATTGTCTCCGTCTCGTTTCCCCTTGTCTTCTTTATATTTGCAGGATTGTATTGCAGACAAAGTTCTCGAAAGTTCTTTGGTCCTAAATCAAATATTGTCTGATTCTAACAAAAATTATTCTATGGTGAAAAACATGGAACCAGTTGGCATTTATATTTTACCTCAGATTCCAGGTTACACCGTTCTTGTAAATTTTGCCGGTTTTCAACTTGTCCAACTGTCTCGATATATATTTTCAAGGGTATCGATAGAAAAGACGGGGACTAGGATTATTTATAGGTGTTATGCTCTGTCCACGCCTAGTTTCCGCTCGATTGAAGTATGGCGTTGGTGATAGGGTCTTCGGGGACAATGGCATTCCCGTGCCATGGCTGGAAAACCACCTAACTTAGAGCCCCTTCCTCACGATATTGTCCTTCATAAACTACGTAGATGGTTGGAATCCTCGGCCGAAAAAGCAACGACGGATAGTTCTGTCAAAGGAAAACTAACATAAAATTATCCTCAAAGAAAAATTTCCGTCCGTGGAGTTCTTAAAATTGCCCTCTTCACGGAAAAAACCCTAATCTCGCCAGCCATCAGTTAGGAGTGTGTTTGTTTAGAACTTATTTATTTCGCTAGAACATTTATGTTTTCGTGTACGAAAGATTGAGGATAATTCAAGAATTGTTCGTTTTCCTTTTGTAGTCTGCGGGGTTGATATATACCTTTTTGATTTTTTTTTTTTTTTTTTTGGTTCAGACGCGTTACAGACGATTATACAAAAATCACCCAAATAAGAAATGCCGAAACACGCCTGAACCAACAAAAATCAGCGAGGATAGGCAGAACATGATAGGTAACTATAAAAAAACATAATTAATGAAGTCACGCTGAACGGGTTTGGATCATTTATTGGCTCCGTCTTGGCTCGCGGGTTTGTGTAACCGCGGGTCAAATAACAAGCCGACGAAAGAAGTCGGACCCAATGCCGGTTCAGTATGAGTTCACCGACTCGCAGACAACACCCAACATCAATTCAAGAAGATTCAAATTCATAAATTCAAAAATGTTGTATCGTTTTGTGCGTTTTCCTTGGTAGTTTGTAATTTGTATAAGGCAATTTACGCAATTTAATTGAACTGCTTCGTAAGTCGGTGAATCGCCTGATATTAATCGGCATTTGCAAACGATCGAAAATGCTTTTCCAACTTGGCTTAAAAAATTAGCCCCTGGGCGACCCGCCGGTAGTTTTGTGGGGTGAAAAAGGGTCCCGGGATGGAAATGCGATTTTGAAGGGGGTTGAGACCCTCGCAACCGAACGCGTTGCCCTCGACACTAACAGACAATCTGAGCCCAATCCGAAACCAGTCTTTCTAATGAACGTGCAATGAAGGTATAGAAAAGGGGGTTGGGAGCGGAAGAAGGAACCCTTTCTAAAATATAACCCGGGGAAAAGGGGAGAAAGGTATTTGAAATTTATTTGCAAAGTACATATTAAACAGCAGTAAATCCTATTGTTACTTAGTAAAACAATTAGCTAAGAACGCTGCCAGAGGCCCCAAATAAATTAAGCTAAAACTCGTTTCCGTATTTTAATTTAAACTGTTAGTCCTTTAAATCTGATTTAATTCCTCCTTCCAAGAGCTGAATTTTAAATAAATACTTTAATTTATTACGCGTGAAAAGATAAAATGCTTTTTATCTTCCACTGGAAAACAGAGCTTTTTTTCCTATTGTCTCCGTTCCGCTGGATCTTAGCTCTTACAGTTTATTGACGGCACCCAACTGAATTAACACTAGTGCTTCCTTAAGACCTCACTCCAGGGTCGAACTAATTTTAATCTATTTTTGGTAGGGCACAACATTGAGACATCATTTAATATAAATTTTTGATCAGATAAATAAATAAAAAAATGATTTAATAAACATGGAAAACCCTTGTTGAAGAGGCGTTCTTGGCGGATCGATGGCAACCAGATGAGAAGGGAAAACGAGCCATCTTCTCCCGTCATTATCAGCAGTAAAGCCAATTAATAACAACTTCCTAATTGTAAAAAAAAAATATTTTCTATCAGGGAAATATAAGTGTAAGAGCCTATGGCAACATAGATTTTAATGTTTGGCTCTAAGTGGAACCATGGAAACTAATGGATGGTCTGAAATGGATCGATCCCCACCTGGGTGTCATTGCTCCGCCAAGGCCAGGATGAGGCTAATCCTAAGAGTCCCCACCCGATGAGTACCGTCTTTTTGTTTCTAAACCGTCTCAATTCGGCCAGTGTTTACTTAAATTGGTGTCGATTGTCTAAAAAATTCCATCGTCATTGTCAGAATGAAGATTTACTATAGATTAACTGGCTGATCTAGCCTCGTCTTCCCGTTAACACTGACATGTAATAAATATCAATAGCCACACTCATCAAGATAGCCCCGTTTGCTGTTACATCGATAAGGTTTTAAGTTCGTACTGGGAAAAGAAATCTTTTGAGAGGCCATAAACAATGGATATATGATACAAAAACATAAAAACTCAATATTTAAGGGACATTTCTCGAAATTTCCCATGGTTTAAGTTCGTTGATTAGATATTTTATCTGCCTTTTCTCCAAGAAAAAAAGGATACGAGAAATTCTAAGAATTTAATTAATCTAGTCTGTTAAGTACGGCAAGTGGTTAGGAATTTATGATAACTGATCAGCGACTCAGGATGAATTTTAGGGTTTGGCCCCAGTGGTATACTAGTTGATGAATTTTAGTTTTTCAACAACTTGCTCATTAATTTTAATCTTTATGCCCATTCTAACTAAGCTGATATCCGCTAGTAAAGCTGATAACAGACTACAAAGTAGAAGAGGAATTCAGGGGAACGTCAGACACAATATGTTAGATGGTTCCAAAACTGAAAGCACCGGATCAGGTGTTTTTTTATATACGCCCAAAACATGAGCAGTCAAACTCATGGAAATACACCTCGGTCTGTCAAGCTGAAATACATGCTATCGACGCTTGTGCCTTGGAATATCTTAAAAGAGTGTAAACTGGCAAAACAATCCTCATATGATCGGATAGCCGAGCAGCTTAAAGCATTAGCATGTAAAAAAAATCACATAAAAAATAGTCAGTAAATACACACAAAATCTCCAAAACCTAGCACCAACACAACCTGATGACAAGCAGGACACAAAAGAAATTTGGGTAATGATAAAGCAGACACACTGGCAACGGGAGGACCGGCAAGACCTAGGCTCTGAGCCTATTTTTGGAATTAAAAAAAAAAAAATTCTTCCTTCACAGAGTGGATCCTAAAAGACAAAAGGAGAAATGGATGAACTATAGAGGTGCTAGTAAACACTACATACGGATACGGGAAATTCTAAGAATTTAATTAATCTAGTCTGTTAAGTACGGTGAGTGCTTAGGAATTTATGATAACTGATAAGCGACTCAGGATGAATTTTTGGGTGTACAATAAACACAGTAAGCTTATGTTAAAAACAACCTTCATCAAGATTGGTAAACTCACGGTTACAGTTAGAGAGAAAACTATATTAAGAGTAACAGGAGTAGTGGTCACTGGCAATATGGGCATATTCAATCATGATCCCATTTGTAGATTATGCAATGAAGAGGAAGAAACAGCCACCCATATCATCTTCGAATCTGAAGCAACCGCGCAATGGAGGCATAACCTGGGATACAAAGAAAACCCCGTGTAGGAATTGTAGCAAGGACAGTCATTGACCTAGTACTCCTTAAGAGTAGGATCGAATCGACAAACTGAACTACAGAACTGGGAACTCGTCTTTTTTCATCATCATCAATCAAGTTGATATCCTCATCGGCACGTTTTTACTTAAATTGGCGAAATGACATTTCTTTGTTGTGTACAAAAATGTTTATCCTGATCGTTTTGATGGGAAGAGGTATCATCGGATATGACGCAATCCTTACCGTTGTAACTTTCGCTAAATCTCTTTTACGTCAATACGGCGGCAAAAATATTTGAAGGATGTCAAAAAGGTACCAACAGATAATCAATGGTTATTTTTAAAGGAGGTGATGTCATCAATCCCGTTACGACGTTTTGTCGAAGAGACACCTATTTTTGTATAAAACGTCACTTAACGGGTGCTCAATGCTGACAGATCAATTGAAAAACTTTATTCCAAAGAAAATAAATAAGCTGTCTCGACGCATTCCCGGTGGAGGGAGAGCAATCCGCGTTTCCTCGTTATTTATTTTATTTACGTCAGCCTTTTATTTATGTCATCGCAAGTTTTGGATCAGTGACTTGGGATAAGCCATGCGGAAAGGTGCCGTTTTGCATTCAGTTATTTTGACAGCTTAGATACTTTTGTCAACGGCTATCGTTTATTATTTCGATGGTAGTCCAGGTTTTTTTTTTATTGGGGTGAATTAATTTTCAGGTTTTGTTGAATTCAGTTCAATTCTTCTTCATTTATTGTTGGTAAAATATGCATTCCCATTTGCCAAGAAGTTTTGTTTTATTATTTAAATTGGATTTCATTCGAGTGGTACGAGGTGCCAGGGCAAAACCATCCCTGGAAATTACTCATCAACTGAAACGATCTAAGATTTGTTTGACTTTGTGAGCTCTGGAAAGGTTTTGGGCAAACCATTCCCATTTTCTTGGGCTTCTTTTCTATCGCGATATAAACTTGTGACTTTCCGATTCTCTGTTTAAATAAAAATCTTAAATAAAAATCAACGGATATGATTCACCCCGTCTTTTGTTAAAATGACAGTCGGATATTGAATAAAATAAGTAATTAGGAACATTCCATAATTCACCGTGACCATTATGCCTTCGAGATTTGATTTTTTTTTGGAACGTGTTTGCGGGTGTATCAAACTGGTGACTAGCATTGTGATTTGCATTGTTTGCGAGGGAAGTGTGTATTGGTATTGATTGCACGAGGGGTCGACCCCGCAGGGAGTAATAGCAAGGCCCACCTAATAGCCTCCCTAACACCTTTTTAATGAACTACTACTAAGGAAATGAAAAGCCATTGGGAACCCTTTCTCTCCGGAGGAAAATCGCTTCTACCAGACGATTCCGACAACATTTTCACCGTGAGAAAAGCGAACGGAAAAACTCGTCATTATCGTGGGAGTAAATACATTCATACAGATACAAAACGCGCTAATAAGTGAAAATCATGGATAAATTATTATTTTAACAATACAGGTTTGATTCTCGCTTTCTCTTTGGTCTTGAACATTTAGAGGAGAACCGTTTTATTTTATGACAACAAACTCTGTTTTCTTTTAGGGAAATGTTTTTACATTTCATCGCTAAGCTTTCTTTTCATGTCGTTCCTCGGCTTTCGGTATATTTTTCATGTTCGCCGTCGTCGAGAGGGTTGGCCATCGTCTTTGGAAGCTAATGCGCCGTTCACGGACGTCCATGATCCGAGGCTCATTAGTCGAGCCCAGGGGAACATAAGAGTTAATGGCTTCATGGTTCCTGGCAGAATAATTCGTCGCCGGCCTTTTGCTGTGCGTTCACCTCAGAAATAAAGGAAAGGACCTTTGTCTAGTAGGAGCTGACGATCCGCTTGGGAAATTCGAAAATCGACACGCGAAATTACATTTTTACTCAGATAAAAACGAAAAAAAACCCGATTGTCTTTGAGTCTACTTAGAATGCAAGAACGGTTGCTTCTATCGATCATTTAGCAGTATATGTTCGTCTCACAGTCGTTTTTAAACTTAACACGGTTTATCTAATTACACGAAAAAACGACATTTTTCTGCTTTTAACCCTTTCCTTTCCAACGTCGACTTAAGGGCACACCAAATTTAGCTAATTTGCTAAAGCGTAATAATCCTGTGAGTTTAAGGCGGGAGCAGTATTGTTATGATAATGCTTATAGTTTATTACAATTTAGTTGACAAAGGAAAGCATTTGATTAATTCTGTCTGGCTTCTATAGTTTTTTTAAAATATTACCTTCCTAGTATTAGAAGTTCCATTACCTGTGTTCGATTATGTATTTTTAGGCATTTAATTTCACACCTTTTTAAAGGCTTTTTTAAACCGAAAAATTCCATGTATAAATGGTTTATTGAATTTTGTTGAAGTAAAACCTAACTTTGGGTAAAAGGTATGAGAGAGGACAGGATATCACCATCCGTTGGGAGAGACGGAGAGAACGGATTGACCTCTACGGTCCAGAAAATATGTCTGGTGGGACGGGCCTATCTCTGAACATTTCTCAAGAAGACGTCCGGGTGATTTGTGCGTCTCGAATAGTAGACGGCATATTCGACGATCTTGTTTCTACCTTTGTCGTTCACAATTCGAAATAAATGATTCAGGTGAAGGGTCTTCTCTCCGACCTCGGAGCACGTGTGGTGTAAGTGTAAAAAATAGAACTAATGTATATTGTAGATAATGGTCGAGGGAGGTTTTAAGGGGAATGAAGTCGGCGGTGGTGGGTGCGTGAGTGATTCCTGTAAATAAATAAGAGGAGGATGTTAGCTGTCAATCACCAGGCTGGCATCGCCGACGCCCCACATATTACCTCATGGCCTCAGTTAAACATGTATAACACAATCCTGGAAACATCCATTTGGAAGCGGCCAATGTTGAAAATTCAGTTCAAAACTAACGACGGATCATTTGACCTAGAAACGATTCCTATTAATCCGGAATTTGTTCAAATTCAAAAAGTCTAAGAGATTTGCGACTGGCAAGTGCCAAAATCAGACAGGTTTTCTATCAAAATGTGACTTTGGAACATGGCGGTGAACTTAATTCAAATCAAATCTGAAAGGCGTATTTCTCTCTCTGGGATTTAAAAAAAACGTAGAGTAACGAGACCAAATTATTCTGATAACTTTTGCTCGCTTTCCCGTCCGTCCGCTGGACCGGCGTTAATTAATTTACCAATAAAAAGAATTAGTGATTACTCCTATTGAAGAACGGAATGATATCTGACGGGCGAAAAATGACAAACGGCCGCCGGATGTATGAGTAATTGCCGATTAGATTTGTATTAGGATTAAAGATCGAGGTCGTTTTAATTAACCCGGGGTAAGCTAGGAAGAACAAATGTAGACGTTTAAACCTTTATGGCCTAATCTTGTCTTAGAACAAGATGAACTTTAGTAATTTTGTTAAAAGGCTAACGGGAAATCATGTGTGTTTAGATTGGTGCCAAAAAAATCAGTGCTGCCAATACACGTGCAGGAACAACACTGCGCCCGCTGTGAACTAACGGGATTTCCTGCTAACCTTAAACAAAATCACCAAAGTTGGCTTTGTTCTGAAACAACTTTGGGCAAGAATGGGTTTAATTATAAACTGGATATGATAAATTTTATGCTTGGCCAATATAACAATTGATAGAAGATCGAGTGTGGGGTGAAGAGGCAAGTTAGACATAGAAGATTCCAAGATGGAGATTTTAGATTGGGACAAAAAAAAATATTGTTGCCAATACAAGAAGAAGAAACATTGAATGAAAAACTGTGACCTAAACTCACGGGTTTACCAATGTTTTATCAAATTTACTAAATTTAGTGTTGCTCTGTAATAATAATAATTACAATATTATTTTATTGTTGTTAATGTTGTTAATTTAAGAAGCGATTAAAGGTTTGGGCAAGGACACAAATAGCATCATCGATAGTTTATTGGCTTAGATTTGGTTTAATTACCTGCTTTTTTTCGAGTGATCTTATTTTGTAAATTTCCTTTTGTTCATCTATTGGGATATAAAAGTGCACTTTTTTCGAGATATTTTGTTTTATATGTCCCATTTGTGATTCTTTCAAAAGAAAGAACTGTTGTGGGCTGGTGTGTGGTTTTCCGCGTTGGTATTTTTTTTAAACTCTCTATATTGGACAGACCCGGCCCGGGTTGGGGATATAATTATAACAAATTTAATAAAGGCGAGCAGAGCGTAGAAGGGATTAATAATGAAAAGCTGAGTTAAATGTTTAATACCGAACGGGTGGGTGGGTGAGTTTTGAGCTAGAATGGCCTGTGGAATGTGAACAACAATAGGGATTCCTGCGGCGAAGCTGATCCTCTAAAATATGGGAGAGGCTGCAGGGGAGAGAAAGAGAGAGAGAGAGAGAGAGAGAGAGAGAGAGTGAGTGAGTGAGAGAGAATGAGGGTTGTGTATGCGGCCCGAGAGTGAGTGAGTGTGAGTGAGGGCCTTCAGCCCGGCTATATGTAAAATGGCGGACTTCGCCTCAAGCCTTTCCCACCTGTGTACCCACTTAAATTTTCTCCTTGTAAACTGGATTTTTCCTTCTTTATAAAACATTCTCGTTCACGAGGTTTTGTGCAACGTTATGACCGGTTAAAGTAAGAATTTCGCGATAAGGAAACTCTTGTCGCAATTTATTTTCGACTGGTGCCGGCGATTCGGGCTCGTTCTTCCTTACTACAACAGGACAGACAATTCTCTCCGCTTATCTCTCGCTAATAAAAGTCCCTTTTGGTTTACTCCCTTCTCAGCCTGCGATACACAGCCCGACGATAAAACGTGAATAAACAACATGAAAACAACAAAATTCCGCTATGAAGAGATAAATACACAGATAATGAAAATTAAATTTAAACAGAAAGAACACTTATGCAGGAGCGCTGACTATCTCTTTGGTGTCGCTGAGTCCGTCTTTGCACTACATTTTTCGAATTATTCTCAAATAAAATTCCAAGTGCTGGGTCGCGTTTCGAACCGAGGAACGCTAGCCTTTGCAAATAGGCGTCGGACGCCCTAGCCACTCTGCTACCTGTGTTAAACGTTAACGTAATAGAGTTGAATAATTTGAGCGTCGGTGGCCGCAACGGTTTAAGCGTTGACATGGCGCTCATCACTGTAAGGTAAAGGTCCCGGGTTCGAATCCAGGGCCGCTGGATTCGAACCCGACATACTTAAAAAGGTTTTTTTTCAAAAACAGCGGCTCCTCGAGGGTTGATAAAACCTCGTAGTTCCCTCGTATATTACAAATAAATTAATAAAATTACACTTAAAAATAATTAAATAATCATCACAATTAGGTGTCTTGGCTTTGACGACTAAATATTTAGATGATAATACGATTTTCCATGTAAATTGAAATTAAAAGGCTTTTCTTCAAGTCCCTTTCAGCCAATTTTTACGCAGCGAACTATTTACCTGATGTAACGACTTATTTAAATTTGAAATTAAATTTAGTTCAGCTACACTAGTGCTCACTGTAATGATAGAGGCATCATATATAGAATAGATAGGAAGTTCCAACCTTTACACTACTACTAAGTCGCTGATGAAAATATTAAATAAAAGTGGCCTTAGTCTTGAACCCCGTGGGACCCCAGTAATAACAAGAATTGTGAAAGAACGCCCAATTATGTGAAAGCGAACAGAAAGGTAGGACCTAAACCAATCCAGGCAAACATACACCAAAAGTTCTAAGTTCATAATTAATAAGTCATGGTTGAAGATCAAAACCTTTGTTAGGTCAACAAGGTACCTACTACTAATAGACTTTTCATTTTTAAGCCTATTATTTTCTCAGATATGTAATTGAGGGAATCATCGGTGGACAGCAATTTTCTGAACCCAAAATGGAATTTTTAAAATAAACCTTTCAATGTAGTCCTTCGTCAGTTACACTTTAACTTGGGAAGACTTTAATAAAAATAGATAACAGGGCATTAGGCCTGTAATTATCCATATCATGCCTGCCACCTTTTTTATGAACAGACACCACTGTTTTTAGGAGGATATGCACCACTGGATGGACGACAGATTCATGTATTCAATTACGTCTAAACATTAGGGGTTTACTAAGTAAGGAGCATATTGTTTCATGAAAAGCTGTTAAAATCATCTAGGCCAATGGATAGCCCATTAAAAAAAAAATCCCAAGTTCAGTGCAGGTAAAGAAATGGAAAGCATTAGCAACGTTGGTTATGGTACGGCCATTTTTTGGTATATCAGAATTCAGGTTTTTTTTCCCAAAGTGGTATGGACTTTAAATCCGAAATTACCACTTAATATTTTATTATAATTAAATCGATCTCACCTGATCCGAATTAAAACATTCCAATCCATAGACCTTCCAATCATCGCAACCTCATTTCTACATCATTAATCAAACGTAAAAGTCTTGGTATTCATTTTGCAAAAGAGCTCGTCAAAATCAGTTTCCAAAAGAAAGCGTTCAATCTAATCCTTCGGCTGTCACTCATCCTTAATCAGAAACACCTTTACAAAGGTTGAAAACTGGCCAAGAGATCTCTTTTGAACATATGCAGGGTGTCCTTTTTCGATTGCCCGGCTGAATTTCTCTTGAACAAGTGACGCCATAAAAAAATGTTTAATATTTTTTAGTCTAGCTTCAAAGTTTTACCTTTTTTGGAAAAAAATTATGCAAGGTACCTCAGGCCAAGTTCAACTTCAAAATTTCAAATAGGACCCTATCCATCCTAACATAGAATTTTAAAGGATTTTTTACGCTGAAAACAACAAAGAAACCAGCAGCGTTATTTCGACGAGGAGAAAAAAACAAACACTTGCATTGCTTTTCGTTGGCTGGAAAGTGACATGCATGGCATAAGTAGTGTTACCGTTTGTTGCTGTAAAACACGTCATGAATGCAGTCAATACTCGTTTATTTCCCACAGTTTTGAAGGCCAGAAAACGTGAATTTAATTGTAAATTTGTTGTTCGATATGGTCCATTTGCTCCACGTTTCTGGAATGATAGATAGATCGCTGATTCGGACATAACTCGCGTACAAAGTATCTTCAGAGCAATACCAACTTAAGAAATTTTGTTCAACGTTCGTATGAAATGTCGTGAATTTAGGGCCGGCGCAGTGTTCCTGCATAGACAATATTATTATTTTTATACAGTATCCTTAATAAGTAGAAAATCTAAATATGACGTACATCAGACATACTTTGGTGAACCGATCGACCAATTTCAATTTTATTCTGACCTTTAACCATTTCTTGCCCAAACTTCAAGGCAACACCAAATTTAGAAAATTTGCTTTAGGGTAGCTAATCCAGTAGTTTAGAGAGGGGGCTTATAATTTAACACTTTCTTGTGCAAAGTTGTTTTAGAGCAATGCCAACTTAAGCAATTTTGTTTGAGGTTAGCAGGAAAGACTGCGAGTTAAGGGCGGGCACAGTGTTGTTCCTACTCTGTTTCTGCCCGTGAATTGGCAACACTGTTTTATTTGGCGCCAATCTAAACTCTATCACTAAAATTACGGAATTTCCCGCTAACTTTTAACACAATTTCTAAAGTTTGTGTTATTCTATGACAACATTGAGTCATAAATAGTTAAACCAAGGAATAACAGCAAACTGTTTGAGCGACTAACTAAAGCAACCTGTACTGCTTGAAACAGTAAATATGTTTGATTCCCTGTTTCCCTCTCCACTTGTACAGCTGATTTATACTTTTATGTTTTTACTTGTACGTTTCCATTATGAAACAGAAAGTAATGGTAGTATTATATATTTTATTGTATATATTATGATGTCTGTCCCAACGGTATTGCCTTCCAAATAATGTAGAAGTCCTCATGACGAGAACGTCTGTCTTTTTTCGTTTATGAATGAAATGCTTTATGAATGTAGAGAAATGGTTTTTATTTTTTTCAGGATAGGAATTCTATTACATTTTTAGGTTATACAAAGTTTTCGTAGTTGTCGGTTATACGACTGTTGTACAATATAAGTGAAGTTATGGATTCGCGAGTAGGTTCGAAGTAGTCATTTTCCCCTAGAACGGCTTTTGAGCCCGGCATTCCGCGAATCAGGTTCAAAAAGAGAAAGAGTGAACGTGCTCGCCAAAGGAACGAGAAATCGAGTGGGAGAACGAGAGGGGGTTTGAGCGAGAAATAAAAAATAAAAAAACAATTGAAATATATTACACCGGCTGGGATACACGTTTTTTTCAGGCTCCCTCCGCCGCTTCTCTTTTTCGTCTTATTGCGTATTCGGCAGACGTGTGTGTGTGTGAGAGAGAGAGAGAGAGAGAGAGAGAGAGAGAGAGAGAGAGAGAGAGAGANGAGCGAGAGAGAGAGAGAGAGAGAGAGAAAGAGAGAGAAAGAGAGAGAGTGAGAGTGAGAGTGAGAGTGAGAGAAAAATAATTCTGAAAATATCGGCAGCAACCCAACGTCAATTATCCAGCGAAATATTACCAGAACGTGAAGTCCGCGGGCGAAAATCGGGGGGTGGCTTTACCCCCTTACTTTATGGAATGAGGTTTCTCCATACGTGCGCCTTTTCACGGGACAAACCGGGCCCAGTCTTCCTGAATTTTTAATTAAACTCGGAATCCTAGGCATTTATCGGGATTCGGTACGTTTTTAGAGTGTACAAGTTGTCAAGTGGTTCTAGTAATGCGTTTTAACCCTGGCCGCGGTCTAGGGGCAAAAGAAACAAAAAACAAACGGCCCACTCATTGAATCGTGAGCTAGTCGTAAAAAAGGAACCTTTCTTCCTAATGAATTACTCGTTAAAATACAATCATTCGTTCGTTCGTTGCTAGCGTATTGATTATAATCGTAACCACAGGGCAATCTCTATTTTGAAAACGTTACACCGTCCTTCTAGACTGTTCCTACTAACGTAGTTTATCTAAGGAATTTTTTCGGTAATCTCAGACAAATCTTCGTGATTTCAAACTTTATAACGAGTTGTGTTAGTACATTTCATTGTCGGTAACGCCCCTTATTCAGGTGTAATGTTTGGAACACTCAACTTTATTTACACCATATAATTAAATACAGCGTACATTTTATTACAGTAATTTGGAATTTAATTACTTTTGAGATGATTTATTCATTAATTGTACCACGGCATTTTACCTATAACGGATAGTCAAAACTAAAATAAAGACATACAAAATAGATAAGGATAAGGCAGAATAAATGTACTAAATCTAAAAACGAGGTAGATAAAACACAAATTAAAAATGCCGAGGCTGCAAGCCGATTTAAATCATAAACTGGATTTGAAAAATTTTATGTCTGGCAAATAAAACAATCAATACAAGATGCAGCGGTGGGGTGAAGAACCACGTTGAATATAGATTTTAGAGATTTTATATTGGTGCCGAAAAAATCAGTGTTGCCAATACACGAGCAGAAACACTGAAAGGGCACCCATGCTAAACTTACGGGATTTCCTCCTAACCTTAAACAAAATTGCTATATTGGCATTGCTCTGAAGTAACTTGGGGCAAGAAAGGGTGAAATTATAAACTGGTGCAACCTCCTAAATTCACGGGAATAGCTCCTTTTAAGAAATAGACTAAATTCGTTGTTCCTCTGAGGCAAATTAGCACTTTTGTGGTTAGCAGGAAATCACGTGAGTTCAGGGCCGGCAAAACGTTGTTTCTGCTGGTGTATTGGCAGCACTGATTTTTTTTGCGACAATCTCAAATCACGGCATTTCCTGCTAATCATTTAACAAAATTTGTGAAGTTCATCTTACTTTAAGACAACATTAGGGATCGACCATCCTCACAACAAAAGGGTTAAAGCATACCTTCAACAGAATTACCAACAAATATCATTTACTTAATAACCATAAAATAGACTCAGTCATAATTCATGAAAAACGTATAGACCAATGATTTTGTTTTTAAATATTTGTTCCTGCTTTCTTTCTGCCCGTGTATTGACAACACTGATTTTTTTGGCACCAATCTAGACTCACGGGATTTCCCTACAACCTTTTAACAAAATTACTAATGTTCTTCTTGCTCTTAGACAATTTAAAGGCATAAAGGGTTAAAGATGGCAACAGGATCATTGAAGTGATCAGCCCTATTTCCTATTTTCATCAACTGCAGCGTATGAAATATATTCCTTTCGATCCTGGGCAGTCATCGAACACCTCATGGCTTGTAATGTCCCTTGCAGAGATGTTAAAGGAAAGGCGATCCAAAATCTCATCAACGAGGCCATTAAGCACTCTCCATCCAACGTACGGAAATGCCAGCCCTCACGGGTGTGAGACTCCAACCTACAATACAGAGAGTAGATCCTCATATTCAAAGCCAAGACAACAATTTGGCCAATTTTTTTTTGTAGTAGATCTGTTTAAAAACATAGAAACAACTCTAATTGATTGTTTGTGGCGATAATCAAGCAAATAACACTCAAATATAACTTAATAATTTTGTTTTTTGTTTTCATGACAATTAAAACAAGCTAAAGGGCCCGTTTTATTTACAGTTTTGATGTGCTACGAATTTACTTAATAATTATAAAATAGACTCAGTCATAATTCATGAAAAACGTATAGACCAATGATTTTTTTTTATTAAATAGTGAATTTATAACGCTTATAAATGGACAAAATTTATGTTGATATCTTGTGTGTCCTGTACATATATGGAACCCTGTATAGGTTATGAATTTCTTCTGCGCAGATACAAAACGATATCAATGCACTACCATCATCAGTTCGACCTTTTATAGGCAACATATTTTGCACGATATAAACACTGTTCTGTTATTATGAGATAACAATAATAAAAACTATTATCGTACTCCGTCTTTATAAACCCGCTGAGGGCAGAGTAACAAATTTTTTCAACACTTTTTTTTATCTAAACGGAAAGCGATAAGGATCAATAGAAGCTGGGGCACTTTGACCTCTCGAGATGATTTATGAATAGTGTCCGGACACCGGGTAAGGGTCACAAGAGACGAGAAATAAAACGCTGAGGCACTTTTCCATGTCTATTTTATTTCCTGTCATTTTCTTTCGGACGTGCAACAGCCTTGTTCAGAGATTCTCTCCTTTGTGACGGACGCTTTTCCGTATTTCTGTCTTCACGGAATCCTCGAGACACAGTGATTGATTTTTAAACGTTCATTTCACAAAATTACACGACGGAGGCGTTTAAAGTTTTCACGCTCGGACTTAGGCCTAGGTTTTGCGATGGATCTTTAGCTTCTTTTCCGGTGACAGTCCTTCCTTGCTCTCTGCTTCCCTGAGGGCAACACCAAATCTAACAAATTTGCTAAAGGATCGCTAATTTCATGAGTTTAGGGAGGTTGCATTGGTTTTCTTACAGTGTTTCTGTCATGTATTGGCAGCACTGATTTATTTGGCGCCAATTTAAATTCTCTATCGCTAAACTCGCGGGATGTCCGCTAACCTTTAACATAATTCTTAAAGTCCGTCTTGATCAAAGACACATTAGGCTTTAAAGGGTTAGGGTTAACTGGAAACGGTTTTCAAGACGCGACGAGTAAAATCTATTGGTTATCCCTTTAACCGACTGCATAGGCAGTGGGATCCTCCAAAAACATTCGGCGTCGGTTTGGAGGATTTTGGCCGGTGGGACCAGGGCTTGAAGGCGGATTCCGTGCCAACTGTGTGCCGCCAGTGGAAACTCCAACAGCTGTCGGAATTCGGGCATAGGCACGTGTCTTTCGGCTCGTTTTCGTCAGGTCACTTCCTGTTTCTGATGTCGGATAGACGGAAAAACGGGACGAACATTCGCGGTGGGTCCCGCTGGGAGGTCTCCGCCTCTCCTTCGCCTCGCACGAAACTCTCCCATCCAAGGAAATTTCCTCTAATAACGCGCCTCGTGAAATCTCCGATTGACGGCACCCCCAAAATCCCGAGATTATAAATCATCGACGAGCCGATTCTCACTTCAAATTTCTCTCTCCCGGGGGCGGGGACGGGGCTAATTACAGGCCTAAGACTTTGAACGGACAGTCTCTTTCTCTCCCCCTTTCTCATAACGTCCAAAATCTGAACTCGTAAATTACGGTGTGATCTGAAAAAATATGGATAGCCGGTTCATGAGAGAAAACTTCACCTCATCTCGACAGCCTTTAGCGACATCGTAGAACAAATTATCAGCCTAAATTGCCAGTTATATTACCAATTATCTCAGCTTGCAACCGACCCGCTTCGGGATGCGACATCGTACACGGTAGAAAACAAATCAGACTTGAAGATAATCATAAGGATGTAAATCAGAAGTAGCAACTATTGAAGATGGCATCACATTAAAAGGAGGCAAGGGCGTGCCAGTCGGAAAGCCGGAAGAGCTATAAAATATTTACATATCCAATTGATTTAAAGAAGGAAGGAATTCCGAACCCTGGTAATTCGGAATCCGACGTCTTCGAGGGAGCAATAAGTGTTAGCCGAAATTGTCCAATAGGCTAATCATGGAAGGGCCTCCCTTACTTACCAGTAACGAGACTCGGAAAGGATAATCTAGAATTAGGAAGTGGCGATCATTTGGCTAATTGTCTATGTCTGAGTTAGCAAAACTTGGCCTTTGGATTACTTCCTTATTGCTCAGAGTCCTCCCCCATCTTCCCCACTCATAGCCTCGGAGAGAACGAACCCCCTTTGTTAACAAACTTACATTACCATCCGCGTTCCCCGGTGAGCCCATATCTGCGGAAATATTTATGGTTCCAGGGGATTTGTGTGAAATTCGTTTCCTTCTTCTCCTCCGTGCCCGTTTTCGCCTTGATCTTATCCATTTTTCCTTCTTCGAATACGCCTAATCCCAAGTTAGGAGGGACCTGAAATTATACGCTTCTTATTTTCAGGGGTGGGAATTATTAATAGAGGAAAAAAGTATTTTTTTAATTTAGGCCGGGTTCTCTCTCAGCCTCGTTTTGTGTTCTTTTATTTTCAGAATAAGAACTTACCTGCTTGGAGATAGAAGGTCCTCCACAAGGACTTGGACCTTCAATGCAACAAATTAACTGATTAGACATGTTATTAAGATTTGGATCTGAAAATTTATCATAATAACTCGGAGTTTATTAAGTCATTGAAAATTCTTCATTACTTCATTGTACAAAAACTTCATTAAAAATATGAACAACCCCATTACTTAATATATTGAGAGGGTTTATTAAACAATGCATATTTCTACTACACTTGTGTTCCACTTTCCTTACAGAATTTTTCCAACTGGTTTGCTGCAATAATTGTAGCCGACCGTTCATTGGGGACAAAAGAAATTGTTTGTAAGTCTTGAAAATGGAATTTAGCAGACCGAGGTGTCTCGGCATCGTCGTCGGGGATGAGCGTGCTTCAACATCTTAGAAGAGGCTCTGCAAGAACGTATTAGCGTGCGGTATAGAGAATAGTTCTTTTAAGAAGCACGCATGCCCCTTTTATGGTAAAAATCCGACAGGTATTCAGTTTTAACCCTTTTTTGCCAAACGTTGCCTCAGGGACCGTGATTTAGAAAATTTGCGTAAGTTTATCTAATCCTATGGGTTTAGTGTTTCTTCGGGCCCTTTTATTTTGCAACATTGATTTTTTTTGGCGCAAACCTAAAATCTTGGAATCTTCAACATGGCTCATCACCCCACCATTGCATGTTGTATCGATTGTTACATTTGCCAAACATAAAATCATTCATGTCCAATTTATAATTTAACCCTTTCTTGGCCAAGTTGCTTGAGAGCAATGCTAACTTATGCAATTTAGTTTAAGGTTAACCGAAAATCACGTGAGTTTAGGGCGGGCGCAGTGTTGTTCTTGCTGTCACTGCCCATGTATTGGCATCATTGATTTTTTTGGCGGCAACCTAATCTAGAGGGATTCCCCGCCGACTTTTACCAAAATTGCTAAAGTTCGTCTTGCTCCAAAGGTGGCTCTATACATGCGTTATTCGCCGAATGCCGATTGCCGTCGAACATTTGCCATGCCTCCAGATGCTCGTCTCGGCATTAGCCAAATAGAGTGCCTACGTATACTCGCATGCGGGATTTGTACAACCACCCAGTTTGTGCAGCAACAGCGAGTACTTATTTGCCAAGTTCCGTGCGAGTCCTCAACTTATTACTAATCGTGATGGACAACAGGGAAATCGTCATTGCTGCGGTTACTGTTTGTGTAATGGCTACTAACTCAGACCCAAATCAATCAGTATTGTTGCCCTGTGTTACTTTCGATCAGTTTTCACGCATCGTTCCGATTTTTGTGTTTCGTGAAGCGTTCCGAACTTTTAGTTCAGCTCGGTACAGATCGAGGAACTCCAAGAGGGTTACGTTGGGCCATCCTAACCAACAGAAATAACGCTATGTTGTTCTTTCATTCATACATCACTACCAGTTAGGAAGTTAGGTTTATTATTGCCAAATAAATATCAGTAAATTGATTGATTGTTGGTTGATGAATATTCGCTGTTCCCGCAAAAACTGGATTGTTGAACAAACCCCCCATGTGTGGATAAATAGGCACATCATTTGGCGAATGCCTTGCCGAGCATTTCGATACTTGACAAACATTCATTCGAATAATCCATCATCATGTCTAGAGCCACCTTAGCACAGACAACATTAGGCCAAGGGTAAACAATGAAAAAACTATTATTTCAAGTCAGACTACCGATACGAAAAAGGATAGAAAAATATATAAATGTTTATTATTGTTAAAGGGTTAAGCTGTTAAAAATATGAGGATATTCATGAGCTTAAACTTGACTACAAGGACGACTGTTTGGCCGAGGGAGTTATGCATGTGTATGCTTTGTACGGCGGGAGTCTGTGATGTTCAAGAATTTTAGAGGCTGCTCGTGATGGAGTGGTGTTCCAACACAAACACTCGACACTAGTTGTACTAAATCAACCGCGCTTATTATTCAAAGCTAGAAACGGGGCTCCAACATTACAAGATGGAATCTACTTTTTAGGCTCTGGGGGTGGCTTTCGGGCGGTTCTTCCTTTGAAGGATTTCTTTCGAAATACGGTGGACAATTTTTTTTTTTTTTTTTTTTTTTTGGCCCGATGTGGCAAACGTTTCGTTTTTCTTTCACCTGTAGCGTGATTTCCGGGCGTTTAGCCTCTTATTCAGCAGGTACAGGGGATTTTCAGGGATGGCAAAAACTAAATGACTTTCAATCATCAATCCTAGGAAACGTTTTTTTTTTCTTTCTATCCGAAAGTTATTTTTTCATCTGTCATCGTAGAGGTTTTTTTTTCCTGCGCTCGCCCCGAGGCAGGCTGGAAATTTACCTGGCCGAACGGAGAGTAGGAGTTGAAGGGAGGCCGATTGGGAGCAAGGCGAAGGCATTCCTTTTGACAGACACTTACATATTCAAACTTGCCCGGTTGGACGTTTCAAGGCATGACTAATGGCTCTGCTCTATGAATAGGATTATCAGAGAGGTTTATTTAGAACCTAAGGCACCGCTTTGATAAATAAATTCTCGGAACCTTGTCGCAGAGGTTACGACCTCATCACAGGAGTGTTTTTATATATATACGCATATATATTTTAAAATGTAATTTACATATTTGACATACGGTAGTAATAAATAGCTTCCAAAATTTCGTCTACCGCTTGTTACGTTTCGATATTTTACGCGGTTTGTGTGTGTAACCCATTAACTTTTACGATTGGACTCAGCCTAGCCAGATTTATTACGAGTAAAAACACCCCATTGATGTTTTTTAATACTTACATATTCTGACAAAAAGATAATAATATATTACACCGTTTATGAACCACAAATCCTCTCCCACTTCAGAGACAATAATCTACGGATTTGCGAAAATATTTGGTATCGATGCAAGTCGAATTTAGAATTTGAGCGAAATTTTCTTACCACATGAAATTTATTGCTCCGCTAACTTGACAACTAGCATTTATAGGCTCTTGGGCTATCATCGAGTCCTGTCATTATTATCTACACGAAGGCGTAATTTATTCCCTCTGCACTTTTGGATATCTTTCCTTTTGGCTTTCAACCGTCCACGACTTATTAAACCGGTAAAATGGTAACTGGTGATACGTGTCTAATGGTTGAACCAATCTGAAATCCGTTTGAATATCTCCAGCAACGTAACAATAATCTAGAGTATTTTATAGTTAAATATTTTTGTTTACGCCAATGTATTTTATTTCCTTTATGATTAATAATTTAAGTTTTCTTCTTTTCCTAGGGTAACCCTTCTCCTGTCGACGTATACAATTTTTTTAAACACTTGCTAATGATTATTTGGAGATCGTGAGATGCGGTCTGGTGTGACGTAGGTTTTAGAAAAAACATTTTCTTTATCGTGCGCGTTTCGAGCTTTATTGAGGTCATCTTCAGGGCTCAAAGTGTTTTCTGTGTAGATGTCTCATTCTTGTGTGTCGCGTTGAGAGTGCCCCGCACGACCCACAAGAATGACACATCTACACAGGAAACACTTTGAGCCCTGAAGACGACCTTAATAAAGCTCGAAACACGCACGATAAAGAAAATGTTTTTTCTAAAACCTACCTCTCACCAGACCGCATCTCACGATCTGCAAATAATGATTGGCTAACGGTCACTAAACACCACACTTTCGCTAATTTAGAAAAGTACCGTAAGTCATGGTCAATACGGACAGTCAAATGTAAGATGAAAATGTCTTGTTGAGGATTTCTCGAGTCATTACTCAACGAGGTCAACAGTAAGGAAATTCCCTGTGGTACGACTGAGACAATTTTTTTTAAACTGGAAGTCTGATCTTTAAAATTGTTCAAAATCCTGTTGTGTCAGATAAAAGTCACGCATAAGAAATTAAATTTAATGTGATCAAGCTAAAATCGATCTGATATTTGCCGTTTATACCTAATTTATATCGGACGTGATATAAATCACAAAAATGATACAAACGCGGATACAAAACACGTAAATTACTTTATCAGTAAACAAAATAAACGATTTTCCTACCTTGTACAATAATAATTTACGCTAGTAAACGTGTACACCCACTACCGAACCTTCTTTTTTTAATTTGAAATAACGCCTTTATTTTTCATCCGAACCTGTTTTTAGGGCGGGCCTAGGGTTGAAAATTAGTATAGCGCGCCGAATCGGGCGCGTACGTACGGCTGAATGCAAGGTGTTTGCGTGAGGGCGCCGCGCCGCTCGTCTGTGCGAGTGCGAGTAGAGCGTAGAGCAATAAATTTCCCAGTTAGACGTGTCTCCTGGCTCTCTCATGGGAGTCGGGATGATGAAAAAACGTGTGAGCCCTACGGCAGCACTAGATCATAAATAAGAGAAGATAGGGGCAATGTCATCGTACCTGGTCCCAATGTATATCAGGGGGACGTCTATACCGAAACCTACCGCCCCCTCCCGCCTGCACACGGGATAAACACGAACCCAAATATCACTAGTTTTGAAAAATATTACCTATTTCTATTTCAAGGTAGCTTACATGAGCGTGATTTCATCATTCGGCTTGAACAGTCCAAGCCTTGAGGAATTCCTCTACGTGTGTGGCGGCATTCTTCAGGCCGCGGTCGGAGGGAAATCTTGAACAAAAATCAATTCTTTTCCCGCCTTGAGGCCAAAACCACGAGAACAATCACCAACCATTGTGGTTCCAATACCAGTCAACATAGAACTAGGCTTTAATTTCGTTGAAGAAAATCCTCTTCGTGTGTGGACATGGGTCGGTAATGGAAATCCCCAACAAAATCTCGATTTGCGGATATCTTGTACGTGTATGGATACCTTCAGCTACAAAGTCCAAAGACTGGGCATTCCCTAAGTCCTAACTTATTTCAAGACGAAAGTTAGCAATTTTATTAAAAGGTTAGCAGAGGAAATCCCGCGAGTCTAGTGATGCAGATTTTAGAATGGCGCTCCCCCCCCAAAAAAAAAATTGCTACGCTTTTCTGAAATGCTTTTAAATCCTATTACATTAGATCGGCTCCAAATTAATCAGTGTATCCAATACACGGGCAGAAACAGAGCAGGAGCTACACTGCGCCCGCCCTTAACTCACCGGATTTTCTGCTAACCTTAAACCAAATTGCTTACTTTCTTATCGTTCTGTAACAACTTAGGTCAAGAAAGGGTGAAATTATAAACTGATATAAAAACTTTATGCGTGGCAAATAAAGCAATCGGTACAAGAAGGAGTGGGGGTTGAAAAGCCATGTTGGTCAAGGAAAATTCCAAAATGGAGATTTTAAATTGGCGCCAAAAAATCAGTGTTGCCGATACAAGGGATGGAATGGTGAAGAAACAACACTGCACCCGCCCTAAACTAATGGGCTTAGTTTTGCTTTAGCAAATTTGCTAAATTTGGTGTTGCTCTCATACAACTTTGTGCAAGAAAGGGTTAACGTCTATTTTGTTCAAAGTCCCTCATATATTTTCAGCGAGAGATTGAACTGGTCTCAATTTTTGCAGAAGGCCCGCCTCCGAGAGGGGACGTCGAATTGACAATATCCCTTTTAGGGTTGAATTAATTTTGGTAAAATCCGGAAGGCGCCCCGTGCCAAAACCAACTGATTCGGGCTCAAAACAACAGCCCGGCCCCCTCACCCTTTTTGGCACGATATCAAACGGAAGAGATGTCACTCCCTCCCGTTGAAGGAATTGAAATACTCTGTATCGTCCCGACCTTTTTTTCACATTGTAGCGATAACACGGTCTTAGATACAAAAAAAAAGAAAAGGAAGAAAATTGCTCATTTTGACCTTACCTGAACGCCGCTTGTCATAAATCACGTAATTAGTCGAATAACAAGGTTCCAATAATTACAGAGCATGCAATAAGTACATTTCCGTGATTTAGCCAAATTAGGGGGGGGGGATTCGATATTCAATTTGTACTTATTACGAATTATGATATAATTACGAAATTATTACGTATTACATTTGTGTTCGTAATGGCTTTTCTTATCGCGGTACTATTTTGGGTGATCACCAATTTTTAAAAAACCTTAGGTTACACGCTATATGCTATTTGACGACCCTCATTATCTCGCAAGGCCAGTAAAGAGGCCGAATGCAGAAATAAATGTTTCGACGTGTCACGGCGTGTGTTGTAAACACTACGTAATGAGCTTTATTGCAATCTGCTGACCAAATGCAGTTGAACCCATTGCTACTACAAAAAAAGTTGAGCCGTAGTTTTATTAAAATAATGAAAGCTCGTTATTTGAAAAGGAGTTGCATCTTCCGAAAGGGTAACTCAATATCAACATGGTCTTTAACTTCTTTTACTGTTGTGAATGAACTATCGGCGATAAAAGAATCCAATCCTCATGTCAAACTGGTTTCAAATTGTTTCATTCGTTCGATAAGACCGGTAAAGAACCTCTTCAGGCGTTGTATTTATAGCCTAGTAATAAAACAAGCGATACTACTTATTTGTTAGTGAAAATAAATAATTAGAAATAAAAATCGAGTTGGTGAACTTTTAGAGAGACTTTTTGTACCTCGGCCGGTCGACTGATTCGGCATTTTTATTATGATGGCGGAGGGAAATGATAAAGATCAATAGGAGCACGGACCAGACGGAGGTTGGTGCTGACTCTCGGCCGGGACCGGTTTTTCAGTCGGTAATCCGAGCCTTCCATCTCAAAAGTGGCCCCATACAAGATGGGCACCATCTCACCGTCGGCTCTTCTATTACAAATATTTATCCGGAGCCAATCGTTTCTAATGGTCGGCCGGTTAACCTCGCCTACGCCTACGCCACAAAACCACAAAAAGTACGTCTGGCAACGGTACAGATCATCGCGCATTTAACGAAATAATCAGAGATCACATTTTCACGTAGAAAAAAAATTGAAACTTAGAAACAGGATAAGAGCTAACCTTTACATCAAACAGTTTTTCTTATTTGTTTTCAACAGTCTTTAACCCTTTATGGCCCAATGCTGTCTTTAGCAAGTTTGTTAAATGGTTAGCGGGAAATCCCGTGAGTTTAGTGATACAGATTTTAGGATTGGCGCCTAATAAATCAGTGTTGCCAATACACGGACAGAAACAGTAGGAACAACACTGCTCCCGCCCTTAACTTACTGGATTTCCTTATAACCTTAAACAAAATTGCTAAAGTTGGCATCGCTCTGAAACAACTTTGGACAAGAAAGTGTTAAATTATAAACTGGTGTCCCCTCTCTAAACTACTGGATTAGATACCCTTCTGCAAATTTTCTAAATTTGGTGTTGCCCTGAGGCAACTTTGGGCAAGAAAAGGTTAAAGGTCAGAATACAATTGAAATACTGGCCGATCGGTTGACCAAAATATTCTCACGTACGTACATCATATTTAGGTTTTCAAACAGAAATACGACGATATTCTTATTAAGATTACCGTATAAAAAATAATAATATTGTCAACAAACTCTGCGTAACTCGACGGCTAAGCTAAGTCGAGTTTCTGCTCTGTGTATAATGTGATGATAACGGGCGCATAAAAAAAGCTTTTGAATAGTAAAAAATGCCTTTGAATCACAATCTGGTCAACAATGTCGCTTTACTGGCGTTGAAGATCCATTTTCTACGCGTTTCAGTCCTTCCGCCCCCGACTGTCATTCTCGTGTTATTTACATGTAAGTGTGCAAGCTTGAATGATCGAGAGAGGATTAGTTTCATACAGAAAATATGTAAATGGTGTAGATGATTCAGAGGAAAGGGTGGGCTAAGGCCGATTCAAGACCACGGAGCCGTGAAATATGTCTCTCCCTAACACAAATTGCAGTTCCGCCTCCGAAAGAGGGTCTCTCTCCTCTGTTCTATCATCCCCCGACACCTCTATTGTTTATTTTATATTTATTTTATAGTTCTGTTTCGGCAGCGTTATTTATAGCGATTCGCCCTATATTATCTTTACGATTTCATTATCGGTGTTTCGGGGCCGTTCCTCAGCCAAAGATCCGCCTCCGCTAACAAGTTCATCTATCACTTTCTAATAACGAGTGCGATGTTAAAATGTTAGCAGGAAATCACGTGAGATTGGGATGGGCGCAGTGTTGTTCCTGGAGTTTTTGCCCGTGTATTGGCAACACTGATTTATTTGGCGCCAATCTAAAATTGCCTTCTTGGCATCTTCCATCTCTAACATGTCACCCATTGTTACATTTGCCAAACTTAAAATTTTTCATATCCAGTGTATAATTTTTCGGCCAGATTTGCATCAGCGCAATGCCAACTTCCGCAATTTTGTTTAAGGTTAGCAGGAAAGTTTAAGGCGGGCGCAGTGTTGTCCCTTCAATTTGTATTGGCAACATTGATTCATTGGCGGATTTGGATTTGCCGCTAATCTTTTACGAAATTGCTGAAGTTAGTCTTGCTCCAAGACTATATTAGGCCATAAATGGTTAAAGACGTGGGAATAAATCAAACGCCAGGATAGTTGTGGCACGGTCGCTTTTTAATCAGATCGTAAATAATAGATTTTGGTCGTAATCGAGTTAAACGACGATCAGATGAAGGAGGGTTGTGTATAACGTCACAGCTGTGAGAGAAGCAGAGATTAAATTAGAAAAAATTGAGTTAGGGCTCCCCGCTTCCAGCATCGCCACTTCCTCGGACCAAACGTTTGGCCTCATCGACTTGATCTAATCTAAGTGTATAACTGTGGTTTATTCACTTAGCCCATTCCCGGTCGAATAAAAGAGGAACCCGGTTAAGGAATTAGCCATTCCGTTTTGAATATCAAATGAACCGCTCTTTCGACAATTGCTTTATCCCAGCTACCTCCACAGACACCACTCGAGTTCCGCCCTAATGAAATAATCGACAACGTTCTGGAATGATTTAGGAAGCATTGGGACATGGGGCTGTTATTAACTGTTTTAAGAACTTCGGTGATCAATTAAGGGGAAAAGGTTTTGATCAGTTTCAACTACAGACTGTGAACTGAACTAAATATATTCCATTTAACGATAAAGGGCATCGGGGTTTGCCCTTATGCAAAAATGAAAAAAAAAAACGTGTCACATGTGGTGAAAGCACCTGTAATTTAGTTTAATTCGCAACAGACGGTGAACATGCGACCGCAAGTCGTTCCGAAGGCAACTCAAGAAAAATGGTTCAGTTTTTGGAATCGATTACGAACAAAAAAAAAGTTTAGCTGGTCTCAATAGTCGCAGGTGATCCATCCGTGCAAAGCACAGAAATAAACGACTAATGGGAATGGTTTCATGGCCTGTATTATTCTGTTACAGTGACATGTGTGTGCTTTTAGTTTCACTCTTCAGACAGGAAATATACCTTTTGCTGCCTTTGTTTTGATTATCGAGACGTTCATTCGTGATTAGTGATTTATATAAGCTCAAATCTGCTCATGCATGTATATACATGCACACGGAATGAAACGTATCACTTCTCGCAGCCCATAGACAATTCCAGCTTTGGTTTTTTTACAATGAATTACCGGCAGGTCTGGAGAATCACTCACCTCGGGTGTTGTTTGCAGCCCGGGGTCAGACCTCGGGCTTATCCTTCCGGCCACCAAGGTTATGCTCCCAGAGCTATCAAGACCTAGGACAATTCCGCATCCATCGCATGCAGTCAACCCCCTTTACACATACTATCTATATTGATGGGGTACTCAATATTCCACCATCAGACCCATCATACTACATATTCGCGTTAATAAATACATTTACTCTCAATATACATAAAATGAAACATCTCTAAGTATTATATGCAATAAAACAGCCCGATTCAATCAAAATTGGAACCCGGCACCTAAATACTCGTTGCCACGCTCAAGCACAATTCTCAAATGTATTCCTACAGACTCTGTATGGAGCTAAGGAGTTCACCCTTGAATTAGGCCGGACACATCTAGCTGTCTTTACATGCCGTAGGCTTTGGCCCAAAAGTAAATCGGGCGAGGATGATCCTTCTATCTAAGAATCAGGTCCTCCGAGGGCAACCTATTGACAGCGCTCTTGATTCTCTGCCCAACTAGTTGCTTATTTTTAATATTTATTATATTTTTGTTTGTTAAACTAAGATAATATTTTCAATTTTGAATAGACCTTCCATTTATAGACATGAGGTTTGTAGCTGTGTATTGTAATCCTGCTATTTAAGGCCTAGTATGTAGTTACTTTGGTGAAGGTTTGTTTCTTATGCATTCCAGTCCTGTTGTTTGCGACCTTTACTGCCAATTAGTGTGAATAATACAAGTAAAGGAGGTGTCACGTTTTTCATAAGATATGCGTTGTTACGCGTGTATAATGTCGTGCCTTAGGAGTGTCGGGGGTGCAAGTTTGTGCTCCTTGGAATTCGTGACGGCGAGGGGAAGCGGTGTAAATTACAAATTTCCATCGGGGCCTTCGCCATTAGTTCAATAGGTTCAGAGTGAATCGGCCGTGGTAATTGAAGTCGTGGAATGGAGGAAGGAAGGCTAAGTCGGGCCAAAAACGTGATTTCACTCGGATTCCTCCGGCGGAATTGATCGTAAGGGAGATGTTCCTTGTAATGCCAGTAACAATGGAGGCAAAGAGAGCCGAAAGGGAAATTATTTAACAGTGTAAGGAATTGAATTACAGAAAGTGTGGGGCCCGTAATGGACGTTATCCATTTACATGCATTTGCTCCAACGATAGAATTAGACGGGACAATAGGCCCTACTAGATCCTCTTTCATAATTACGGCCAAACAGAAACAGATACTGTACACCTTCGTAAACCGCATTAGACCGCCACTGAGAAAATATTCTCCCTCCCCGCACACAATAAAACTGGCTTTATTCAAACCCTGGCAGGATCGATAACTCGATTTATTAATTACCTTCATGTTAATGAGAGAGACGAAGGGTTTTCTCCTGGCTTAAAAACGTTTTAAATAGAGAAAATAATGTTTAAAAACGACATATAAAAAATAGCGTCTAACTAGATATTTACTAGCTTTAAGTAAGTTATTTATTTAATACTGCTTATTCATTTGTACTCTTTATTTAATGTTTTTGTATTTTTTAACCCTTTATGGCCCAATTTTGTCTTGAAATTGAGTAATTTTATTAAATGGTTAGCGAGAAATCCAGTAAGCTTAAATTGGCGCCAAATAAATCATTGTTGCCAATACACGGGCAGAAACAAGAAACAACAGGAACAACACTGCGCCCGCCCTAACCTCAGAGTATTTTCTGCTAACCTTAAACAAAATTGCTACAGTTGCATTGGTCCGAGGCTACTTTGGGCGAGAAAAGGTTAAATTATAAACTGGATATGAAAAACGTTAGGTTTGGCTAATATAACAATCGATACAATGGGCTGAAGTGCCGTGTTGGAGATTAATGATTCTAAAATGGAGATTTTAGATTGATGTCAAAAAAATTGTTGCAAATACAAGAAACACTAAACTCATGGGTTTAAAAGTTAAATTAAATTAATTAAAATTTGGTGTTGCCCTGAGGCAACGTTGGGCAAGAAAGGATCAATATTTATTTATATATTTGAACGTAAAGAAAAACCTAATAACAAAGAACGAAGAGAACAAAATAGCAAAAAAGAACACTAAAGAACAAATCAAAAAACAAAAACAAGAAAAATAACAAGAGGAATAAAGAACACAAACAACAAAAGAAAGAACAAAAAGGCATAAATTCTTTTCTCATTGCGCAACCCGGATATCTCCAAGCGGGGACCATCGTGGACTTAGTGTTACGTTACAAACCTCCGGCGAAAAACGATAAGACCTCTAGGCAAAGACAAAAATCTCTGATCTAAGGTGCAGTGAAATTGGAAGAAAAACCTAGAAGGTTAAAATTATAGATACAGAAGTACCTTCAGATACACAGAATCACATATTCTGGCCAGGCAGTCACATATACACTGTAATTTCATCGTATAACTAGGATATTCCACAAAAAATTAATTTTCTCCAATAGTATATGAAAAAAAGAGAAAAAACAACAAGAACGAAAACAGGTTTTTATTATTACCTCTGAGATAAGATAATGTTAGACTTATTGATTGTAACTCACAACCATAGCGCATGCCAATTATATGTTTCAGTTGGTACACACTGTACAAAACAGGCTAGTTTTATTGTTTGATGTTTTAACGAAAAGGATTACGAAAAAAAGACGACAATGGTTTTCTTGACCATTTTGACCCACCCAACGAATCATATTACCATAAAACACGAATAAATAATAACAATGAAACAGTCTTAAAAATTAGAAATTATAATAAGTTTTATCTAAACCTAACTAATCTAATTTGGGATCACATTCACTCTAATAAATACGTTCACTCTCAATAAACCGAGAAAAGAAGCACAAGACGTCATGTCCAAGTAGTATTATATAACTAATCTAATTGAGGATCTTTGGAGTACTCGATATTCCATCATCACCCTTCTCACACTAAACATCACGCCAAATTCAATCGCAGATATGTATTGAGTACTATATACAATAACACGGTACGGTTTCTTATAAAAATCGGAACAGGAGAGCAAATACCTCCCTGCGGATGCACAATTCTCATATTGGGCACGCTCTCTATAATGAGCCAAGGAATGACGTGTTGTAGTACTTGATATTCATCCATCATCCTGTAATTATCTGACTAATCTAATTGAGGGGTCGATGAGGTACTCGATATTCCGCCGTGGGCCTTATTACACTACACACTCACGCTAATAAGTACCTAGTCCTCCGGTTATAGGAGGTATGACTGGAATTATTTTACTTTTACTTTAACAGAGGTATTACCGGTTGATCCGATTTGGTCAAATTGGTGTACGGTTCATTCTTACAAACTGGCAATATTAATGCAATGTAAGCATTTTTTATTGTCACTCCGATACTTAATCTTAGTTATGAAAGTACAAAATTATCCGTCTTAGCAACCGCAGGATTAAATCGCGCCAGTATCAGCTGGAACTTTTAAGTATTGACTGAGTCAGAAGAGCGTCGTCGGTTTATTTTCGTTCAGAAAGCATTCGGTCACGATTTAACTTTTTAACTTATTGTTAGTGCAAAACGTGGGTCATCTCACGACGGTGAAAACGGTTGCCAACTGGGATCGTCGTATCACGACACGGCACTCCGTTCCTCGGCCTCAAAGAAAATACCGATTCCGTCTAAAAAGGGCAGATCCCGCAGATTCGGCAAAGCGGAAAAGAGGGATTTCTCTAGACGGCACCGAATTCGTATTTTAGGGATCCGGTTTCCTCCACGGGCGGGGGCGTAAGAACGAGAGGGTTTCTCGGATAGGTGAATGGTTCTTACGCCCCTGACACCGAAGGGCGAAGGGATCACAAATCGAAGAGAACAAATGTTCGTGAGTCGATTTCTCATGGGAGACGCCCATTACACAAATCCTCCCAGATTTAGAAATCCCTTAGCTCGAAGGATGCATCATTTCTTTCCGCCGCCCCCGAACATTCACAGGGCCACTACATCCAGTTTAAAACATCAATTTTCTCCCGGTTTCGACTTGCGTGTTCGCCTCTTCTGTTATAGCTTCTGGCTGCTTCGAACATCGCATATGTGACCTGGTTTCGTCGACAATAAGTACAAACAGTCCAACATGGCTTCAAAAGGAATCATTTTATCGTACCAACATTTAACGATATTTGGGCCTTCTGAAGGCAACAATAATTCCACGTACCTAAACTTTAAGAATTTAAATTCATTTGTCTGAACCGGTACAACGGAGAACTAAGGAATCTGGACTTGAATGGAATATGGACTCTCCGATAGATGATTTTTGTAACGAGGGGATTTCAACTACGAGGTTATATGAACCCTCGTGATGCCGGCGTTTTTGAAAAAAAGCTATTTGTTAAGTATGTCGTGGTCGAATGCAGGGCCGCAGGATTCGAACCCGGGACCTTTTCCTTACAGTGACGCCTAAACCGTCGCCGCCACCGACGCCCCTATAGATGATTTTATCCTAGGCTCTTAACAATATTGTTAATTATAAGTGCAAAATGGGATGGATGGAACGGACGCTGATGAATGAAGCAATGGCGCTCTTTAAAACGGCCCAGGGAAAGATTGCATCCGAGATTCGTTCTCGAATGATAGATACTGATGTGCGTCTAGGGTCGGGAGGTTAAGGATTCCGCCAGGGACAATAAAAGGAATAAAAGGCCGGCCGGGAAGGAGTGCGGAATAATTTGATTGCTTCCTAGGGTAAGGAATCGCTGGAACGGTCGCCCAATCTCTCCGACTTTCCCCGATTCCTCCAGGGCGAGCGTGTCCGGTTTGGCCCAAGGCGGCCAGATCGTGACCCGGGCCTTTTGAAGGAGCCACCGACGTCGAGTCCAAAGCGGCCAACCGACTTTACACGGAATACCAACTGTTCTCGTTTCAAAACCTTATTCGGTCTATTTTCCCAGCGGTCCGGATTGCGTCCAAGCCTTCAGACTCGCACGACCGAGGCAAAATGAAAATACGCAATTTGTTACAGAAATCTCTAGTTTTGTGTGATTCTGGACCGCTTTTCCTCGCTGTTTTGGCCTGCCAAACGCATTTCGCAGTTTCTCCATCTTCACCGGTGGTTTTGTGCGGTCCTGCTCCGCCTATCCTAGCTGTTTTTGATCTGCCAAATGCGTTTCGCTACTCCTCTATCTTCACCGGTGGTTTTGTGTGATTTAGTAGTTTTCTTAATTTTCTACTTTCTTAACTCGTAACAACATGTTACTGAGAATTGTTATATGAAGAATCACGATGTCGGTTGTGAAAGTTCACATTCAAAAAATAAGATATGTATAGGGCAGGCAAGTAACAACATGTTCAAAGTGCCAATTAAGCATAAATATATAAAGTATTGACTTGCTTCGCACTTCCAGTGCAAAATTTTTTGTTATTTAAATAATGTCAATTTTGTCCTCTTTGACAATTGCCCAAGAGGAGGGGTTGAGTAATTTTTCTTCTGTTGCTAGCAATTTTTTACCGCTAATGATAAGGATAGGGTAAATGTTGACGAAGAGGAGGAGGAGGCGGAGGCGGTGGTTAGGATTCGAAGGGGGGCCGCCGTCGGGGCGTAGAAGGGGAATAGGCCCTCTCCCCCCAATGGCTCGTGATAACAGAAATTGCCCTGTCAGCCCGCAATGATATATACCCTGAATTTCCATACCCTACCCACCCCTGCCTTAGATCTATCTAACATTTCTTTCTCCTTCCTCTTCCCCAATTGGGAACCGGGAGAGGGTGCGAGCGAGAGGGCAGAGATAGAAAAAGCTTCCAACACCGCTTAATTGTTTATAAGTTGACTACGGGGGCCACGGCTTCTACTTGGATTTGGATGGAAACGGACGCCCACCACCCGGTGGTGGTGGGTCCACTGGTAGAAAACCAAGACAGAAACGAATTACAATTTGAATCTCAACCAACGTGTAACCCGGGGGGGGAGGCTACTGAATATTTGTGTCAATTACGTTTTGCAAAAATCACCCAAATCTAAGAAGTAAACGTCAGTGGTTGGTCTGTGTATTTCATTTCAGAATTTTTACGTTCCTTGTTAAGTTCAAGGAGAGCTTTTCGTTTACAATTTGGCCATTTTGGATCCAAATACCTGTCAATACAAGGAAAGCCTCAGCACATTTCATTTAGTTTGGCCTTTTTCATTCATTTCTTCTGCCTATTATTCTCTGTGATACTCTCGGTGGTATGGTCAAGTCTGCCAAGCTTTCGACCTATTTTAAGGTCATCAGGGCAAAACAGTCTTACAGATGTCTACAAATTGATATAATTTTTTTGAATGATTTCACGTTTTTTGAACACTCAGTTCCAACATTGCCAACGACTGTAACGCTATGTACAATACACTATACTCTCTGTGCCACTCTGTGGTCACACACTTGTAGGTTTGGGTAATTTGGGGTGAATTTATATTATGTGACTGTTCATGGAAACATGTCTGACAGTGCGAGAATATATTCAAACAAGTAAAACTACAAGAATTTCCGTTCACCAACCCGCAGAACTCATGGAGGCATCTCACAATAGTTGTTACAGCTCATATTAATATTAGTAATTAGTCTATAGCCACTGTACGTTCTGACATTTCGGGTGGGCTAGTTTGATTATCGATTGGGAAAATCTGAAACTGTTTTGTTTTCACCTCAAGAGATTATATTACACCAGTTTCTGAATTTAATTATCAGTGTATTATTATTTATTTCTAAAAAAACACCACTCATAGACAAGACCGTTGAATAATCATTGTCTTTAGAACCTTCAACGTTTTGTTTGATATTCGCATTTAACCCTTTATGGCCTAATGTTGTTTTAGATGAATTTTTATTAATTTTGTTAAAGGTTAACGTGATATTCCGTGAGTTTAATGATAGAGCGATTTAAACTAATTTATAATTTTTATGTAAAGAGTAGTTGAGATGAACAATTAGTGTCACGAGCTGTATTTTTTTTTCAGATCAACCACACTATATAAAAATTATAAATCAATTTAGCAATTTGGTTTATGTTTGGCGGGAAATACCGCGGATTTAAATTGGCGCCAAATAAGTCAGTGTAGCCAATAGACGGGCAGAAACAAGAAACAACAGGAAC
The DNA here is from genome assembly GCF_000648675.2 of Cimex lectularius. Classification (NCBI taxonomy): domain Eukaryota; kingdom Metazoa; phylum Arthropoda; class Insecta; order Hemiptera; family Cimicidae; genus Cimex; species Cimex lectularius. Next base: position 1,465,308 of record NW_019392670.1, on the reverse strand, counting down.
AACACTGCGCCCCCCTAACCTCAGAGTATTTCCTGCTAACCTTAAACAAAATTGCTGAAATGATTTATAATTTGTATGCAGTGTGGTTGAGATAAAAAAAATTCCGTTCGTGATACTAATTTTTTATCTCAACCACACTTTACATAAAAGTCATAAATCGGTTTAAATTATTAATTTGGCTAAATAGGACTAACTAAAAAACACGGATTAAAATTCCTAATGTTGGCATTGCTCTGAAACAACTTTAGGTAAAAAATGGCTTAATTTTCTTTTTAAATAAATAAAGCTTTTTATCTATCTATAAATATACTTTAGAAATCGGTTGACGAAACCATCGAATTGGCCACCCTTCAGGAATGGTTCATCACCTTGCAAACTCCAGACGAAATCTCACTATTTAATATGTTTTTCTGCACTTAAGTAGGTTTATCCCGACTTTGTTCAAAAGCCAAATCTTCAAAATATCCGTTGTTTTCTTAAACGGGAGCGTAAAATGTGAAAATGGTCTAATGATTAATCTTATCCTTGTTTATGAGGTTTAAGAGGCACTTAAATTTTTTTATCAGGCGTATAGAAATAGTGTAAAATAAGAATCGAGAACATAATTTAATACAGACTGACGTCAGCCGGCGACACTAAACCAATCCGATTTATGAAACGTCAGGATTTTTCGGCTTGGGTCCATTCTGCGTGGTTTATCCCCCGTAAATTTGAACGTAGCTAGAACCCGACGGATGCAAATCCGAGGCTGCAACGGCACAAATTGTTCAAAATCGGCGAGACCGGTGTTTTTTTGACGTAGATACCGATCCCTATTCTCCTCTACGCTTAGGCTGGCATATTCGTAAGCATTTTATTTTTGGACTCAACAGCGTCAAAAAAGACTGTTATTATTTTTGGCATCTGCTAGCTTTTACATTTAAATATATTGTGCCCCTAACTTGTACCGTGCCAATGAAGGATATTTAATACAAAAAAACTGGTTTGTTGTGGCCGGGATTACGAAAGCCGAAGCCTATTACACGCGTTTATGAACCATCCATGGCATATGCGGTTCGTACCTGTACATAATAAACTGCAGATCTTTCCCAAAATGTAATTATTGCGACGAGGCAGATGATCTTGGCCACATCTTCCTGTGCTGCAAGAAATTTGTGCTCCAGCGACAAATTATGCTCCAGGTCCTATGATGGAACGTCGTATGAACTTGAAACCCTGAGGATGTTTGACAATGCCGTATACAGCACAATTTTCTGGTGTGCGTGCGAAGTTTCAATATGGCCATCATCCTTCTGTCCCATTACTAACTTGTGTTAAATATTAAGCTACTATCTAATGCATACGTTTCTGAGGTCGACGGCAGGGGAACGCTCAAGGGCTCCCTGAGCAAATTTAACCCCCGATTCCTAGAGAGTTGGGTCTTTTCAATAAGTTATAGTTTTCATCCACACTCTCGAAAAGGTAACGGTTTTCTCTTATAAATGATAACTAATTGCGATTTAGGTAGAGACTTTGTATGTTGGAAACGCGTTGTTTATAATCCTTGCCCAAAATTGCCTCAGAGCAACAGCAAATTTAGTAAATTTGCTAAATGGTAGCTAGTGTTTAGGGAGGGTGCACCAATCGCACCCTTTCTTACCCAAAGTGATTTCAGAGCTAAGCCAATTTTAGGAATTTTGTTTAAGGTTAAGAAGGAAATCCCTTGAGTTTAGGGCGAGTGCGGTGTTGCTCCAACTCTCTTTCTGCCCGTGTATTGGCAATACTGGTTTATTTTGCGCCAATCTAAACTCAAGAGTTTCCCCGTTAACCTCTAACCAAATTGCTAACGTACTTGCTTTAACACAACATTGGGCCATAAAGGGTTAAGGGGGAGACTTCGTACTAGTGTACTCGTGGGTCGAAAAGTAGCGGAAGATTCGTGAGGGTCTTCGAAAGTCGAATGTGTTTTTAAAAAGCGATGACTTTAACAATCGTGGAGCATTCTGGTAAGATATTAAGTGAAATAGGTGTGGATGGGGCGCGCGGCTGTGAAATTGCATCTAAATGACACGTTAAAGCAAGGGCAGGTGGGTAGGCAGTGAGAGCGTAATGGTAAAAACACCGACGACTGAGGGGAGAGATAAAAACCCAAGGAAATGACCTGAAAAAATGCCACTCACCCAATTTAGTTTATTCTCCCTTCCATTCCCTACTTCTTCGCCGGGGGAGAAAGAGTCAAACTTAAATTAAGAACGAGATTATATAAAAAGTAGGAGTGAGAAAGAAGAGGAAAAGTTTCCGCAGTCCTCACGGGCGAACGCGTCTAATTTTAACAACGACTCCGTGAATCAAATTATTTATAAAAATGTACTTGCCGAGTCGGTTGGGCCAGGGAGGGTGGATCCTCGGCCGCAAGAATCCCTAAGGGGATGGAATTCAGAACTTGAGACCGTCAATAAGGTTAGACAACGACTTCGGAACTTGATATTGATAAAGTTTGTCCAGGAACTCTCAAGCCCCGGGTGAATAGAATATTTACACAAATACAAGTGGAGACTTACTCGTAGAGACAAACTCCGCCCTTCCGCTGGCCGGGCAAAATCTAAAGGGGGGTTGAAATGCTTACGTCCGATTGAATTGACTCTCGCGCGACGAAATGAAAGCTCGCGGTTTTGACTGCCGTGTGAAATAATTAATACGAGGGAAACGTTTTTCTGAAACCGTGACCATTAGATTAAAAGCTTTTTCTTAGCCCTGTTACGTGTTCTTCGAGCAAGTCGTTATCTGATTACAAGAATCGAATGTATGTTGTAGCCGGAGTTTTGAGCGTGAGACACTCTCGTTTACGCGTATCAGCTGAAAGCTTTTTGATATAACCCCATTGAAATTCACTCCTACGTCCGATTTATATCAGCCGGGGTTAAGTAGCTCATAAATAAACATTTATCACTGCTTTACAGACTTAGGCTTCGACAAGTTTACATTTATTTTTTCGTGTTGTTCCACTACAAAAATGCAAATTTCCATAAATATGATAATTGCTTAATTGTAAGCCTGTGGCGTTTATTCGTTTTTGTTTTCTCGCTATAAACTTTAAAAGGGCCGCTTTTACCTTAAATGCGGTACTCGTGCTCGGCCCGAGTCTCACGCGAAAAACATAGTTTTCCCATTTTCCAAACGATACGGATGGGCCGTTTTTCATGCTCCGATTGATGAGAACAGGGAATTCTCGTTCTTCCTCCAATCTTTTCTTTAACGCCATCGTGGCCTTTTCGCAATTCTGATATATATTTATTATTATTATCATTACTTTTTGTTTCACCTCTTGGTAAGAAGGGTGAAATTCGACCTGTCAAGAGTTTAACAAAGTTTCTGACAGTTTTGGAACACGGCAACTCAAAAAAATTTAAAAAGCGCTTATTTGAAATGCTTTTAAGTCCCGAGAGATTAGTTGTGCGCCGAATAAATCAATGTGACCATTACACGGGCAGAAACAGCAGGAACAACTCTGCGACCGCCCTAAATTCACGGGATTTTCTGACCGTAAACAAAATTGCTAAAGTTGGCATTGTTCTGAAAAAACTTTGGGCAAGTAATGGTTAAATTATAAAGCGGGTATAAAAAATTTTATGGCCAATACAGCAAGCGATACAAGACGAAGCGGTGGGAGTGATGAGCAATGTTAGAGATAGAAGAGTCCAAGGAGGATTTAGATTGGCGCCAAGTAAAGCAAAGTTAACAATAAACTGTCAGGGACAGCAGGAATAGCACTGCACCCGCCCTAAACTTACGGGATTTCTTGTCAACCTTAAAAAAATATTGCTAAAGTTGCTCTGAAGCAACTATGGGCAAGAAAGGGTTATGGCTCCTGGTTCGGATTCTAAGTTTTTGCCTGCTTCTGTTGATGCATTTTGTTGTTTCCTTCCAAAATTTGCAACTAGGTGCTTGGATTGTTAAGTCCAATGAAGTGCACAGTTTACTCATCTTCTTTTTGTCTTTTTGTGTAAGATTCTTATTGAAAGTCTGATTCCCTAAGCCGCAGAAGGTCTCAGGATCAGTGGTATAGCAGCTTTCCTTGCAAGGTGGTAAAATTTCGCGTGGAGACTCTACTCCCACATGTCCTGGGTTCCAGCGGAGGAGGGACTTTTTGCATAGCTAATCAATTTAATCGTTGCAATGCAGCATTATTCATTTTAGTTTATGGATATTTGAGCTTAGAGTTTTGATGGCTGTTGGCTATCTAATATTATAACTTTATTCTTGGTTTTGTACCCTTTGCTCAATTTCATCTATGTAAATCTCAATGATTTCAGCCTGTAAGATACTGGTCTATTTCCCCATCGTTTCTGACTATGTAGTTAGGACCGAACACTCCTGACCCAGTACCTTCCAAAATTAAAGTAACATAAAATCATTATTAGTTCGAACAGTTGCCGTGCTCGACTCAATTACGAACGTGTGAGGCAGATTTCTACATATCTTGGTTTCGTCGAATTCTCGTATTCCTTTTAGTAGACACAATTGTGGACAATAGGACGATTATCATCATTTATTGTGCTGAAAGGGGGAGGAAACATTGTGTGGCAGCTTTTTTTTTTAAATATTTTTTTCTCTATTCAAGTCTTAGAAAATCAAATGTAAATCATGTTAGGCTTTACAAAAGGAATACCATATGAGTGGTATATGCATGAGGAGCCCCCGTACGTTCGTCGGCGTAGTTCAAAAGATGGGCGTTTACGCCGCGAGTCGTGACTCGGCAGTGGATCGAACCGGGATGAATAATTTATTCAGATTAGTATTTTCTTATTCGTTCTGGCAATTTTAATGAAATTTCTCGGAGCCTGTGTCATGAAAAGGCAGCCAATGAATGGTTAACACCCCCCCCCTTTCAAACCTATTTTTAAACATTAGGTTAAACTAGGTTAGGTCTTCACGATCTTTGTGTTAACTCTGTTAGGTCCTGTTAGAAAGACAAAAATGATGACGTAGACTTGTAAGAATCGTCTAGTTAACATTACTCGAACTAACAGGCCAGGGCCAATGTTACATGCTAGGTCGAAAATGTAGTCACTTTGCTATCCATTAGGGCGTAGGTAACCAACATGGCAGCCACGAAGTTAACAGCTGTTTTTTTTTGTTTACACGTATTTTTATTCTTAAATATGCATTACATAAATCAGACTAATGCATTTCTTTTGTTAATTTCTGGCCTGTCCTTATGCTCTCATTCATAGTGGATACATCCACCTATCATATAAAATAGTTGGCTGTTATTCGTTAGGATACAAGTTAGGTATGTCGGCACGAATTGAAGCGTGTCATTTGTTATTACTTTTCGAGTGCATTTTGAATGAAAGAGTTGATTAATTTTCCTTTTTTATTAACTTCTGGCATCTTACAATTTAACACAAAAGAAAACCAAAACAAACAACAACAAACTTTCAAGGGCTGTTATAGCTCTATTTTTGGTTCTACCGGAGCATTGCGGAAAAATTAACATTTAACATGCTAAGAAAAGAGAAGGGGGCGTTCACGATCTTACTGGACATTTCTCTATTCGAGTTAACACGAGTTAACATCTTACATCGTGAATACCCCTGTTATCAAGTTTTCATCTTTCTAACCCATTTCTAAAATATTAGCGGTTGGGAATTTATACGGATTTGTGAGATTTCAAAACACACTTTGGTTAATTATTATATTTAATGTTTGCCGTACGTTTTATGACCGAAAAAAGTTTACAGTAGTACAATTAAAAAACCAGATAGAGCAAACTTGCCCTCCAGAAGTCAGTGTCACTAGAGCAATGAGTACAACAGTTGGAGGTGTTTTTAAACCTTGCACCGCGCCTTGGATTCTAATTCTAAGAAGAAGCCCCTTGGCTCACAGGCTCATAAAAGGACAACCATGCAAAGAGAGGTCATGACAACGAATAATGGAAACTGAGGGATGTCCAACTAACCATTTAACCAAATTGCTCAAGTTCGTCTTGTTCTAAGACAACATTAGTCTATAGAGAGTTAACTGGCCGGTTGGATTTTCCCTCTCGTATTTTGTTTGTTTTTCTACCGTTAATGTAAATATGCATCGGGCGAGTTAAAACCGTAGGAGCGGAATGATTAAATGTTGACGTCCCGCCTCGAGCTCGGGAATTGTTTCTAGTATAAAGTAAGTGATTGATGAGTTGGCGCCGACCCGAACACGATTGCCTTTACCCCTCGCATTGTTCATAACATTCCTCTGTCTCGTTTATTTTATTACAGTAAATAGTGCCAATATGTGCTTGGAATAACAAGAGGGGACCGGGTTTAAGTGAATTTTCGGCTTGGGTCCAACACGCCATTTCTCCAGTCATCGTTTAATCGTTTGTCGAACGATTCCATTTGAAAATATTTGTTTAATCCCTGGTTGTTTTTATGATTTATGATCGTATGTTAGTTTTAACGAGGTACTTTCGTAATATGCTTTGTTGTTTGTTACTTGTAAGTACGGCGGCACGGTTAACTTTGAAATTGTTCAGTGTTTTTCCATTTGCCTTTAAATTTCGTCCAGTGTTTCTGCTCGTGTATTCGCAACACTGATTTATTCGACACCAATAATCTCCCATCTTGGAATCTTCTATCTCCAACATGGCACTTCACCCCACCATCTTGTATAGATTGTTATATTAGCCAAACATAGTTTGTCAGATTCAGTTTATAATTTAGCCCTTTCTTGACCAAAATTCCTTCGGAGCAATGCCAACATAAGTAATTTTGTCAAAGATTAGCGAGAAATCCCGTGAGTTTAGGGCGGGCGCAGTGTTGTCACTGCTGTTTCTGCCAGTGTATTGGCAACACTGATTTATTTAGCGCCAATCTAAACTCTACCTCTAAACTCACGAGATTTCCCGCTAATGTTGAACACAACTGCTCTAAGACAACGTTAAACGCCATGAAGTTTAACTGGCAAAGTGGCTGTCAAGCAAATATTTACAAAGTTGTTTCTACTTGATCCTACAGTACTTTCTTGTATTTCCCTGCATTAAGTGCGACTTTTCTATTTCTCCTTGTAACTTCTTCATTTGAATCAGTCTTTTTCGTCTCGTCCCGTCTATTTCCCACCCCATGCTATCTCTCGCTTCTCCCTCTTTCGTCTCAAAGTTCCCTCTTCGACTTATCTAAGATTTTTAATTAATTTTATCTCGATTTTTTTTTACACCGAGCCTCTCTCACCCCTTCTCCACGGCCCGTTTTTCCCCTTTCCGCAATTGTTGTCTTTTGTCGAGTTTTAAAGAACGGAGAGGTGGTGGAAAGAGGTTTGTAGTTACACTCAGAGCCAGAAATCGCAATATCTCGGACGTTTCTTATGTGTCGAAATTTCCGACTACTTGACGCCTCGGTCAACTACTTCCACTTTTCTTCTTCTTCGACTAATCGTCGTATTAAGTACACAGTAAATCGTAGCGATAGGAAATTATATAAATCCCCTGGGATGAAAATCAAAAAGAATCCTATACTGAACTGGGCATCAAAGATTATGACTTAGGGCCAGTTGCACCAACTTGGTTTAAACTCAGTTTAGTATTGAACCGAACTTAAAATTTCCTTTTTTTATTTTATGTTGAACAGAGTACAAATGATGAATCCAGTTCAACTTTTAACTGAAGTCGAACATGGGTTAAACCTAGTTCTGAGTTAAGCGTTCATTTCGTAATATAAACTGTGTTGTTAAATATGGAACTTTTGGTCAACAAAATTGAAAACTATTTTAATGAGTTTTTGTTCCCACATTACAATAAAAATTGATCAACTTTTTACGTTCAAATTTTGAACGTTGTTTCTAAGTTTAACACCAGCTTAGTTTAAACTCAGTTTGGTATCGAAGTTAAGGGATGTTCATTTCATAATATAACCTTTTGTAAATGAAAAATATAATAGCGAATAATGATATAATAACGAATAAGCTTGACTCTCGTTCTTGCCATTTTTAATGAAAAACGGTTTTGAAAAATAATCATTACTCCACGGGAAGGTTGAGCTTATAAGTGTGTATAATTTATCAGTCGTGGCAGGAGAAGGATAGATAATAAATTTCAAACGCGCAGGGGGAAATTTAAAAAGCTCCGCGCGTAAAAAGTCTGAAGATGGGAGATATGAGATTTATGTGTGTGTTGTTATTAGCGTGCCCTATCAGTGTTGACTGACCAGTAGCTGTGGCCCCTGTTGATAAAAAGCCCTGATGGAAAGTAATATTGGGTTAATGAGTGTTTGCTGGGGTAGTCTGAAGCTAATGGGGCGCAAGGCGGCTCCCCGCCTTCAGATATTTACAGTGACTCATGCCCATTACTTCACTCACACACTGATTCTACTGGTCCAGGTCGCACCTCGGTTGAAAAATAGGGGGTGGCTGTCGGTGTCGGCTCTCTAGAGGGATGCAAATGGGATACGACCCTAAGCAGATTAGACCCTCTCATGGCTTTAGTACGGGTATTAACGCTAGTTTAAACCTGCTAGAACGACGACCCCCTTTTTATCGCATAGACTTTATAATTCCCGGTTTCATTCTTGAAACAATCGCCGTTTCCTCAGCCCTCGTGACTTATCTCGGTTTAGGCTTTTGCCGAGAGAAATAGGAAAATGTGCTCGAAATATAAATCGTTACTTGTTTTTTTCTGTGTTTTTTATGCGCAGCATAGCGTGTATCTGTCCTATATAAAAGTTATTTTTCATAACCGGTTTCAACCCCGTATCCCGAACCTGCCTCAATCCCCCCCCCCTTTTTCCACGGTCATTCCTTTCCTCGGCTTTTCTTACATAAAATACACCGTCCGTTGATATATATCATCATTACGACCTAGGAGTTTTCATTTAAGTACTTAATATCGATCCGAAACTGCCAGTCACAGAAAAAAAGAAGATCCCGAGATTTACGAGCGCTCATTAAGTAAGCTAAAAGTGAGGGCCAGGTAGGCCGTTACAAAATAACATCCTTCATATTTCTTGCCGCGGTACTTCACGGCTTAAAACAAAGCCGCAACTATGTATTCTACATTTTGAACCCTTCGACGAATTTCCCAGCAGAACAAAATTGAAGAACTCCAATCTGTGGGTTGTTTGTGTCACGCTATTTATTAAATTGTCCAGTCAACACCAAAAATCAATACCGCAAAGTCTACAAGTATAAAGTACATATGAGTTATGTATTGTATCATACCTATGTATAATGTTAATATTAACAAAACTCGTAAATATGCAATGCCTTTTGTTATTTTAACGCCGTTCATTCGCAATCATTTTAATCCAAATTTATGATTTTTTTTTTTATTAAATCATATCTTTCACATTTCAGATAATTAAAAAAATAATAATTCTCTTCTTTACTGGAGTGCCTAAAGGCTGGTAAGAAGTGACTTTTTCAAAATCTGCATCAACGAATTTACTCAAACTTAACATTTCCGGAAAATGTTTTAGCTATGCTGATGACACTTGGATTATTTCCCGTGAGTTTAAATTGGCGCCAAATACATCAGTGTGACCAATACTCGGACAGAAACAGCAAGAAGAACACTGCGCCCTCCTTAAACTGAGAGGATTTCCTGCTAACCTAAAACAAAATTGGTACAGTTGGCATTGCTCCGAGGCTACTTTGGGCGAGAAAGGGTTAAATTATAAACTAGTTGTGAAAAAGGTTACGTTTGGATAATATAACAATCGATAAATATATAATCCTTGTTGAAGATTAAGATTGCAAGGACGATTTTAAATTGGCGCCAAAAAGTCAGTGTTGCCAATAAAGGGCCCAAAGAATCACTAAATCTATGGGATTAGCTAAGCTTTAGCAAATGTGCTAAATTTAGTGTTGACCTGAGGCAACATTAGGCAAGAAAGGGTTAAGAGTTCCCCATATGTAGAAATCCATCAGGGTTTGTTTTTACATTGGTGATAACTGACCTTTGAAAAATTAAGCGCATGTGTTTAATGCTCCTAATTGGGGGCAACATTCTGTAAGCAAGTCTGTCGGTCTACAAAACGACGAAAGGCCACTTTAGCCCAGAATTTTGAAAACTAAAACTAAAAGTTTATCTTCAAAATGATTTTGTTCTTAAGGCTACAATAAAAACTAAATCTCCTAGGGTCTGCAATATCCTTTCCATTGGTGTTACAAAATGTACAGAAGGATTAACATTTCAGAGTATGGCAGACTTTATGGAATAAAGTTATTTAAGTTGAAATAACCTGAACAATGAGATATCTGGAATTACTGACTGGATTTACTATTTATTTACATCAGTTTTTTCAAAGACTTTGTACAATAATCAAATTTGAATTTTTTCTGTCACCTATCGCTGAAGTGACCTGGGGTAGATTTCCACGACTGGGCCTTTGGACTGCGAACGGGGGGAAAACCGAGGATGTTTTTTCTACATAACGATAGAAATTGAAAATCTATAAAATCATGAAATACGAGTTGATGACCAAAGCTTGAGAGCTAGAGATGAAAGATGGTTTCCGGGCTAAGTGCTCTTATAAAATTTGTACACCGTATAAATAATTAAAAATATAAAGGTTAACTAAAAACCAAAGGGGAGGGTGGTAATAGGAGCTGGAAGGGATTGTGATAGGAGAATAATGGCGATTCCGTGAACTCAATTAGACTGTAAAGTGACTATTATTAGAGAGGGGGTGGAAGTCCCTACGGAGTCGGTCATTACCCCATGGGATCATGCATTCTAGTTTATCTCGCCTTCGGTATAACTCAATTGTGATCCTGGCGGGAAGAGGGCGAACATAAATAAGAAGTAATGGAGACTGGACAAGGGAATCCTACCAAGAGCTACGGTTATTGTTCCACTCCCCCTTCTTCCTGCCGACCATATCTCCTAACGAAAATATCCCCAACCTTGTCTTCCAATCTTGTTACGTATATGCCTGGTTTTCAGACGCCCATAACCAAGCATTAGCTGGTGTAATGAACAATACCTACATGGGCTTTTATACGCCCTGAAAATCGTCATCCTTCCTTCCATCCCAGAACGGACATTTATCATCGTGACAGGGTTATAAACAATTATATACGTCCTGCGACGAACGGAAAAAAGAACCGTGAAATCTAAGTATCTTTCCACCTGGGACATGCACATGAAATATGTCAAATTTCTCTTTTACCAAGAGTCGTCTTGTCTTAACACAAACACTAAACAACTTTGCAGAACCCAGGTAAATTAATTACTAAAAGGTCGTTTTTTATCAACATTGATCTACGGGTCCTCCTTTTCCCATTATTTATCGACAATTTTTTTTAACCAAACATTCGACAAAAATTCAATCAGTTTGATTTTTATTCGCATCCTGATAATAATTCTTAAGTGAACAGCTAATGATAATGAGTAATTATAAATTATTGAACCGATCTGTTTGGATCCAATAACTGAACGATTTGAAAACGGAAATATATGCCCGGTTACAGTGCTTAAAAATAAATTTGAAACGATGGGTAATTTCTATGTAACCCTATCTTGCCCAATGTTGCTTCAAGGCAGACCTTAAATGTGCATAAAGTTACTTGAGAGCAATGCCAAATTTACCAATTTTGTGTAAGGATAGAAGGAAATCCAGTGAGTTTAGGGCGGGCGCAGTGTTTTTACTGCTATTTCTGCCCGTGTATTGGCAACACTGATTTATTTAGCGCCAAACTAAACGCACTAAGCTCATGGCATTTCCAATTAACCTTTAACAAAATTGCTAATGTTCATCTTGCTCTACGACAATCACTGCACATTCTGGCTTATTGTACTTTCCTAATTTCTTAGTTCTGCGCAATAGACCCGATCCTTCTGCTAAGAAGTACCAGGTCATTGACTTGTCCTTTACAATCCCTTTTCGTGGGGTTTCTTGTCATCCCAGGTTATGTCTCCATTGAGCAGTCGCATGCGAAGATAATATGGGGTGGCTATTCTTCCTCATCATTGCATAACAACAAATGGGGTCATCATTGAATATGCCCATGTGATGTAGGTGTTTTCTCAGATGCCAGTGACCGGTAGTCCTAACACTGAGTTTTGCCCTTTCTGACAGAGAATTTTCCAGTTTTGTTAAGGATTGTTTTAACGTAGGCTTACTGTGTAGTTCCCCTAGAGTTTATCCTGTTCTCCTTTTGTCTTTTTTTTAATCCATTCTATGATGAAGGATTCTGTTTTTATTAGCCGAAGAATAGGTACAAGGCCGTCTTGCAGCTTCCCTTTTGGCCAATGTGTCTGCCTTTTCATTACCCAAAATTTCCTTTTGTCATGGTGCTCGAGAGACTATCTGGTTGTTGTTTTCCCAGGTTTTGAAGATTTTAAATGCATGACTAATTTTGATATGACACTAAAATGAGAGATGCTTTGTTTTATATCGAATGAGGATTTTTTTATTAGTGTAAACTCTTTTATGATTTTCTAAGGCACATAATCGTACGAGTACCTTTTTATACTTTAAATTTACAAGGGTTGATGCAAAATATAACGTTGTTTAAAATGATTGACAATGGGGAGTTTTGTAAGGGAGGAAAGTATCGGGGTAGAACGGGATACATCCGACCTTCCAATAAATTCTTCCGATATTGTTATGTGCGGCCAGTGTTCGACGTCCATAGCCGAGCCGAGCACCGACTAACGCGGCGAACAACAGTCCCGACATGGGCTTTCATACCATCGACATTTATTGTCATGACAACGTTGTAAAAAGTTTACACACCTCGTTTGCCGATAATGGTGAAACAATGGAATCTCGGTGTAAATTCCGTTCCGTTTACTCGGTTTATCATTCTGTTTGCACTCCACATCGCCCTTTAATACAAATGTTTTGAGCCCGGGGTGTATTTTCCTAGGAGCCTTTTTAAAATAACAAACAGCGCTCATTTACGCGTCATTCCTGTATGGATTTGAGAGAAAAATAGCCCCTGTCGTGCACTTCTTTTAGAAACAAACCTCAGGGATAAGAACTAAGAGAACCCCACCTCGATATTATTCTCCCGTAGGTACTATAATGGACAGAACACGCTGACCAAATATATTTGTTGGGTAACGTTCAGTCGGAGTTGGATGTTTAAAGAGATCAAATTACACGGTTCGTTGATCATAGTTAATCAAAGCATGATTTAAATTGATTGATAATTCTAATATAAAGTGTGGCTGAGATGAAATTTCGGTTAACTACCACGGACCAACTAAAACATACGGGCTAATATAATTACCTGTACCTGCATTTCGCTAACAGCTCCCCTTGACCAACTTCACTCGCCGAGAATCCAAATACGATTACACGAAAAGAAAAAAGGGACTGGAAAAAGTTGTGGGTTGAGATGACGAGTCAGTCTCCCGAGGTACCGAAGTCGCTCTAGCTCAGTGCTTAGAGTAGCGGGGTACAGAGCCGGAGATCGTGGGTTCGAGTCTCGTTCCTAACATTAATTCCAACATTGTGGTGTTTGGTGACCGTTAGTCAATGATTATTCGGAGATCGTGAGATGCGATCTGGTGTGGCGTAGGTTTAGGAAAACATTTTCTTTATAGTACCAACGTTTCGATCTTTATTGAGATCATCTTCAGGGCCTGGGATTTAGAAACATTGTTTAAATTTTACAAAAACATGTAGGTGAGAAAAAAAATGTATTTATACAATGCTAGAAAATTTTAGATTAAAAGAAAACAAAAATTATACAATGTTAGAAAATTTTAGATTAAAAAAAATTTATTCAATGTAGAAATTTTTTTTTAGATTAAAAAGCAGCATTGTGTAGCATTGTAAATTCATTTTTTAATCTAAAATTTTCTAACATTGTTGTAGAAATGTATTTTTTTAATCTAAAATTTTCTAGCATTGAATAGAATTTATACAATGTAGAATTTTTTTTTAATTAAAAAAACAGCATTGTGTAACATAATATAAATTCATTTTTTTAATCTAAAATTTTCTAGCATTGTATAAATTCATTTTTTTCTTTTAATTTAAAATTTTCTAGCGTTGTATAAATTCATTTTTTATCTAAAATTTTTTAGCATTGTATAAATTTGTTTTTTTAAATTTAAAATTTTCTAGCATTGTATAAATTCATTTTTTATCTAAAATTTTCTAGCACTGTATAAATTCATTTTTTTAATCTAAAATTTTCTAGCATTGTATAAATTCATTTTTTTTCTTTTAATCTAAAATTTTCTAGCATTGTATAAATTTTTTTTCTTTTAATCTAAAATTTTCTAGCATTGTATAAATTTTTTTTCTTTTAATCTAAAATTTTCTAGCATTGTATAAATCCAATTTTTTTCCCACCTCCTACATGTATTTATACAATTTAAACAATGTTTATAAATCCCAAGCCCTGAAGATGATCTCATTAAAGATCGAAACGTTGGCACGATAAAGAAAATGTTTTTCTAAAACCTACGTCACACCAGACCGCATCTCACGATCTCCGAATAATCACTAATTTTTCATCTCAATCACACTTTAGATAAAAATTATAAATCAATTTAGCAGACTGCCGATCGGAAAAGAAAAAAAAGACGACTTAAAAAAAACTCTGACAACCATGATTATCATATTGTCTTTTTATTACATCAGACTTAATAGATTAGAGAATACACAAGTAAAACCGTATTGGATCCTAGCCGTTTACCATGCTAACGAAAATAAACACAATAAAGCGAATAGAATTTTTCGAAAGGGGCAGATCGCTGTAGTACTTAAACTTATCGATATAGATTATTTTCCACGGCAGATTAATAAAGCGTATGCTCACTTGTAACAGCTATTAATTTTGATCTCGAAGTGAAAAACGAAAAATAATCATAATCAGCACGATGCGACGGGGATTTTGTTTGCAGGGGTTCACGAAGGTAGTTTGTAACTCGCGTCACGGCCTCTGATCAGTAATTTTATTACCTTTTCGAAAAAAGCTTCGAATAGAGAACCTCTGTAAGAAAATGGACCGCAAACACCGACTTTATTTTAAAGGAAAGGGGACGGCGGCCTAAACCCTTGAGATTGGATCGAACACAAGGGTTGCATAAAAATAAGTCCTTTCTGGAATTGAAATGAACAAAAAAAAAAAAGAAGCTGGGGGAGAATTTTGACAATTTTTCCCTACCATCGTCATTCATTTCTACTACATTTACATTTTAACAGTCTTTAAAGATGAGCGGGCCAATTGAATCTTTATTTAATGGGCGCGAGTTAAAATTTTTAATTTTTATTGGCTCAACAAACTTTAAAAGAGAGTTTAACAAGCTTGATTGACGTCAATCGTGCTTTCGGTCCTTCAATGGATTGTTGTTTTTTTTCACACAAAAAATTAGTACAACCCTTCAAGATTATATTTGAAACGAAGATTTCTAAAGTTGGCATTTAAAATCCACCTATCGGGCAAAATGCCATTCTCTGCCTTTTAATGTTTCTACTTTTCTGACAGTGAACTACTTCTAAACGTCAAATCGTTACGATAAAAGGATAAAAGGCGAGGCTCTCATTTACCGATTTCCGAGTATGTTCGGCCCCTTATTTATTACACGGGCCGTGTATTATTTTCGGCTAGTGCCAGTTGCACTCACAAGAATTCCGAGGCTGGGGCTGGCTATACACCGTACGAGTATATCATGGGCAGGCCGGGGATTTTTTCCCCCTTTCGACGGACTGAAATAACTCGCGACGCCACACGAACCGAAAATAAAACGACGATGAGGCAAGAAAGAGTAGCAGAGAGCATCCGAGCGAGAGATAGAGATAGAGAATGGGTGAGCGGTGTACGTGAGTGAATGTATGTGTGTGTCGTTAGTGATATATATATTTTGAAAAAATCGAAACCAGGCAATGAGCTGACTGCTCGAAAAATTAATTTTATATGTGTGGTGATTAGTGACCGTTAATCGATAATTTTCAGAAATCGTGAGATGCGGTCTGGTGTGATGTAGGTTTCAGAAAAAAAAGAAAGGTTTAAAGAAAATGTTTTTCTGAAACCTACATCACACCAGACAGCATCTCACGATTTCTGAAAATTATTAATTTTATACCACAGTTTTATTGCAATAACCAAGATTCAATTTTTTAAAAAATTTTAGTAATTGTCACAAATTTTTCAGATAAATTGAAACCAACCTTGGTTTTGGTTTGGTATGATTTCATCTACGGCTATCCTATTGGAACTTCCCGTTGCAATCACGGTTTAAACTGGGTTTAGTGGAACCTTGTTAAATAATATGAACCAAGGTTCCATGAAGAACCTCGTGGTCTAATGATGACATGACTTGAAGAGTATAAATAAAAATGCAAAAGAAAAAGCACCGAATTATATCTGCTGAAAAGAAATAGAAATTGCCGGACTTGTTGCTGATTAGAAACACTATAAACGGTTAAAACTTTCTCATGTGAAAGAATCGATTCGATATTTTGCATGTCAAAAGTTGATTAATTTTTTATTGAAACGTGGGAGTAAAAACTAATTCAAATCGCTTTCAATATTCGTTGATCAAAAGTTCAATTTTCAATAGCATAAAGATTATATTTATAGGGGTATTCAAGATGTTTATTAGATGTTAACTTGTGTTAACTGGATTAGAGAAATATACAAAAAGATTGTGAACGCTTCCTTTTTTCTTAGCATGTTAAATTTTAATTTTTCCGCAATGCTGCGCGTGGTGACTGGTGTAGCCCCCTATGACAGGCTCGTGGTTGTTTGTTTTGGTTTTCTTTTGTGTTAAATTGTAAGATGCCAGAAGTTAATAAGAAGGAAAATTAATCAACTCTTTCATTCAAAATGCATCTATGTACTCGAAAAGTACTAACAAATGACCCGCTTCAATTCGTGCCGACATACCTAACCTGTATCCTAACGTCTAACAGCCTACAACTTATAGGTTAAGGGATGTATCTATTATGAATGAGAATATAAGGATAGGTGAGAAATTAACAAAAGAAATGTATTGGTCTGATTTAATTAATGGATATTTAAAAATAAAAATACGTTTCAATAAATAACAGCTGTTAAATTCATGGCCGCCATGTTTGTTACCTACGTCCTAACGGCTAACAATGTGACTACATAATTATTCGATTTGACTTAACATCTAACATTGGCCCTTTTAGATCGAGCAATGTTAAGTAGCCGATTTTTACATGTCTACATCATCATTTTTCTCGATCTAATGACGATTTCTCGACATTAGACGTATGAGCGCTCCTTAATTCTGAACTGTATTTAACCCACGATCGATGATGTTCAAACCAGATTCATTATTTGTACTACGTTCGAGATAAAATGAAAGAAGACAACTTTTAAGTTCGGTTAGTACTAAACTCAGTTTAAACCGATTTTGTGCAATGGGCCTTAATAGCAAACCGATGAAACCTATAATATACAACCGTTTCAAAACGAGAAAAAAATAGTTATAAAACTGTCTTGTTTTATTACGTTTATACGTCGTAAAAACGGCAGTTCGCAATAAGTTGAAAATAAAATGAAAGGAATCTGATTGTAATAAATGCAGAGGCAGATAGGAGAAGTTTAACTGCCACTGTGTGTAACAGTAAAAGCTAATCTAATCTTTAAAAGCGTAATAAATATTTACTATTTGTTTTTTACCTATTTTCTTAATCCCTCGGCAAACATTGCTACCCAGGAAAGGTGCTTGAATTGTGATATTCCACTGACGATACTGTGCTCTGTTTAACTTGCCTTTACTGTATCACTTTTGCTTATTGTAAAATAGAAAGTGAAATGCTACTGAGATGTTCAAACACCGGCGGACAGTAACGAAATTAATAAATATGACGACTAAAGTATTCTTAAATTACTTCATCATAAGGAGTTATTACTTAAGTCAGATTTGTAAACAGGATTTCTGAAATGCTGAACAAATTCAGCTAAAGTAAATAAAATAATTGCTCAGTTTTAACTCTCTCTTGCCAAACTTTGCCTCAGGGTAATACCAAATTTAGCAAATTTGTTTTAAGATAGCAGGAAATCCATTGAATTTAGGGCGGACGCAGTGTTGTTCCTGCTGTTTCTGCCCGTGTATTGGCAACACCGTTTTTTCCGCCAATTTAAACTCACGGGATTTTCTGCTCACCTTTTAACAAAATTGCTCCAAGGGGCAAACATTAGGGAAACAAATAATTTATCCAAATTTGTAAAAACAAATTGAAATATTTTTTTAAACAAATTTTAAAGACACGGTCCTGAACATAGTTCGTGTTGTAAGTTATCGCGAGCGAGATCGAACTTTAAGGTCATGCTTGACTTAAAAACGGCTCATCCGAAACGATCATACGCCGGTGGAACAAAAAGCAAAAAACGGGACAATTACACTAAATTTAATTTAGGACGCATCGAATTCAATGGATCGCGAAGTCACTTAGTAATTTTGTTTAAGTTGATTAGAGCCCGTTTCGAGACTTTAGGCCCGATATTGTTAAGAGGATAAAATGAAGAATGAATATATTTCAGAGATAAGATCATTAACATAACCTTCACGAATGTAAATGACGAATATCACGATCTTCCCTAACATGTTACAGCGACAGAATAATCCTTTGTAAGATTGAATATTTATCAGGCAGAAAACCTGAACTTGTATTTTCTTTTTTTCGAGATCGAAAGACCCATGGAAAAGAGTTGAAAGTTTTCGATGTCGGGGTTTTAAGCAACAGGGCAAGTTTTGCTCAATGATTCCGATGGTTTGGATCAGCGTCAAAGAATTTTTTTTTACTTCTTGAGCTCATAACAGCTGATATTAAAAGCGGGTACAATGTAGGAAGATCGGTAGAACGTCGATGGCAAGGTCGTTCCGAGGGCCCTCTTGTTAGGAGTTATTGCTCGTTATACGAAAGGGGGAGGACTTAGAAACAGACAGTTTCTGTCCAAGCGGAGGATGATGCCGGTGGACGGGAGGACCCGGGAGCGGAATGAGATAGAACGAGAGGAAACGGAGCCGAGGTATAAATTGGAAATGCCACAAGGTTATATGAAGGCCTGGGGTGGGACCTTCCCTAACGAAATGACAGTAATTCGAATTGTTTGCCTTGTACAAGCGCATTCCGGAGGAAGCCGCAACCCCCGGCACGGCGAAGTGAGATTAGCACTCTGTCACAATCCTTTTCTCCCTTGGCCGCAGCACAACTTCGGTATTAAGAAACTACATAATTAACTTTCTTGCATTTGAGACTGTCGGTCCTGAGACGCTCCAATTCTATCAGCCTCGCCTACACATACAAAACAGTAGAAGAAAATAATAAATTATTTTGGAAAACATTGAGTACTGAATCTGTTCAAAAGCGATACCGCGAGTTACTCTGACAGATAATACATTTATTGGAGAAAAAAACATGGTTTATCAATCGTACTTCAGGAACTTTGTTCGGCTATTTGTACAGTAACAGAGTCAAGAGCTCAGACAGTCTAAACCGCTGAAGGATCATCCTGACCTGACACTCCTTTGGCAGTCGCGATTGACACACGGACACATTTAGACCAAAGCCCGCGTATGTGTCAGGCATACAAAGAAATTGAAATGTATCATTTCTTGGCTCCATATAGAAAGCCTGTATGCCACCCGATATGAGAATTGCTCTCGAGATATGCAGGGAATCTTTGGGTCCTCCATTTTTCGAGGAAACTGTATTTCTGATTCTAGTTGTATCACCACATTTGGTGTCTGATGTATCCTGTGTCAACTGTTTCATGAGCATGTATTTATATGCGTATTGTGGGTTAAGTACAAGAGTATCGATGGCGGAATATCACTCACCTTAACGACCTTTAAATAGACTTGTTAGTGTACGTGCTCTTGATTTACATCCTGACAGATTTTACTAGTTTCAAAAATTCATCCTTCTTCTCTTATTTTGTACATTTGATTTCTGTATCCAATGAGGTCGTCGTAAGTTTCAAGATTTACATTTTTAACATTTATGGCCTAATGTTGTCTTATTGCAAGTCGAATTTAAGCAATTTTGTTAATGGTTAGTGGGAAAACCCGTGAGTTTAGATTGGCGCTAAATAAATCAGTGTTGCCAATAAACGGACAGAAACGGAAGGGACAAAATTGCGCCTGTACTAAACTCTCTGGATTTCCTGCTAACCGTAAACAAATCTGCTACAGTTGGCATTGCTCTGAAGCAACTTTGTGCAAGAAAAGGTTAAGTTAATGCTTGCACGTTTTTGCCAGAGCACCTCAAGGTTTGCTTTGACCTTCATCCATAGAAATACCTATTTTCAAATATATCAAATATATTGGACTCTATTAAATAGTTACCGTTAGTAGCATTTGGGCATTATTTTTTGGTGAATGATTTTTTTTATAATTGCATAAAGGAATCGATTGGACTTCTATTTTTACCTGTATCCTTCACTTTTTCTAAGTTTGAATAGGACGGTAAATTTCATTACGCAAGATTGTTTGTAAGTAATTGGTTTTCTTGGGAAATTCTCTTTGTCCCGGGTCGTCGAGGTTGTGCAAGAGGAAGTCGAGTCTTACATTGAATTTGGCAGCCGGTAGACTCAAAGTGGCGAAAAACACAATAAACTACTAATTGTGGAGTCCTTGTGGTCAGCTGGGCAAACTAATGTTTAGCCCTGACTATGCAGGAGACATTCACTTTTTCGTTTTCTCCGAATGGTTTCTTCGTTAAAACTTGCACAATAGAGGTTATCTAAATTATCGTATGTGAGGCATTAGTTGAGCAATAAATCTAGCGATCTGAAGCGACCTCTAGTGGCAGTTGTGACGTATTATGTTATCATAAACTTGTCTCGGTGGTCTCGCGCTAAGTGCTTTGTCCATTTAGGATCGCGTTCATAAACCTGACGCGCTGTCGATTAACATCACATTTATATTTAAAGAGATATTTTACGGTTTAGAACTATATCCGAAACTCTGCTACGTTTGCGTTATAATGTCGTCGATTGGCTAATTTGTGTTTTTTATTTTTGTCCACCTGGGAAAGAGAACGCCCACTGCGATCCGGTCGGACTTTATATAGGACCTGTCCGTAGCCTTAGAAAACGGGGACTCCTGCTGTTCGCTTCCCACTGGGTTCACCATCCGCCTCGCTGACGTCCCTTTATAAACTCGGTTTCGGTCCGATATAACCCCGAGAATGTTTTTTTTCCTAAAAGGCCCAATCCACCAGCTATTACGGCAGGTGCATAAATCAACGGATAGTGGATTTTTTCACCGGATGGCTAATTTAATCCTTCACGAATATAAATCGTGGAATAGGAAAAATTTCGGCTTTCTAAAGAGTTCACACCGTTCCTGGGCCTTTCCCCATGTCCGTGTGAACTCCCAGCGGACGGGGGTGGCTCCTATACGTAATTACGGTAAAACTGTCTTCATCAAATTTTCACCGGGAGGCGGACGGGCCTATTAAATTATTTATTTGTGAGGGGTCGGAAGGTGAAAGGCCGGCGGGTTTGGGGGCGGCGAGAAAACCCGGCCACCAATTTCGGTTCGGATCCACCCTCGGACCTCCACCCTTACTACGTGTCTATACTGCATACTGTCTCATACCGGACGGTTTAATAACTCCGGCCCCGACCCACTATCTATATGATAATTGCTATTACCTCTCTAAACCTTAGCCGCCATAAAACAAAATACCTTATATGCCGAGAGATCCCAGTAATAACCCCAGAAAGAAATTGCCCTTTATCCTACCAACCGCTCGCATTACTCGACTCGAATCGCTCTCGCCGGTTTTCTTTCAAACCCACATCGAACTGGAGAAGGAATCCAATTATTTACAAATCAAGGGAAAACAAAAATATTAACAACCGTCCAACAGTGACAGTACAAG
Source organism: Cimex lectularius (assembly GCF_000648675.2). NCBI lineage: Eukaryota > Metazoa > Arthropoda > Insecta > Hemiptera > Cimicidae > Cimex > Cimex lectularius. The sequence continues at coordinate 1,443,523 of NW_019392670.1, read as the reverse complement.
TCTTACGACGCTATCATACAGGAAAATTTAAAGGCCGTATTACATATTTACTTAAGAATTACAAGTTGTCAAGATAAGCGTTTTGTTGACGAACCGGACCACTTGCTGATATTATTCGTCAGGTCTAACTCTTTCCAATTCCGTCATCACGTTTCAAGAGGATTTCGATTTCTTTAATGATTGATTGATAGGCGTGACATGTTTACACACCCGACAACAAAAATAATCTGGAAATTAGTTCATTTACCGTTATAACTATCCAGTACTCAATTTCTGACCGACACTAGCTTACTCAACCCTTTTGTCCCAAACGTTGCCGCAAGGCAACACCAAATTTAGCGAATTTGCTAAAATGTACCTAATCCATAAGGTTAGCGTTTCTTTGGGCCCGTTTATTGGCAACACTGATTTTTTGCGCCAATCCAAAATTTCCATTTTGGAATGTTTAGCAAATTTGTTTAAGGTTAGCAGAAAATCCCGTGAGTTATGGGTGGGCACAGTGTTGTTCCTGCACATTCTTTCCGTGTATTGGCTACACTGATTTATTTGGCGCCAATCTAAATGCTCTATCACTAATGCCTTGAGATTCCCGCTACCTTTAACAAAATCGCTAAATTTCGTCTTGCTCTAAGACAATATTAGGCTATGAAGGGTTAATAAACTATATCTAAATTCGATAGTTCCAATTGTTAAACATCGAATAGTTACAATATTAATAATAAAAATTCCACATTATGAGATTTACTCCTATAGTCTGAGGTGTGATGATAGTTACTTATACAGCTTGTGAGGTTAGCAGACCAGGATGATCGATAACTATCAAATTAGAAATTCCTCATGTTATAGACTCATTTATGTCTACCATAAAAGAATATTATTTAGAATTGATTTTAGACTGAGAACGCATCATGTATTGAACCAAGCCTGCTAAATGTGAATGAAACAGAAAATAATTTATTATTTTCCGGAAATTTGAGTTACGGAGGTCAATGTTGACATGTTATTTAGGAACTACCTTCCACGTAAACAAGATAAAAAAAAGCTTTTGTATGTATAACGGAATCTATTTTATATTGCGATCACGCTTATTGCCTTAGGGAACATGTTTGTGCCATGGAACGATGGCTCCCGGCCTCCGACCGCAAAATTCGGTCCAAGGTGAACACGTAAAAAACAATTCACCTAAAGAAGTATTCAGTGAAATAGATAGACTCAAGGAATAAGAAAAATAGACGGTCGTTGCGCTAGGGCTAGGATGGATCTCTTTTCTCTCTTTCTCTCACACACACACTCTCTCTCTTCTTAATTAAACTTTTTCCCTTGCCGAACTCGGGAATTTTGACCGAATAAGCATTAGTGGAGTTGCATCTAGTGTGGGGGACTTAGATTGAAGGATTAGGGGTGAGGGTGGGGTGGCCTGGGGGAAATGAGGAGGAAAGATTCATTGCATCTAATTCATCACCACCACCTACTCCCCCGACCTAATATTGATTTTGCAATTAATGTAAAGTGCGATAATGGACGCTTTTTGTGTTTGCCGAGGGGAAAACAAGCCACACCTACCTCACTCTTTTATACGACTGGTATATAATTATCATTAGGATTAGAAATGGCTTGTTTTACCTGACTTCAAACTATTAAGGAGGACTCATGATTCCCCTTATATTAACGGAGCTCTAAATATTGTAGTTTAGACATATCACAGCCCATCTTAATGGTAACGTCTCCGAGTTATTCCAACACCATCAACGTGTTTGTCGCGTTGGGCAGTTCCGTATGCATAGCGTGGCGAAGTCTGAGAAACCTGTTCTGTACAACCTGCAGCCTGATGACATTAGTCCTGCATATTAGACTCCAGGTGGATCACGCGTACAGAAGCAGCGGTCTGACCACTACCTTGTTGGTCAACCCTTTGCCCCTTTTCTATTTATCATTCACCGCAAGATATTTGGCCGAAGATGCAGCTTCTATTTGGTATTTTATTGTGATTAATTTTCCAACGTTTGCAGAAACTTTTTATCTAGATTGCGTTGTCTAACCTGTTCGATATTGTACCTATCCTCCAAAAGAAAAAGTAGACATCGAAAAGCCATTTTACCCAACGTTGCCAAAGGGCGACACCAAATTTTGCTGATTTTTAAAGGTCAGCTAATCCCATGAGCTTAGGTCGGTTGCCGTTTTTCATTCAATGTTTCATCTTGTATGGGCAACACGGATTTTTTTGGCACCAATTTAAAATTTAAATCTTGGAATCTTATATCTCTAACATGATAGAGCACCCATAACAGCATCTTGTATCGATCGTTATATAAGCCAAACGCAACATTTTTCATAACCAGTTTATAACCCTTTCTAGTTCAAAGTTGCTTCAGAGCAATGCCAACATTTGCTAGTTTCTTTAAGGCAGGAAATACCGTGAGTTTAGGGCGGGCACAGTGTTGTCCTTGCTGTCTTTCTGCCCGTGTATTGACAACACTGGTTTATTTGGAGCCGATGTAAACTTACGGGATCTCCCGCTAAACATTTAACAAAATTGGTAAAGTTAGGCCATAAAGGATTAACAACATTAGGGCAAAGTATTTTGTTGACGTATACAAGAAATAGGATAGGTCTAAGGATGGAGCCTTGAGGAACACCAGATCAATGTCCCTCGGTTCGGAACGGTTCTTCCCCTTCCTCAAAAAAATAATTGAAACGTTATATTCTACAATACACTAGATAAACCTACTGTTATTTTTCCTTCTGTTAAAAACAAAGTTCAATAATCAACATTTTTATATTTATTATTTTTCAAAACTTGTACTTTTATCAAAAGTTTTTATTTTTATAATTTTTTATATAATTTAAACATTTTAGAGGTAAAAAGAAACCGACAAATTTTATTTTCCTTGGCATGACGGACTTTCTAAGAATAGAAGACGAGGAATGTGTATAACATTCTCTGTTTAATCCTGAATAAAGTGGCTAGAAAAGCGGACTGTGCTTGTCTCAAAGTCTTTTAATTTATCTTCACCGCTGTATGTGTACATATTTTAAAATTTAATCCAAAGATTCTTGATAATAAAGATGTCACTGCTGTACCTAGGTGTGAACCGTTTTTCTCCGCAAGTTCCCGCAAGATTTCAACCCCTAAAATCCCTTTAGCCGCTATCTCAGTCTGAGAAAAGTTCCATAGGCAGACCCCCCCCCTTCTCGCATTTTTTCCCAAGTTGCGTCAGTATAAAACATTGTAAATTGAGGACGGTAGTGAGTTGTGAGGGAGTAGATTGAAGGGATGCTGACGCAGCACCTTCCCAACAACCCTCCGATGGGATCCATTTTTTACCCTTATCTAATGGTTTCCTCCTAGTTTCATTATCGAAGCTCTCTCCGTCCCTAGAGTGTCATTACTCCTCTCATCCATCATTCACTCCGTCATCCTATCAATTGATATTACCCGCTTTTTATTAATACGCTACGCTAAACACTATCAGTTTTATTACGGCCTCCTTTACTGGTTATTTACCATTTCCAGATGGAAAAAGTATATATTATTCTAAACGTTGGAATCGTCTTACAATTTTTCTTTTAATTTGCCTTATTTATCGTATAGAAAAAAATTGCTCATGAATGCATTCAGATTTAATGGTGATTAATTTCAATTTTTTTTTAAAACCAGTTTTTCTATTTAATTAATCATATATTCCTTGGTTGTGTTACATGTGATCTTTTCTATATGTGTTCTTATTTTGTTTAAAATTTGTATTGAGTCTTTGAATCTTTATTTCTATTTACAAAATGTTTCTTTTGTTTTAGGTTTATCAACGCGAGGCGCAGAATCGTACAACCTATGATAGATCAATCCAATCGAGCAGGTAACTATCCTTTCGTAGAATAGCGTTATAGACTATAAGACCTGCTAGTCTTGATGATATTTCTCCCTCTCTCTCTCTTTCTCTTTTTCTATTTCTCTTTCTCTTAAGGGGCTCAGTAGTAATTACGTAAGAATAGGGTTGCCTGTAAATTGTTTTTATTACACTTATAGGAGCCTAGGGACAATGAGATGTTGTGACTGATGAGTCCTGGGGGTGTCTCCAAGTAATTGAATTAAGAGTTAGTGGATGTGGGGGAGGAAAGTAGAGAGCTATAAAGGTAGTGGTCGTCTTGTTTGTTTGTACTTACTGGGAGCCGATTTACTAGGCCGTTTAACCCGGTCGATCGCCTCCCGCCCTCTCACCTACAATTAATGCTCGGAGACCCTCCCTAACTACTGCAGGATACTTAACCGGCTATCGCCTTCATTCCACCGCCCCTACTCCCACAAAGCGAGTAGTTCTGTTTTATCCGGTCGTTTTATAAGGGAAGGTGAATTGTGGCTCACTCCGAGGGGGAGGAAGGATCGATTGAGGGTCGGGAGAAAGAGCGAGAGAGGTGATATATCTATGGTGTCCGGAGGGTTGACCTCCCCGGCTATCCATCAGCGACTAGGAAGGAAAGAGAACGGCCGGGGGTCGGTTTTAAGTCTCATATCTGATCACTGTCTCTCTCTTCAAGCAGGTCCTAGCGGAGCGTACAGCCCAGAGGCTGGCGGAATGGGCTATATGATGGATGGCCAACAGATGATGCACCGTTCGGGAGATCCGGCTTTTCATTCAGAATACCACTATCCACATCAGTACTACGGCCACCACCTGTAGTCAGGTATACAAAATTTCTATATATTTATTATTATTACTTTTTATAATTACTCCATTTACATTTGTGACTGACGTACTCACTTTTTCATTATATAACGGGAAATGTTGAGATTATCCTCTTGACACGGTTAAAAAGTTCAGTAAAATGGGATTATGTATCAGATTCAGATAGAATTACAACCACAAATAATACACTATTTATATGTTATTTTTATCAGGTATACACGCAGTCGTTGTCCATTAATCATTATGCTGGATAGCAATTCTAATTTGATCATTGACAAAGGTCAATTATATACAATGAGCTATATGTCATGTAGATATTAAATTAAAATTTCAACGGCAAAGTTGGTCAAAATGGCCAAAGGACAATAAATCACATTCATGCCAGTTGGGAATGGATCTTTTCACTGACTGTAGAATATTGAATCTTATAATAATGTGTATGCCCATCAATCTTTTCAATCACGAATAGTTGTAACGATAACCTCAAGGTTATAAATCGGACATGAAAAATTTATGTTTGGTTGATATAACATTCCATACGAGATGCAGAGTTTAGGTAAAGAGCCATGTCGGAGAGATTTCAAGATGGCGATTTTAGATTGGCGCCAAAAAGAATCAGTGTTGCCAATACAAGGGCATAAACAGCGGGAACAATACTGCCCCCGCCCTAAACTCACGGGATTTCCTGCTAACCTTAAACAAAACTGCTAAAGTTGGCATTGCTCTGAAGCAACTTTGGGCAAGAAAGAATTCGATTATAAATCGGACATGAAATATTTATGTTTGGCTGATATAACATTCCATACGAGATGCAGAATTTGGGTAAAGAGCCATGTCGGAGATAAAAGATTTCAAGATGGCGATTTTAGATTGGCGCCAAAAAAAATCAGTGTTGCCAATACAAGGGTATAAACAGCGGGAACAATACTGCCTCCGCCCTAAACTCACGGGTTTTCCTGCTAACCTTAAACAAAACTGCTAAAGTTGGCATTGCTCTTAATCAATTTTTGGCGTAAAAGGTTAATTTATAAACCGGATGTGAAAAAATTGTATTTTATGTATGTTATTTTATCAGATTATTGATAAAAGATAACAACATGGAGATTTTAGAATGACACCAAAAAATCAGTGTTGCCAACACAAGCCCCCCCCCCCCAAAAAAAAAAAAAAAATCAAATCGGAAATATAGATTCCGGTACATCGAACCAGGGGAAAGAAGTTTTACTACTCAGCATATACGGAAAAAAAAAAAAAAAATCAGTAAAATCTACGATTAGCTAAACTTTGGAGAATTTGCTACATTTTGTATTGCTCTGACGTTGGATAAGAAAGCGTTAAGCTAACACCACCCCTATAAACAGGAATTCATTTACTTTTTAAACTAGAAAAAATCCTAATGGAATTTCTTTTAAATACCCGTGATTTATTAGATTTAAACCGTGCCACACTTCCTGATTTAATGTAAATGAGCCGTCGTACGGCGGCCTGTTACCGGAATATAAATGGCTTTGTCGTCGTTAGTTTTAATGTGTCTTCGACGTTGCATAACGTCGTCCAACGTGACAAAAACTCTGGATTCCACCTGTTTCTGACTGAAGACTGTTGCAAAAGAACTGTCCCGGTGATAACCGAGACTTTTCTTGTATTTCTTTCTGTTTCATAACACTGCCCATTCTACACAATTTTTTTGTTGAAATTTATATTTTTTTTTTCTTTTTCAGAACCCCTCGGCCGTTCGCTCCACCGTGCGCCCTGCATTTTTATTGTTAATTCGATTACAACTTTGAATTTTTTGGGTTGAATTCGTTAGTGGAAAGTTCAGGGTAGGCGAATTGTGCTTTGTGTTATTGCAGTGTTGTTGTGTTTTCTATTACTTTAAATGTTTTACAGTTTACATTTGATGAAATGTAGCACAGATTTGACTTGTTTGTAACAAAAATAATATTAATAATTAAAAAAATAATAATAATAACTAATGAGATATGTTGGTTGAGCCACAACATTAGTATTTAGTTAGACCTCCCCACTTCCCCCTCTATTGAGCATCTAACTCTCTCCATTTATATAAATATGTATTATATATTATTACAGTAGGCAATGTGTATTGTAAAATTTCTATCTCCTGTACTCCCATGCTTTATATTTAAGCACGAACTAAGCGTTTTATAATAACTACGATTAAATTCCGAATGTGGAAAAATGTATACGATTGAAACAAACTATTTTTGCAACTTTATTTATTACTTTATGAACTTGTTTATTCGATGACAGATATTGTAACTTAGACATAATTCGATATCGAAAGCTTTTTTATCTGAAAAATAAATTCATATTCACTAATTACTCGAGGATAAGAACGTTTTTTCTTTCTGTTCTTATCGTGTAATCAGGATTGGAATAAGGTATAAATATAGTTTTTATTATATATTTTACATCTATATTAACACTATATGCAATAAAGACCTTCGCTTGAATAAGAAAAAAGTTTGTAATGGAAATAATAACAATAAATGGATAAATGTGTTCCACCAGGATTTGGCACTCAAGCAAGGTTTAGATGTAAATTTTCCCACTAGACACACGTTCGTCTAACATAATTTAAATATTATGTAGAAGGGAATACACAATGTTCATATAAATAAATGAAAGGAAAAAAGAAACAAAAATGTTTTTTTTGTTGAAAATGTTATTTGGAAACATGTGATTACTGCATTTATTTAGTATTTTGTAAATAATTGTCTTCTGTTACTAAATGGAGCAAGTGATTTTGACTTTTTTATATGTACTTGCATGTTCTTGTAAGGAGTACATTTAAAAACATATGTATACGAGTGGGCCCTGCCTTGTTCCCTCAACAGTTTAGTTCGGTAAATTATTCAAAATAAAGTTTAAATAAAAAAAATAATAAAATAAAAATGAAAGTACAAATACGATTATTAATATGCACCAAGGTAACTAACTCCTAGGTTCTCAATTTGTGGCGCTATTTCTAATGCAAAATAATATTTGTGTGTATATATGTACCTATGATTGAATATAGAATATATGTAAGTGTATAGTGGGCGGGGACCCCCGAAACCTTTTCCCCTCACAATTGGAGTCGAGAGCTTGAAGACGTCACAACAATTACTAAGTCCTCCGAAGTCCAATGTTTGCTGATTCTGTGCCCTGTTGACATTTAGGGTCATCAGGTTAAGTTTTCACCTAGCATGATAGATTAATCTAAATTAATTGTCATGAGGAGTCGGTGAATGATCTTATCATGATTTATATTAAAAATCGAGAATACCTTTAAAGTATTTTAGTGTAGAAAGAATGAAAAATAAAATGTCTTATTTTTTTAACAATCATATTTACTTTTGTTAAACAATTTGTCCGTATCAGTTTACGACTAAGTCAACGCAAAAATTTTAGGGTAATTTATTTATATTGTTAAACTGCATGCTCTAGATGTGCATAATTATTTATTTATCGGGCCAATTTGTTTGAAAAAGTAAACTATCAACATCATTAAAACCAAATCCTCACTTTTATAAAATTAGTCAAGTACTCTTTTTTTTGTTTTTTTAATATTTTTATTGATATGATTATATTACGTTTATGACAAAATGTTTTTAATTAACGCAATTTTAACATTAGTTAATATTACTTATCGATAAAAACAGAAAAAATTGAAGGGAATCCAGGAACCATATTTTCCCACCAGCATTCAGAAAAAAATTCCTCATGACAATAAAATAAATTATAAAAATAATCAGTACCACCTAGGGTTGCAATTCAAACTTGGAAGTTTATCAGACCGCCATGTGGGTCTGTATGGCTTCGAGCTCTCGACTACACTTTTTTTTAAAACCTCAACTCCCAATAAATCAAGAGGTAGTGGAGTTCCTTAAAAGCGGCCCACTATCTGCTTATATATATATGCATATATTCATATTATGTTTATGAANATTATATATATATGTATACAATGGAATTCTCTTATTGTTGTATGATAGAATAAATTGTTTCTTTAAACTGTTGTCTTCTCCATTAAATAATAGAAATATCAGTTAAAGAGAAAAATTTTACTTTCATTTTCCGCTTTCCTTTTCCTTACCGGCTGTTGGAAAAATTCTTCAATGCCTGTCATGATTATGTATTTTTACACGAGCGACACATGCAACAGGTAAGACAACAGGTACAATCATTATCAATAATAATTTGAAGAGAACATGAACTTCATTGTCATTTTGTCTTATATAAAAGTTATAGGATTGACATTTCCCACCCCCAAGGCCTTCATGATCCAGCTAAAACGTCCAAAACAAACGGATAGCTCTGGCAAAAATAAATTACCAAACGCACAGCGATGTAGGACGAGTAAATTAATTTCTATATGAAGAAACACTTGAACCTTTCCCCCAAGGTTTGCATAACAAAATCAGGATTTACAAAAAGGACCAAGGCTTTTCAGATCAAGAGGCAAGGAAAGCTGAAGGCCATCGCAGACATTGATTGTATTTAAAGAAAAACAGACAATACAAACTTCGGTTTCGCTTTTTTGGGCGGAAATAATTTACGTTTAACAATATTCATGCCTTAATGCAAAAGGTTTTTAAACATTAGATCAATTATAATTCGTGTCAGATCGAAAAGGTGGACTTTTGGAAACATACTTTCAGTGATGGCGAACATTATACCAAGCCAAGTTCGGATTCATAGCCAAGCAACCATAGATCAGATAAAAAGAATCACTGATAAAATATAGATAATGTAGAAGATAAAAATTTAGTTCAGCTTTATTCCTTGACGAACCGGGAGCCTTTGTCACGGTTTGGCACGAAGGTTTAATGCATAAAAAAATATTCCTAAAACAATTTGTTGAACTTTTGACCTTCCATCATTCCGAAAGACTTTTGCAAGTTAAGCAACACGATATACTCGGATTTGTTTAAAATCAAAGCTGGCTTACCGCAAGGTAGCATCCTAGACCCTCTGCTGTACTGGCTGTTCACAAGTGACCTACCACTGATGGAAAACAATCGTAGCAACACTTTTCGGTCGATCAGTCAGGAAAGTTAGTTGGGGTTGAGTCAACAGGAAAGGCCTGAAGCCGAACTCGTCATCAAGCAGTATCTCCTTGAGGTCTAAGTGTTTGTTAATTCTGTAACCAATGGCCTTTTAGAATATTTTATTTAGGTCATTAAGCAAACGGATGGGACGGTAGATAATAGGTTCCACAGGGTTCTTACAAGTTGAAATACATGCCATCTACGCTTGTGCCTAAGAAAATGTTAAAAGAGGTTATACAGACAAAAACATCCTCAAAAGATCAGAAGAAAAAGCAGCCACTAAAACATTAGCACGTAAAAAAACACATAAAAATTAGTCAGGTAATGAATCCAAAATCAACAAAACCTAAGGAAACACAACGACCTGATGATATCTTGGGTACCAGGACACAAAGGTATTTTGGTTAGCGAAAAATTTGACACACTGGCCAGAGGAGGATCTGCAACACCATATATTGGCCTGAACCTATTCTTGGAATACCAAAAACAAACATAGAGTCCTCCATCACAGAATGGAAAAAAGAAGAAAAGTGGATATACTCTGGCGGTACGATATACAGTAAATCTGTGTTAAAATAACCTTTACCAACTCACAGCTATTGCTAGAGAAGGCAAAACTCAGAGTGATAGGTCTACCGGTCATTGGCATCTGAGAAAACATCTATATAACATGGGCATATTCCATGATGAATCTATGAAATCAGGGAACAACCCAACGATTATCTTGGTACCAAGACACAAAGAAATTGTGAATAACGAAAAAGCAACAAACTGTACAGAGAAGGGTCTGCTAGATTATGTATAGGCCCTGAACCTTTCCTTGGGATGACAAAAGTTCTACATAACATCCTCAATCTCAGAATGGATCCAAAAAAGACCGAAGGAGATGTGGATAAACTGTAGAGAGTATAGACAAAGTAAGCTTTATTTCTCAAATACAGTGACCGGTAATTCTATCACTCTTAGTTTAGCTCTTTCTAGTGTGGTGGCTGGTGTAGGTATGATTGTTTTAAACATCATACCTACACTAGCAAACACGCTAGAGAAAGCTAAACTAAGAGTGATAGGATTACCTGTCACTGTATCTGAGAAATCATTTTCGTTACATCTTAAGAGATGGATCGAGTCGATTGAATTGCAGTAAGAAATTTGGAAATGTACAACAAGCCAGAAAGCTACAGTAGTCTGGGGAACACAACCCCCCATTTCTTAGTCTCCATATTCATCATCATCAAGATCAATTTTCAATTAGGACATCTATATCCCTATACGAACTATAATTAATGAGAATGCGTCAACTGCGGAACGGTGAAATTTCACCCATCCTCCGTCAAATGGAGGCCAGTTTTTTTTTAAAGGAAAGCCGATGCCGTTTTGACTGTCAGATGATTCAGGATACTTGTGGGCTCGACTAATTGAATTTAAGTACTCAAGTTTCAAAGCTTTGTGATTATTCTCACCCAGCTCGAATAGAGGCTGATGTCTCCGGATATGCGGAAACCCAGGCAGATGGACAAGACCTGATTACGTGCCGAATGCCATGTCTACTATTTATTACGACCAAACTTTTAGATTGCCATTTAAACGACGGCACTTTTTCGCAATTTGAATGTGAAGGCATTCCCTTTCATCTCAACTGCCTTCTAGAAACTTTAGATCTTTTCAGTTTTGTTTTCACACTTCAGGCATTGCTCGACTCATATAGAATGAAACACAATAAAACTATAATAATATTTATTGAGTAGATATAATCATATGTGGTATATAGATGCCTCTAAGGCCTAGTATGGGTCAGGAGCACATATCTATGGAAATAAACCAAACCAAGGATTGGAATTCATATAAGACATGGTTCATGTACCACTTTCTTTCAGGGGTGTGACTTTCATACAAAACTCCCAAGTTTTATCGAAGAATAGCCATCAGCTCGAACAGCCAGGCAGCACTAAAGGCAACCTCATAGGCATTTAGGTCCAGAGGTATTTGAGACTGTATCAAGGCCTCGTCAGTCATTGGGGGCAAAAACAAAATTCTCCTCGTTTGGCTACCAGGGCATGCCGATAAATTGGCCAAGTTCACTGAGACATTTAACGGACCTGAAAACTTGGCATAAATAGTCGGAATTGTTGATCGAGTAGTTCCGGCGAAAAGTACATAAAAGGATCTCTGAAACAAATGACAGTTCTACTAAACCTGGACTAGAATGATAGTGGGAGGTCACCGCAGACATCAGGAAGAAGCAGAACAGGAGCCTCTGCTAGAGATGCCTACTCCTAGTAAAGGAAAAGCAAATACTTTGGGATCTGATGAAAAGCATTAAGCTTGACGATAAGCTCTAGATAATAATGGAGATTGCACAATAGACCAATTGTAGGTCGCTGGGCTTACGGTAAGAAGCCAATTCCTTGTAACATAAATAATCTTATAGCTATTGAGAATAAAACCTGTTTCCTTCAAAATTCTACTACTTGTTGGTGTTTCTTCGGGATCTATTAAATAATCTCTCTATATACATAAAACATTAAGTGACTGATTGACAGACCACGCATAGACCAAACCCCTGGATCTAAAGGGCTGAAATTTTGACAGTGCATTCCTATAATGACTTGAATATCCATCGCTAAGAAAGGATTTTTTGAAATTCCATATCTAAGAGAATATAGACAATCTTTTACCACGTATAGGCCGAAACATGAACATCCCCTCCCACAGTCCGCGCAGTGTCGTTCTCCCCACTTTTCCGTAGCAAGAGAACAGTCGACGGATATAGTTTACGCCATTGTTCGCACAAAGAACAGATGATATCCCATATAAAACGACGAATACAGCAAATTTTTCGAGTTTTTGCTTCTGTTTTAAAAATTATCCTCTTCTGAAAGTTTCGACTTAATATATGACTCCGATGTTTGAAACCGAGTCCATATATCCAACTTCGTCAAATCAAGATTTACCAACTCAAACTGGTCACTGACACCTGAGAAAACATCTATACAATGATGATCTATCTGCAGATTATGCAATGAGGAGGAGGAAACAGCCACCCATATCATCTTCGAATGCGAAGCAACAGCTCAATGGAGATTTAACCTAACATATGAAAAAGTCTAGGGGATGAAAGTGTAGCAGCGACAGCCAATGACCTGATACTTCTAAGAAGAAGGATTGAGTCTATTGCACTGAACTAGGGAACTAGGAACCGCTTCCTAGTATCTTCATTACCATACCATACGAACTCACATAAAAAAAACAACAACGCAGGGCTCGATCCACAAATAACATCCGCAAGAATCGTATAAAAATATCTTCTGAAAAGAATCCTACTTGCGCATCGACAAGCAGTTGCAAGAATTCAAAAATTACGTCCTGACGTTCACAGGCAAGATTTTACCAATTATCATCACACGCATCTTGAGCAGAACAGAGAGATTCATTCTTGTCATCGGAAAAACAGTGCACAAAAAAAATAGAAAGATTGTCTTTTTCTTTCTTCAAGAATTATTTATCAGTTTTGGCGTATGATTTCGAGTTATCGTATGAATCGTATAGCACATCTAGCAGTAGTAGTATAGCATGATCCACAAGTGTCAGTGGTGTAACGCTTTGTAGTGGAAAGTAGAAACTGCTGGGATGTGTTGCAGTGGCAGGAAAGTTTTTCTTGAGGCATTTGAACCTTTGCCAGAACCGCTGTACAATTTAGTTATGGATCTTCATCCTGAGCACAATCATTTTATCACTCATATCTAAAACTATAATACACTGAGAGGCTAAAAATTCCACCTAATTGACTTTTTTTCATTTTGTCGATAAAAGAAAATCCTGCCCTTAATTTGTCTCATTGTTTTTACCAATAAATATTTGTTCATGCTGTTTTAAATTGGGAATATCAACTAAAGGTAAACACACTTAATCCTTAATCGAAAACAAGGATAAAGGATTTTTCAATGTTTACTTTTTATAGAATTTAAAATGTTTTGTTCAGTCTCATTTAAATTCTGAAGCAATAAACTGTTTAGTTTTCATCTTTGTTTTCTTAATTTCAATATTTAAACTAAAATATGCTACTTAATGCTATATTGCGCGTGTTGTGGCATTTATTGATGATTGGCGTTCCATCAGGTTGGCGGCTATTGCCATCAGAGTTTCCTACGAAATACTGCGAGACGCATTTAGACGTTTTCGAGAAGATGGATCCTACCATAGAAAGCCCGGTTCTGGGCGCCCTAGGGTAACAGAAGAGATGACCGTTTTTGACAGTGAGAATTTTATGAAACCGGCACCTTTCTGTTGTTCAAGCAATGGTCGAAGAAGTATACCTACTCCAGTGTAGACTTAAGGCTTTTCGCCCCGTAAGAGGACCCAAATTGACCAGAACAGACAGAGTTGTACGGCTCCCATTTGCACGAGACCACAGCTATTCATATTTAGACGATTGGCCTGCTGTAATTTTTACAGATGAGTGCAGATTTGCTATACGATTTCTATAGATGGGCGAGTAGGAGTGTGTAGAAGGTGAAATGAAAAGTACGAAGCCTGTAATTTTTCCCAGAGCCAACCTTTTCAGCGTAGCTCAGTGATGGTGTGGAGGGGAATTTCAATGGAGAGCCTCACAGAGTTGGTTGATGTTCCTGGAGTGTATTTGATGGCCACTGGCTATGTGGATAAAATTTTGGAACATCGTGCGTTGCCTATTCTCGATGAAATCTGTGACAATCCCATTCTAATGCATCATAATGCCCGTCCGCATGTCGCTCGCATAGAACATACGTACCTTCAGCAGCACACATCAGAGTCTTAACTTGGCAGCCCGTTCTTCAGACTTGAACCCTGTCGAACATTTATTGGATAACCTCAAATACGAATAAGATCACTTCCTGATACACTCCACGATCTTGAAAGTACTATTCGCAAAGAATGGGCTAACCTCCAGCAAAGAGGCCTTTCCAGACTGGTAGACAGTATGCCGAGGCGTCTTCGAGATGTAATTAAGGCAAGAGGAAGAAATACGCGATATTGAAATGTTAATTAAAAATCTAATAAACAAATTTTACCAGTCTTTATTCATTTTTCATTTTTTATTTTCCTTTGTAATTTACTTCTTTTTTTACTTTTTATACAAATACTCAATTATTAAACATTAAAAAACATGAAACTTTGATTACTATAAAAATATATACAAATCAAGTTATACTACAATTGGGTGGAAATTTTTGCCTGTCAGTGTAGCTGCTTTCTGGTGGGGTGACCTCATTTGGAGATATGTGAAAATATGGATTTATGCCGTCGTTTATTGAAAATAAAATAGTGATAGCAGAGTGTGATAGGTATGCTAGGTCTAGATTTGAAGTCTTTGAAGGAGAGGACATCACCAAATCACTCCCCGAGATAAAATGGTCCAAAATCTTGAGGTTTGTGAACAAGTCCAAGAGGTTTATGCAGCACACGTGAGCCGACCAAGTCCCGGACCTTTTAGGGATGAGGTACGAGTCTACCCAGGCATTTAACCCGTCGGGTCTTGGTCGCCCACCCTGCATAATATATATATATATATATATATATATATATGCCGTCGTTTAAGGTGCAGGATCAAGTGCGCTGCCTGCGGTTGAACAGGAAGCTCGATCTTACGAAATAATTTGTGGGAGAAGATGAAAGTGAGGCAAATCTGAGATGCTCAATCCGTCCACTTGTGAAGTGAAAGGCGGTCAAAAAACTACAAAAGATGCTTCATTAAGTGAACCTTTATATCAAGCAAAACGCTGGATCTAAACGGCTGAAATTTTGATAGTATATTCCCATAATGGCATCGATGACCGCTTAGAAAGAATTTTTTGAAATTCCATCCCTAAGGGAAAAATCCCTAAAATATGGACGATTTTTTTACCAACAAAAAGGGAAAGTTGCACAGAAAAGCTCATAGGTTAAAGATAAATAAGGCCTCACTGTCGGACTTCCGTCGAAGGACAAATGAGCAGAAATATCTTGGACGCAATATATAATACAAAAATAGTTTCAATAACTTTGATATAAGAAAACTGAGGCCTCAAATTCCCTAGTTCGTCTCTGCAAAAATTTAATAGGAGTAGAAATATGCATGTAGATACGTGGGTTATGTCAATGAAGATACACTTTTGATACCTGAGATAAATTTTTATATACTGGGTTTTTAATATAACCCATGATTATTTGGAGGTCGTGAGATGTGGTCTGGTGTGACGTAGGTTTTAGAAAAACATTTTCTTTATCCTGCCAACGTTTCGAACTTTATTGAGATCATCTTCAGGGCCTGGGATTTATTATAAACATTGTTTAAATTATACAAATACACGCCTATGGGCACTTTCAACACGACAGAAAAGAATGGCACATCTACGCGGAAACCAAACACTCTGAAGATGATCTCAATAAAGATCGAAACATTGTCAGGATAAAGAAAATGTTTTTCTAAAACCTACTTCACACCAGACCGCATCTCACGACTTCCAAATAATCATTAAGTAACTGTCACTAAACACCACACAAATATAAACAATACATTATCATTATCAATAAGCAATAAAACGGCAAATAACAAGAAATATAATTAACTGTATACGAGTGGCTTAAAATTCGATAATAATAATAGTCTTAGGTTAGGTGCGTATTGAGTCTCTTTGAACGAGCTACACGTGTAGCTTTGTGATCCGCCTATTATTTCCAGTTCCATACTCGTTTGCCGCCTATTTATTTGTTTATATGTCTGGCAAGGTTATAAAATGAGTAAGGTTTTTAATTTAAAATACATAGATTACGTTCAGTATCTCTCTTGGGAAAAGAATAATATATTCCATGATGCCAAGTACAACACGACACAAAAGAAGGCGCGAAATCTATATTGCCACAGCCCCACGCGTCTATCAGCTGTGGTGTGGTATTTCTCAACGTGCACGGACCCATTCATTTTCCTATGCTACAAAAGGGAGCGCGAGCTCCATAAGGTGACTAAAGGTTTAGTTTTTGTACGAATGTATTTATTAGCGTGAGTGAGCGAGGGATCGCAGTAGGAGTACTGGGTACCTAGAGTACCATCCAAGTATTAGGTCACGCCTGAATATGCGCCTTGTCTAAAATCCGTCATTTTAGATATTCAACGGACTTTAATTTAAAGTCACTTCAATCACTTAAAAGTATATCAGAACAGTTTTAAACATCAATTAGGGATAATAAAAACGTGTAACAATACATTCTTTACACGCGATAACCTATGTTTAAATAATAGACTTCATGATAAATTTGTTTTCTGTTCAATTTATGACTAGGTTGGTGTCTGTACCCATAATTTAAATTTATAAAGGTTTAGATTTTGTATCGCATGAGTGTGCATGGGATCTCAATGGAATACTGGGTACCTTGAGTACCACCCAACTTAGATTAAGTCACGCCTGAATATGCACCTTGTCTAAAATCCGTCATTTTAGATGTTCAACGGACTTTAATTTAAAGTTACTTAAATCACTTAAAAGTATAAAAGAACAATCTTGAACATCAATTAGGGATAATAAAAACGTGTAAAAACAAATTTTTTACACGCGTAAACCAATGTTTGATTATAAATTTGTTTTTTCTTCAAT
The DNA here is from genome assembly GCF_000648675.2 of Cimex lectularius. Classification (NCBI taxonomy): domain Eukaryota; kingdom Metazoa; phylum Arthropoda; class Insecta; order Hemiptera; family Cimicidae; genus Cimex; species Cimex lectularius. The sequence continues at coordinate 1,426,180 of NW_019392670.1, read as the reverse complement.
TTCTGACTAGGTTGGTGTTGGTATCCACAAATTAAGTGAATAAAGATTTAGATTTAGTACGAATGTATTCATCAGCAAGAGTGAGCGTGGGATCTCTGTGGAATATTGGATACCTTGAGTACCACCAAACTTACTACAAAGGTACAATGGGCCAGAAGGCTGTGCAGTGCCTGGGGTGCACAAACACCGCTTCCTAGTATCCTCATCACCACCAACCTTAGATTAGGTATGAATGTATTGTGTGATTTAAGCCTTATCACCACGATTTCCATGGGAATTATAAGACCGCAAAACCGTCCTACGGGAGCGCAGATTTACGATCCCAGCACACGGCGCGAAATCTGTGCTACTGTCAATGCGCCTCGCGTCTGTCAGCTGTGTTGTTCTGCGTCGGGTCAAAATATGCGCTAATCCATTCATTTCGCTACAATAAATACGCGCCTTGGGATTGAGCGAGGTGGGAAACACGTGATAAGAAAAAAAATGAGGATAAATAAATTCCACTATTGTCATTCACTCGAAGCCTCGTGATCAGAAAATGCAGCGCTTGAATTGTCAATTGGCAAATTGTTACTTTTGGTCAACTGGAAAATTTTATTCTGTTGGAGGTGTTTTCACCCCGAGTGTATTATATTTGTCGTTAATACAAATGATGAAAGTGGGGTGAATATGTAGATTCATTTTTTTGAATGACGGTTCTACTCACAGATTTATTGTTTACAATCCGGATTGTTGCATTAAACGCTCATAATCAGGTTGAAGGAGTCACAAACACGTCTCTCAACATAAATTGTAAAGTTTTTAGTTGAGATGAAAAAAGGTTAATGGCACGAGCGGGATTCGAACCCACGATCTTCGGCTAGATACGCCGCTGCTCTACCACTTGAGCTATCGTGACCTCGATCCACTCGGACATCAACGTCCTATCTCAACCCCCTGAAAAATGGCGAAAAGGAGGGAAAACTCATAAGGTGGAGTTGAGATAGGAAGTTGNACGGAGAGCATTAGTGAAGTGTACTTCATTTTAATTCATTGAATTCACTAATTTCGTGGTCCGCTTGACCCATAAGGTGGGGTTGAGATAGGAAGTTGTTGTCCGAGTGGATCGAGGTCACAATAGCTCAAGCGATAGAGCAGTGGTGTATCTAGCCGAAGATCGTGGGTTCGAATCCCCCTCGTGCCATTAACTTTTTTTCATCTCAACTAAAAACCTTAATTAATTGTAATGTATTAATTGGTCAAGCGGACCACGAAATTAGTGACTTTAATAAATTGTAAGAGTGAACCCGCCGATCCACCGCCAACGCGGCGTTCCGATAAGAAACTGACATTTAATGCCGTTCAATTTTGAATTTGCGAAAAACGTGAATTACAACATAAAATATTATCTTAATAAACATTGTAAGAAAATAATTTTAAAGTAGTGATTAATTTGTGTGTCAAATATTATTTAGGTACATGTTTAAAGGAGAGGTCCATGTAGGCACCCTTGTGGGACGCCCGCTTGGATGGGCTAGATAGAGGTTATCGCTGTGCCCTGTCTAACTCTCAAGTAACGATTTTAGGATCAGGCAGTAGGTACTCATCTAGATGCAGTGTGCTATGTTTTGTTTTTTGTTAATAATTTGTTTTTGTACAAGTTGTTATTTACTTTTTGCGCTTATGAGGGTGGGTCATTTGGAAAACATAACGCTCTTTTCCGCTTTTATCACAAGGACAACACACTGCTTCTTTGAACACCAGTAGTTTAGTATAAAAGAGAAGAGACTAGATAAGCATGATTGTGATATAATGCTCGCAATTTTTCACTGTGTAGCAACATCACTGAAAGTGTTAGATCAGTTGAATTGAAACTATCGACCATAGTGTCGTTCCTTCTTTTAAGAAGTAGTTCATTGATGTCACGGCTGCAATTCTTTTTTCCGGGTCTCTGTTGAGTTTCTCCAAATGGCGTCATCGTTGAATAAAACAATGTCATATAGATGTTTTCTCAGATCCAAGTGACCATTAGGCTTACTGGGTTTCTCACTGACTGACTATAGCAATGTATTTGCCAGATTTGGTGGGGATTTTTAATCAGTCTGTCAAATCAGGAGCATCTTTCTAACTTTTTGTACCTTTCCTAGTTCCTTAGTTCAATTGTCAATGACCTAGTATTTCTTAGAAGAATGACCTATTAGATTGCACTGAACTAAAGAACTAGAAATGTATTGTACAATAAGCCAGATAGCTGCAGTGCTTTGAGAACAGAAAATCCCGACTTCTTGGTATCCATATTCATCATGATCATCATCATTCCTATAAGTCCTCAATGCCCAACCTGCAAAGATGGTAAAAGGCCGAAATGCTTACGAGAGACATTAGGAGCGAGGATAGGCAGACCGTAGCTTAATTAGCACAGCATAACCATTCTTACCCAACGTTGCTTCAGGGCAACACCAAACTTAGCGAATTCGGTAAAGTTTAGCTAATCCCATGAGCTAAGTGTTTCTTTGGATTGGCAACACTGTTTTTTTTTTTTTTTTTTTTTTTTTTTTTTTTTTTTTTTTTTTTTTTTTTTTTTTTTTTTTTTTTTTTTTTTTTTTTTTTNACACCAGACCGCATCTCACGATATCTGAATAACTATCGATTAACGGTCACTAATCTCTACACATAACGTATTAGTACAATTTCTGTTTCCGGGGTCTTTCAATTACAGGATTAATAATCGAAAATGAAAAACATTCACGGCCATCTGCGGTAGTACAAAAACCCCAATGCATATTTTGATCGTCTTCGATCATCCTACTCCTATTTTCGCTGGTTTTATTGTTCAGAGAAGGCGGTTCGCCACCACCTTCAGTGGTTTGTGTTGTTTCATCCCTTCGAGCACCTTAACTGAAAGTTATCCTTTATTAAAAAAACCCGAGCCAGTCGTCCTCCTCCGTCGATTTCCTTTCAAAATTACCTCTCTATAATGATTTTATTTCAGAAATGTAGAAAGCCCAGCTGTTTTCTTCTCCCACCAACCACAGCTGGCATCGGCCCTCGTGGGAGTCGTTTCCTCGAATAGGGCCACCCTCGAGTAAAACCCCTTCCGAAGGCCCTCTTCTTCTATGCAAAAGCAAAATAAAAATAAAACAAACAAGCATAATTTGTAACATACATGTTTTAATCTTAGGTTTGTTGCTTTTATGATGTTAAACAAAATTATATTGGGAAATCCATTTTTTTAATGTTAAGAAAATGATGTAAATGACAATGAATTAACAAGAGCTGAATATAATTAATTATTTTTAACGTAACAAATACGTTTGTTCAATTGACAGTTGTATCATTAAAAACACTGGTAGCATTAGAACAAAGGAATAACTGAAAATTGTCTGAAAACAATACGTCGAAACCAAATATAAACATGTCTTCATACGCTCCCAATCCATGCCTGAAGGGGCGGCTTATTAAGCCCCGATCTTTATGGACTGTAAGAGTGACATGAATAGAAAATCAAATTCTTTTATTAATTTAATTTCGTGGTAAAATGTTTTATAATCTAAATTGTTCGTTCTTATAAAACAAAACGCCATTTATTATTTAAGTCATATATTTGCGCATTTGGTTCTGCATTTCGAGCCACGTCCCAGGTCGATATTTTTTTAAATTTATAAATACTTCTTTTTATCAAAAAAGTTGGAAATGAATAAATATGTGCATACCTGTTATTTGAGCTAAATAGAACTCAACAGCTTGAAAGGTTATACAAAAAGTTATAAAATACAAAAACAATGGAAATCCAATTACAAACAAACAACAGATAGTTGCAGAGTTAGGCCTATCGTTCTCGCAGTCCAACGGCAATTCCAGTTTTTCTAATTTACAATAAATTACCGACAGGCCTCGAGAATCATCCGGGGTGTTGGCAGTTCGAGGTCAGACCTAGGGAGGTGTGATCTTCAGGTTCTGTAAACGGCTAGGTCAATTCAGCACCCAACGCAGTTGCTAGATCCAATCCCCTTCACACTCACACTCATTCTTAAAATACGTTTTTTCTTATTTACGTACAATTTGCTCAGGGTGGTCTATACTCCATATTCCTTCAAAACCTTATTGATATAACTAAGCTAATTGAGGGTCGATGGGGTACTCAATATTCGCCATCTACCTTCTCATGCCAACAAATGCATTCACTCTAAACACACGCTATTTACTGAAAACTATCAGTACTATATACCGATAATATAAAATAATCCTGTCTCCTCCAAGAATCGCAATAAGGGACCCAGATACTCGCTGTGTTAATCTCGCTTGGCCTTAATCGGGTGAGGATGATCCTTCTTCTACGAGTCAGATCTTACGTCGGCCACCCATCGAAGTGCTCTTGGTATGCGAGAGCTTCTCTGCCGATCCTGCCCACCGGTGCTGCCACTTTCCTTTAATCATTTTGCTGTTTTAGCGTCAGCGGGCCGGTTCGCGGTGGTTAAGTTCGGACTTAGACGCAGTTCCGTTCCGGGCTTAGCCGCCTCATCCGCCGTTTCGTTATTCTCCAGCCCTATGTGCCCGAGTACCCAGATAATAACCAACGTTTTGTCGAGACGATCCAGTTCATAGAATTTCTCCAACAAGAGAAACGAGAGAGCCGACGGGGAGCTGTCACGGACAGCAGTAACCGGGCAGTCATCACCGAATCACCTCAAGCACGTGCCAACTTGTACGGAAGAATCCCAGAACATGATTTACATTTTTTGTTTTAGCAAAATGTCAATATTTTTTTCTTTGAATAGTCGCTTTGAATAAGCCACTAAGCCCATGTTTCATCACCTGAAATTTGTGCTCCTAATTTTAAAAAAATTTGTTTATTCATTTGATCATAACGCAATGTTCGCAAATTCAATGATATTTAGAACAAAATAATCAGGGGCGTCGGTGGCCGCAACGGTTTAGGAAACACCGGCACCTCGAGGGTTGATGTGACCTCTGCTGTTGCGAACCCTTGTAAAAAAAACTAAAAAAAGCTGAAAAATTAATCCACGATTGCCATTTTTTAATTATGACTTCCTGCCATTTTCAGGTAATTTCATTATGTCCATCCTTCATACAATTTTAAATTCCGCTATGGATTATTTTGTTTTTATTAAATTGCAGTAAAAATTCAGCACCTTTCACCCCTACTCTAACGAAATCACGGAGTACACCGAGTGCTGTTCAAAAACATAATAATTATTGATAATTCGACGAGGCGGTGGAATTGAGTCGCGCCCTTGAGAAGTTTTACAATTATACATGATATTCTGGGTGAAGTCTGCCCGAGTTACAAGCGCCTAATTAATTTCGACTCAACTCACAATGTCTAACAAACTGTATCGCTGTAGAGAATCAACCTCTCAGACTCACTAATTTTGTAGGGAATGGATCATTATCTCGGAGCTTCGGAAACACACCACTAACAAGTGAAATGCCGCCTTTCCATTTGTGTTAGTTAGTTCAGGTTATAGTCGTATCTTGCAAGACAAAGGCACAGTTCACGGTTTTTATGGATTTTCTCTTGTATGCTGACGATTATTTGACAGGACCTGATACTTGTAAAAGCTCTTACCTACAAAGTATTAATTACCGGGCGTTTCAAGGCGAATTCAGTTTAAATGAAATTAAGGACGAAAAGTGTCCAAAACTCTTAGAAAAAAGTAGATTTTAGTTTTGAAATTTTAGGGAAAACTAAAATATTACAGCGCAGTTAGTTAACCATATTCGTACTCATTCACATTCTATACCCGTCTCTTAGAATATTAGCGTTTAACCCTTTCTTGCCCAACGTTGCCTCAGGCAAACTTTAATTTTCCAAATTTTCTAAAGCTTAGATAATCTCATGAGTTCAGCGTGGGTGTAGTTGTTTTCTTCAATGTTTCATCCCGTGTATCGGCAACACTGCTTTTTTTGTCGCCAATCTACAATCTCCGTTTTGGAATCTTCTGTCGTTCACTCTACAACTGCATCTTGTACCGTTTGTTATATTTGTCAAACATAAAATTTTTTCATTCCAGTTTATAATTTAAAACTTTCTTGCTCAATGTGGTTTACATAACAATGCCAATTTTGTTTAAGGTTAGCAGGAAATCCGTTAGTTAAGGGTGGGCACAGTGTTGTTCCTGCACTTTCTTCCCGTGTATTGGCAACACTGGTTTATTTGGCGCAAAATCTAAACTCACTATATCTATTTCGTGCTTACCCTTTAACAAAATAATAAAGTCAACATTAGGCCAAACAGGGTTAAATTGTATTTAGGCGGTTCAGCCGAATGGTCGTTTTACACAATTGCTGAGGCTTTATTAATGGAAAGATGTATATTCTATATTCCTGTCATTCCTGCTTGTATGTAAATAAAATATCTAAATATTTTAATGTTATACCACTAAATATACATGAATTGTTAGGAGTCAGAATTCCTGAAAAATGTTAACTATAAAATAAACAATTATAATATTACTACATATATAGTATAATTTTTAAATAGGAAAATATCCCCAACAAAACCTAGTTGGTTTACTTTTCCGTCATCTGTTAACAAGAACAAGCAATAGCTTCTTAATATTCTAAGACAAATAACGTTGGACGCTATTTCAGATAGCGTTCAGTTAAATCTGCGCATGCGCAATTCAATAAATTTAGCCTTACAGTTCACCCTAATGTTATACAAAATCTCCGTAATGAGTCATTGATGGTTCAGGCGTCATAGAGGAATCGACATTCCTCGGGAAGGTGCCTGGATGAAAGGTATTGGATCAGGGGGTTGGGATGGGGGGCGAGGGTTTTACTAGGCGACTGTATATACTTCTTGCGATTTCGAGGCCAAAGTTTTGAAGTTCAGTGTGGATACGAAGTAAGGAGCTTGGGCAGTTTTGATAGTAAGTAATCTTTTGAATAGTTTATATCATCACTTCTATTTTTTCGAGGAAAGGAGAGGTAAAAAGTAAGTGATTCCTGTCATGTAGGAAGGCTTAACTTGTGTGACGCGGGAGAGGACAAACTACTTCACAGTACTTCTTTCATAAATTCTCAATTTAAAAAAGCATGGCCTGTGCCGGGATTCGAAGGACCGCTAGCGTGGCAAAAATCGTCTATCTCGGTGCCTTGAACCGTGAAGGTTCGGGATGAACTGGGAGAGGTCTAAGATTTTATAGATGCCCCGTAGCGACTTCTTGAGGTTTCGAAGACAAACGTGAGCTGGAAGTCTGAATGGATAGTCAGTATGGACATGAGCTGGATGGATATTCGGAGCTTGAGCAATGGTTCGATTTTGGGGTGAAGTGACTGGATTCTTTGGAGGTTGTAATAGCAATTAGAAATTTTTTTTGTGGGAGTTTCGATAACAATTAGATTTGAGTAGTTTATATCGTCTGTTCAATTTTATACTTTTGAGGAAACAAATGGTCATTGGCGCTTAACCGTCAATGGTTCGGGATGAAAAGTTAAACGAGTTTGGATGAGCGTCTGGGTTTCATGGATGAACGAACTCCTGATGACAATAAGAGAGGCAGTGAGACAAACCGCGATTAGCATGTAAAGACGGATGGCTTTCGGTTTTTTCTCTCTCTAGCTAAATACTTTAAAGGTTCAAAATAATTGAAAGACGTCACGTGAGATAACGTACTTGTTGTAATTCAAGGATATGCAGCGTTTACTCGAATGACCTTTTCACGTTCTAAAAGCTCATTAGCATAATGCACTTTATTATCTAAAAACAACCCGACGAATGCGGATTCTTGTTTCTCCTTTAACGTCACATTTATTCCACCTTACGCTCTTTTCTTATGTTCACGATCAGGGTTAATTTTATCGGCTCACTTCCTGCCTATTTGGGCACAGATTTGGAACCATTCTTCGAAGTGAAAAAAACAAAAAACTTTACTACTAACTATAACTTACTTATAAAGAGATGAGAACTATTTAATTAAAATGGTAGTAATTTATAAATCCAACGCGCGTTTTCATGTAATATGTACAATGATGGAATTTGCCATTATCGGGTCCTAGAAATCCCCGAAATCGAACCGGATAAATTCTGTTCTTAAGTTCTCAAAAAATTAAAATTTGGCCGAATGAGAAACGCAAAAATCCTTAGACGAGGGGCCGCCAAATAATCAATCGAGCGCCAAAATGTACAGGTATGAAGGTTGGCCTGCAAATGTATAATCATAATAAAATAAATATCCTAATGCTTTCAGTTTAAGTTACCATTTTAAAATGCAGAATATTAGCACTGCGAGCAGGTGAAGCTGAATATTACTGACCACTGATTACTGAGCACACTTATTACATACACATTACTGAATTGAACTTATGCAAAGCAAGCATGTAAATAGCCTACCTCGAGTTTAGCAGTCCGGGGGTCATCCATTGGTCTCCGTTCCACGGTTAGGGTTTGGATGTCAACAGCTCACTCTCAGCCATTCTTAAATGCACTTTTCTAATTACGTACGACTCACTCAGAATGGTGGAATATTCGATATTTTACACCGTTTACACTATTAGTGGTATTCACGAGCTTTGTGTTAACCCTGTTAACTCTATGATGACGTGGACTTGTAAAAATCGGCTAGTTAACATTGCTCGAGGGCCAATGTTAGATGTTAAGTCAAATCGAATAGCTGTGTAGTCACATTGTTAGCCGTTAGGACGTTGGTAACAAACATGGCGGCCATGAATTTAACAGTTGTTTTTTGTGGACAGGTATTTTTATTTTTATATATCCATTTATTAAATCAGACCAATACATTTCTTTTGTTAATTTCTGACCTAAACTTATACTCTAATTCATAGTGGATGCACCCACTTACCCTTTAAAGAAGTAAGCTGTTAACTGTTAGGACGTTGGTAACAAACATGGCAGCCATGAATTTAACAGTTGTTTTTTGTGGACAGGTATTTTTATTTTTATATATCCATTGATTAAATCAGACCAATACATTTCTTTTGTTAATTTCTGACCTAAACTTATACTCTAATTCATAGTGGATGCAACCACTTACCCTTTAAAGAAGTAAGCTGTTAACTGTTAGGACGTTGGTAGCAAACATGGCGGCCATGAATTTAACAGTTGATTTTGTGGACAGGTATTTTTATTTTTATATATCCATTGATTAAATCAGACCAATACATTTCTTTTGTTAATTTCTGACGTAACCTTACATTCCCATTCATAGTGGATACATCCACATATCCTATAAAGTAGTAGGCTGTTAGTCGTTACGATACAAGTTAGGTATGTAGGCACGAATTGAAGCGTGTCATTGTTATTACTTTTCGAGTAATTTTGAATGAAAAAGTTAATTAATTTTGCTTTTTTTACCAACTTTTGGCATCTTACCATTTAACACAATGAAAACTAAAACGAACAAAAACAAGCTTTCAAGGACTGTTATAGCAACATGCTAAGAAAAAAAGGGGGCGTTCACGATCTTACTGGACATTTCTCTATTCGATTTAACACGAGTTAACATCTTACAAACATCGTGAATACCTCTAATACATAACAATATACTTGAGGGTCGATGGGGTGTTCATTATTCCTCCATCAACCTTCTCACACTACGCATTCACGCTAATAATTTCTTTCTACATATACAGAAAAGGAACGCAAAACGAGATGTCTATCAAGTACTATATAAGTACAATAAACCAGCCATGTTTCACCCAAAAATCAGAGCAGACACAATGTTCCGACATCGACCATCTCACACTATACATTACATACACAGGGAAAAAAGCAATGGGTACAACAGGCATCCTGGTTTCTACTAGGTTGTCTCGTAGTGTCACCTATGATTTTTTATATTGAAGATTTATATTATCCTGAAGTTTATCCTAATTAGTTTAATTGCTGCACTTAATATAGCTGGAATTATTTCAATTCTCGAGTATTAATTAGGGCAAATTTTGAGCTATTTATCAATTAGGGGTGAAAACGGGTTCTTTTAACTTGCAGACGACAACGGTTTGTTAATCGTGGGATATTTTAAATATTCAGTCTCGCTTGTTAAATGAAATGCTAAAAATGCGCATTAAAACGGCCAATATCTTGCCGAAGAGTGGAATAAAAGAATTTAAATAAAATTTACAAATAGCCAATCCTCGATTAAAATATGATAATCCTGTCTGGAAGAGGTAGAAATTTAATACAATCGGCCAGACAAGGACCATTAATTACGGCGAACCCGTTTCCTGACAAGTATACACGGGCGGCGAGGCGGTTGAATCGCAATCGCAGGCCGGTGAGAGAAAAGAGAAAAAATAAATATATATAAAATAAATCACAGGCCCTGTTCTGCACGAACACGGGGAATTTTTCTTCAAGCTTTTACTTTGCTTTTTTAACTTTCTGTCTATATTTCCTTCTTCGTCACGGCTTAATTCAAAGTTGTCAAAATGGCCGATTCTACCATGGCACGTTAAAATTGCAAATAACGTCTTACTCCAGGTACTCAAAAACAATATCAACAAAAAAAAAGCTTTTAAAATTTTTTTTAAGATTTCAAAAACAATTTCGTGAGATCAAGCAGCCAAGCAGGCCAAAAAGAATTAACAGGTAAAATGGTCACATCCAAAATAGTCAGTCAGTGAATGCATAAAAAAAACCCAAAACCTTGGGAAAAACATCAACCTGATGATATCTTGAGGTAGACACAAAGGAGGCAATGAACAAGCAAGTTGGCCACAGGAGGATCTTCAACACGATAAGCTCAGAATTTATAATTGGGATAACAAGATCAAATATTGACTCCTCTATCTCAGAATGGATCCAAAAGAAATGAAAGGAGAAGTAGACAAACTAGGTGTCAGTCTCGGATAACTTGTGATAAAAGAACTCGATCAAAACTGTCAATTTCATTGCTACAATTAGACAGGGGGAGACAATCTGGGATACGAAGAAAATCCAGGAAAAAATTTTTAGCAATGACAGTTAAGGACATAATATTTCTTAAGAGGATCAACTCAATTGCACAGAATTTCTTTTGCATATATAATTAAGTTTACTGAATATATCGTGTGAGCAAGTAGTAAAGAAGTCTCGAGGTCATCGTCGGTTAAGGCGGGATGATTAGAGAGGGCTTGAGCAGTAGGGCTACGATGGAGCAAGAGATTGGTGTGAAACTTTTGGAATCGGGAACGGGATCGTTGACAAAAGCAATATTGAGGTTCTTGTGGATAATGAGGTAGTGACTTTTAGTAAGGAGCTTTGACGATTTGTCTGAGGACTTTTAATTGGCAGTATTGGCTGTGGTGGATACTGGATGGATTGGCAGCCCTCCAAAATTCCGCTCCGTCAAAAGTGGTTTCAGTAAAATCTTGTGTAAGGTTAGTTCAGTGTTGACGGTGAATATTTTGGTCGTGGAAGTTTTCGTAGTTATCCAAGCTGTCTAGGTATAGGTAGGTCAACAGTATAAATTATATCATGGATGGGACCAAAAATGCTCCCTTGTGGGACCGGCTTGTATATGTTTGACCTCCGAGAACGCATTGCAGCACATCATTCTGAAGCAGCGGTTTTATAGATTGGAATTACGGATGATGTAATAAGTAGTGGGTAGGAAGCATTTAAGTTGGTAAAACACGGTGACCCTATCAAAAGTCTGTGCTACATCAAGCAATACTCTTTATTCTTTAGAGCAGGGAAGAAGTGTCGACAACTCAAGCCTTGTTGGAATTGGTCAGAAGGAATGATTTGATGAGTAACTAGGATGGGTAATAAGCAGTTTAAAAGGGGTAGTTCGAGGATTTTGGACAGGGACGAAGGCTCTGGGTCTGTAAGAGGATATGTAGTTGGGAGGTTTGTTAGCTTTACGATTGAAAAAGAATAAAGAATACTAGCAACAAGAGAAGAAAGTAAGTGGTAGCTAAAATGGTACTATGTGGCTAAAATACTATGAACTTTTGAGGAAAGTTTCGAAGCATAGTGGAGATATTTAGACCATGTCCAAGGAACATTGTACGTACGGATTTAGGAATGTGATTTATAACTTTAAAAGGACGGAAAAGATTGTAAGGGAGATAGGAAGGAATGGTACACCAAGGTTACACCAACTAGTGTGTCAGGTGCATCTTTATTATCTGGTTGGAGAAAATAGGTTTGATTTTTCTTTGTCGCGCTTGACCCATGATCCATTAAGCAAACGGACAGTTAGGATGAAGGTTCTTTTATCGAAAGGACAACGTATTACACTGTACATCAACAAGAAGAATGGTCAACCGACTTCCACATACGTCAGCTGCCTAGGACTATACCCAGTGACTTGAGAGACAACAGCTTAGAAACCAGGACAACTATGAAGATTTCTAGGACCGAAATCTGTATTGGCCGGTAAAATTGTAGTACTACAACTAGGGGACTTTTCCAAACGCTAAATCCCATTGATGTTAGATCCTACCTCTTCAGTTAAATTTATCACTTGTAGTAAAATTGTTTTTATTGAATAATAAACGTTGTTTAGACGAATCGCGCAAGTAAGCATGTTGTGTAGAAGATGTCGAGCTTTTATTCAAATGGATCTACGGAAAAGGAAGCGGGAACATGCTAGCTCGTTCTTTTCGCATAAGGTAAAAACTCATGTCCCAAGAAAACTTTCTCACACACTTTGCATGTTATCGCGACATTCATCTGTTTCGGAATTTCCGAAATCGCTGATTACATTGTTTTACGACCGGCTCAACACCTGGTCCAGTCGATTCCTTTATAAAGCAGCTCAATCTTTTCCCGTAATCATTTGAAATATTTCCCCGGGTCATTTCCGAACGCTGGTCCCTATTCCGCATTCTCCGACAAAGAAGACTTCAGCCCGACAGTGCAAAAAAAAGCACAGTCATCGCCGTTTTCACTTCATTCCATAGATAAATGGAATTCCTTCTTTCAAACGTTATAGATAAGGAGTTATTACATAGTTATCGCCGGCTCGATGTACATGTTAAATATTGTTAATGCGCTTTACACTTTTTCTAATGGTTTATTTTAAACGGTTCAAAACACGAGGTAAAGCATAGTTTATTTCTTCATATTCCCCTTTGCAGAGATGGAAAAAAAACCGCTCTTTTCAAGGGTTGGATCAAAACCTTTCAGTCAGTGAAATGAATCCGCTCTTTTTCATGACTCACCGCTAGCGCTCACCTAATTCATCCTACCCATAATTCCATGGAGTAAACTTTGGCGGGTTTTTTCGAATTTCAGTGTACCAGGGCCAATCGTAAAAGTCTGAATTATAGGGTTGGTATATAAATCAAATAACGAACTGTTAAAACATTCTAATTTTTTTATTGTTGACAATAATAAATTTCAATAAAAAAATTGAAGATTTAAACCGAGAAAGTTGAACAATTCTTCATTTCGTTCAAATAACAATTAACAACCTTGCAATTTGATTAGCCTCTTCTTGTGGACGAGTGAATAAAACAAAAATCGAAATATATACATAAATAAAAGTGCGTATATCATGAAAATAAATATTTTTATTCCAAATGAAATAAAAAAAATGAACCCATATTGCACACCTACAAGAAAAGTGCCACAACTCGTCACAAGATAATTTTACAGGAGAGATGGAAAGGAATGGAACTTTACTTTTTTTTAAACTTATGTATTAAGTACACGCCATTACGGTTGTTGGCAATAAAAACTGTCATGATCCATCATTATTTTATTTCGTTTCTCCAAGACTTAAGCGAAGACACAAACCTAACAAACGAGCATAAATAAGAGTAACTTTTTCTAAGATTATTTTTGACCCAAATGTCCTTTCCTCCTGGAGTCAGGGGTAATTAGTTATTTAAAATGCAAAATTATTCTCTTCTAAATACCGAACGAAAAACAACATGGGATTCTATGAACAGATTTCAACTATACATAGACACCAAGCAAAAAGTATTCTGAAGGAAATCGCTAGCAATACAAAAAAAACTTGCGTCTGCAATTAATCAGAGAACCTTTTTATTGAAATGCAGGCAAAACAAGGCCCTGAAGATGTTCTCAATAAGATCGAAACGTAGGCACGATAAAGAAAATGTTTTTCGGAACCCTACTTCACAACTGACCACATCTCACGACCTCCAAATAATAATTAATTTAAACATTATTTATAAATCCCAGACCCTGAATATGATCTCAATAAAGATCGAAACGTTGGCACGATAATGAAAATGTTTTTCTAAACCCTACGTCACACCAGATCGCATCTCACGATCTCCAAATAATAATTTGAAGTTACGTTAGTTCTTTTTCTTGTTAAGAGAAGGATTTTATGCTGTACCGGAGTCACATTTTTACATTATGGCAAGCAATTATTAAATCAATTGTATAAATATTTCGTAATGTGAAATTAATATAGGCCCTGACCTTAAAATAGGTCGAAAGCTTAGCAGTAATAACAGAATTTGCTTTTTTCTTCAATGTCATACCTTGATTTAGAGTTCTTTTATTTTAGTTAATTCCTAATTATAATATTGTTTTGTCATAATTTTTTAACAATATTATCTTTTAACTTTTAACTATTATTTTATAGTTTCAACGATTTTTTAATATTTTAATTACAACATTTTTTATAATCAATAAAACCTTTATTTCAATAAATAATTTTGCATTTTAGGTAACTAATTACTCTTGCTCTAGGAGGAAAGCCCATTTGGGTCAAAAATAATCTTAGTAAAACTTACTACCGATGCTTTAAAGCTCGTCACAGAACTAAGATATGCCACTTTTCGTGTATGGTGACATTAGTTCCCGCCAATTCAAAAGGGACAGCAGATAAGAGTCCACCAACATTTGTGTAATTTTTCCTGTAGTATCACACACCCGAATACTTCGAAAAACTAAATAACCCGGTTTTTATAATTTTTCTACTTGTGTCGCTTTTCTTGTGTGCGATATGTTGTTAAAATTATCAGCCCTCTTATATAAACATTGAGATTTCTTGTAACCAGTAAATAAATAAATAAGAGCTTGAGTAACGATCAGTGCTGGCAAGGGGGATCACGGAGGGTTGAAACTTAAACGGGAGAGAACACCCCAGAAAGGAGTACTCCAGACGGCATGGAGAGCTGCACCGGGAGAGTGGAGTGCGCTGTCGCATCGCGGGTTTGGAACAATGATGATGAAGAAATGAGATTAGGACGTGTGCGTTTGTTCCCCAGGCACTGCATCCTTCTAGCCCATTGTACTTTCCTAGTTCTTTAGTTCAGTAAATATTAGACATTAGGGGTATTCGCGATCTTTATGTTAACCCTGTTAACTCAGTTAGGTCCTGTTAGATCGAGAAAAATGATGACGTAGACTTGTAAACTTGTAAGAATCGGCTAGTTAACATTACTCGAACTAACAGGCCAGGGCCAATGTTAGATGTTAGGTCGAAAATGTAGGCACATTGCTATCCGTTAGGGCGTAAGTAACCAACATGGCAACCATGAATTTTTAACAGTTGTTTTTTGTTTACACATATTTTTATTCTTAAATACCCTTTAATTAAATCAAACGAATACATTTCTTTTGTTAATTTCTGACCTATCCTTATACTCTCATTCATTATAGATACATCCCCTATCCTATAAAGTTGTAGTCTGTTAGACGTTAAGATACAAGTCAGGTATGTCGGCACGAATTGAAGCGTGTCATTTGTTAGTACTTTCGAGTGCATTTTGAATGAAAGAGTTGATTAATTTTCCTTTTTTATTAACTTCTGGCATCTTACAATTTAACACAAAACAAACAACAACAAGCCTTCAAGGACTGTTATAGCTTTATTTTTGGTTCTACCAATCGCCACGCGCAGCATTCCGGAAAAAAATTAACGTTTAACATGCTAAGAAAAGGGGTATTCTTTGCATCCCAGGCTATGTCTCCTGCGGATCCTCCGAATTCGAAGATGAA
This sequence comes from Cimex lectularius, assembly GCF_000648675.2. Lineage (NCBI taxonomy): Eukaryota > Metazoa > Arthropoda > Insecta > Hemiptera > Cimicidae > Cimex > Cimex lectularius. Next base: position 1,410,303 of record NW_019392670.1, on the reverse strand, counting down.
ATTGGTGGCTGTTTTTTTTTCATTACATAACAAACAAACGGGGTCATTTTGTCCTCTCAAATTAGCAGTGAGTTTTCCTGTTTTCCCGTGTAGTTTAATGCAATAATCCAATCACTTTTTTCCCTGGCCAACATGGTGATGCAGTGAAAAATTCACAGTATAGTTTGCTAATTTAAGTTAAATGAGAGAAAAATCGTTAGTAAATCTTCAAAAAACAGTTCTTCACTGACGGCTTTAGTCAGTGAGGCGGAATGTTCAACAATTTTTGTCACGCTGAGACCTTGTGACTCCAATTCTGAGACAATGCAGACCGATTTGCTTTGATAGATGCATTTAGTTTGCCGAATCAGAGAACGGCATTTGATTAAATTGACCGTTTCGTTCTCAGGAAGCAATTCGTAGTAATTTAACCCACCCCAACCAAACGTAGGCACCATCTTAAAACGGTCAAGTACAATAAATATGGAGGTCCAGTCCGTAAGTTCGACATTTCTTCGTGGTAACAAACATGTAGCGAGGTCGTTGACTAAAGATGGTGTAAAGTTGAAATGTGGCCGCTACCGAGGAATAACAGCATATGCTCAACGGAGTTGTATGCGATCTGGGGTGATTCGAGACGAAGGAGTAGATCCTCTTGTTGTGCTCTTATTAGAGATATATGCTGAGTTGGAGCGCCTTGGAAAAATGGTGATAGTCGTCTGGATACCGGGTCACATTAGGCTGGAGGGGGACAAACGTGCGGCAAAAGCTGGGACGTCTCGCCCTACAGACCGAGTGAAGAACGCAACAAAAGGACAATAGGCTTGATTGTATGAAGGGCACGATTGCGTGACACCGTTGGTCTGAACTCAAGAGATCGGTTTTTGGTGCAAACCAAGCGCAGGCGTCTCACACTTGGTCTAGGAGTGCCAGGGCCTTTGTCCTACAGGGAGCCAGTAGGTATGGCACCAGATATAGAGGCAGTACTTGGGCATGAAAGTGTGTTCTTGGATCCCCTGTTACGATTTTTTAAGAGGAACAAGGGTGTTTCTCCATCCAAATGTATGTACTGCATGTAGTATATGTGTGTCCGACAGATCAAAACAGCAAGCACAGGCAGGTCAAAATTATAATCAAAACTAAAATGCAGCTACAGGCTATTAAAACTGTAAACTACAAATAAGTATTTATCTAATGATATTTTAATCACATCCATAAGTTGATCTTCGACGGCCTTGGATTAAAGAGACTCTTTAGGAATGCTATTACCTGCCTTATGCGCATGTGTATATGACTTAAAACATTTTCACCTCTATTTCTAAAAATAAAATACCATGAAATCGTGAAATGGACTTACTCATTGCACGTTGTGAACAGAATAAATTAAAACAAGTGATTCGAACATTCTTTTAAGCTGTACTTAACATATATAACAATACATACAAATAATTAAGTACCTAGTAGTTTTATTTATATTATTTGTGTTCTTTGTGTTTTTTGTGTTTTTGTCATTGTTTTAATATAGGAAATCAACATGTCTATTTACAAATGAGGCTTTAGATGTTTACATCACGGATTAGCAAGAGTGCGCCAGTTTATAAAGAAAAAGTGTGTTCAACAGTTGACTGTAAATCATAAAATATTTTCTTTCTCATGGCTTGAACACCCATAAATTCGTGCTCGCTTATTCTACGAATTTAAACTGAGTCCTAGAGAGGCCGAGGCAAGTCGCAAAATTTGCACTGTATTCGGTGATGAAGCAATAAGTGAGCGCACTAGCTAAAAGTGGCTAAAAATGCTTCTTAGAACGAAGAGATTGAAAATGAACCACGGTAGGCCTTGTGCTGTCATGCTGTGCTTGAAGGATTGGGTGTTAGTAGACATATGAATGTGAATCAATTGAATTTTTATCACTATAAACTCGAAGAATCAAAGCAAGTAATTACACCCGACACACATCGTAACCTTTTTGGAAACACTTACTTTCCTTGGCGCAGAATTGCTGGTTGCTCGGATATAACGGTTTGGAAAGAGATCTAATTTTCATTTATTTTATTTTTTAATGGCCTTATGAACTTTGCATATTTGCCAAGGGACGTGATGTTATGTATGCTATATTTTTTGTGGTTGGGGGGGAGGACCAGGGGCGACGGCAGGAATCGAACCCACGACCGCGTGGTCTACGAGCCGAATGTCTATTGTCTGTCATGCTAACCACTCGGTTACCGCGGTCTCCAAGTTTGCATTTCGAGGGTCCTTCCTACTGCGGAGCATTCTCGATCATTGCTTTAATTCCATGTAGCTCGTATTTACTTTTTGACGCTCGAAATAAATGTCATAACCGATCCACTTTGATACCTTTATCCGCTTAGTCTAATTTATTGAGTATATCTTGTAATATTAGCATGAAAATCTTGGGAGAAGTAGCATCGCCTTGGCGCACACCGATCATAGTATATCCAATTAAATTCCATCTAATTGAAATATGGCTGACTTTCTTCCATAGTTTTGAAGATCTTGATGTTAAGGTTGTTCTAATTAGAGTCTGGATTATGGTGGTTTGGCCTTCCTTATTAGGTGTTTTATGGTGAAGATATGGTCGACGGTAGTAGTACTTGCAGAAAATCACCTTTTTTTAAACTGCACAATGAATTAATCTGAATTGGACGAGCTGAAAAACCACGGCCGGGGATGTAATTTTATGATTAGCGATTTCCACCCTCACACGTTAATTAAACGAAGAAGACTGACCAGCACACCATGTAAATGAATAATATCTCTACTAACTAAATATTGTATATGCAAATTATTGTTTTTAGACAAGAAAACAGATAACATATATTACAATTAAGTGTTCTTTTTCAGCTGAGAAAACAAGGTTTCACTAACACCAGTCACGCGTCGTGGTTTTTCATGCAACAATAACTCTGCAGATGATTATTTTATGGTTGATGTGATTGTATCAGAAATTATTTATTAGGGGTGCCGGTTCACGTAACTACGCCATGAGTATGTCTGTTCTAGGGTTAGCTTACATATGCCGTCGGGATCGTTTGTCACTCGTCGTCCGGGGGGGCGCACCTTTTAGATTGGCCATTCACGATATTGCCCCATCAAAAATAAAAAACGCCCTTGATTCGTGTTTGTTTTTTAAAAAACATTTTCGGAAATATCGTAATGTTCCCACATATTTATTCCCAATAATTCCTAATTATGGTATCTCGCCGGTTCGTCAAACCGTATAAATATGTATGTATATTGTTTTTAATTTGTACCCTATACGTACTAGTACTTACTACAAATCTGATTACAAAACGTTTTATCACACGGTGAGAACAGTAACACTGAAGTCAGCTGCACCCAGAGGACATATGATATGAGATATTGATTCCAAAAGTTTCACACCAACCTCTTGATTCATCCTAATCCTAAACTGCTTAAGCCCTCATTATTCATTCCGCCTTAATCGACCTCGAGGCATCCTTACCTTGCTCACACTATATATTCAGTAAATATAACTATATACGAAAAGAAAATCAGTGCTATTGAGTCGATCCTTCTCTTGAGCAAAATTACATCCTTGACTGTCTTTGCTATAAACTGTTTTCCTGGGTTTTCTTCGTATCCATGGTTATGTCTCCATTGACTAGTTGTTTCAAGGATGATATTGTTGCTGTTTATCCTTCACATTGTACAATGTGCAAATGGGGTCATCGTTGAAAACAGCCATGTTATGCAGATGTCTTCTAAGATGGCGGGTATATAGTCCTATCAGTCTGAGTTTTGCCCTGTCAATAGTAGCATGGTAGCAATGAGATTGTCAGGTTTGGTAAGGGTTCTTGTATCGTAAGTTAGCTGAGTCTGACACCTAGTTTGTCCAGTTCTCCTTTTGTTTCTTTTGGGTCCATCTGAGATGGAGGAGTCAATATTTGATCTTTTTATCCCAATTATAGGTTCAGGGGGGTGTTGAAAATCCTCTTCTAGTCAAGCTGTTCATTACACAGAACACCTAAAGATACACCAGGTTTTTGTGTTTTCCCAGGTTCTGGGGATTTTGTATGCATTCATTGACTATTCTGGACATGACCATTTTGCCTGTTAATTCTTCTATGGCTGCTTGGCTGTATGATATTTTTTTTTCAAATCTATGAAACTTAGTTGACATTGTTATTGAATATCTGGAGTAATATGTTAGTTACACTTGCAAAGTGCAATGAAAGAAACGGCCATTTTGACAACTTTGAATTAAGCCGTGGTGGACAAAGAAAGATAGATATAATATAACATTGTTTATAGTATCCCGTACTTATTTTCATTCCTAAAGCTAACAAACCTCCCGACTACATATCCTCCTATAGTCGCCGTCAGCCTTTTTCCTGTGATGTAAAAAATCCTTTAAGAGACTTTAAAACGTTTAGTTCCAAAAAAACATTCCTTCTCGTCCGTCCCCATCACTCCACGATCTAGCAATTTGGTTCAGTTGTTGACACAGTACCTTTCGCTTTTGGGAACAAAGAGTATTCATTGATTTTATAGCTCAGCCACTCAGCCATGCGGTAGGACATCCTTTATAAACTTAAACGCTTCTTTCTTCCTTTCCTCTTTCCTTATCCTGGAATCCTGTTTAACTGAGTACTGCTTCAGAGTTAGGTGGGGCAGGATCAAATATCAGACCGATTCCAGCGTCCCACTAGGGGCCCCTTTCTGTATACCATTTATACTGCTGACTTTCGTACATATCCCAACATCTCAACCTCTGCGGATGGCACAACAATCGCTTTCCTGATCCAACATTCAAAATCATCTTGACCTTATCAAAGACTAGTTGGTGTTAAAACAGAATGAATGAGGAAATTAAAAAAAATAAAAACAGTGTAATTTACAGTTATTTATAACTTCTTATAAATCATAAAACCGCGAGTGTTTTCGAACCAATAAGAAACCCAGTGCTGTTTTAATTTAAGTTTCAGCAATCTTCTTCAGCACAGAGTACTTTTTTTAATTAATCAAATAAAATCAAACTTTCTGTTATATTATTTTCTTATGGATAATGCAGTCGTTGAAGAAGTGAATTTAATCTACTTAACCATACTTATTACTTGATTCTCACCAATATCCTATTATAAAGGCTATGATGCACATAAAATTCGAAACCAAGAAGGTAATTTCAGATTTATACGCGAAAGGGTGAGGCAGAAAGATCACAAGTGTAGTTTAAATATTTGAATATTGTATCCGTTTTAAAACACAAGAAGCGTCTCATTTTATACCAGGGTATTCGAAAGTTCTAAATCGATTCGAGGTCAGACAGCACAACTCGATCGTTACTGATATTCCTACTATTCTGTAGTTAAGAAAATGTCAAATTTGGATTTAATTATTAAAAAAAATCGTTTCTGGTATTATACGATAATTTGTTTCTTGTGCCGCGAGGTGATTATTGGACGATGATGACGGGATTTAGATAGACGATGATAATTCCATCAAAACGTCAATGATGTATGGTATATATATTTTTACGTCCCAAAGACAGCTCGGAACTGTCTTTTTATGCGCCTTGTAACTTTGTTCCCGGTTATTTATGCTCCTTTGGGCTATTCGGTCCTGCGTACTGAACGAAATGGGCGTTTGGAATTGTACAATAAAAACATGCGTCCAAAATTAACTTGAGGTTTGTATTAGACAATTTTTTTCTGAAGTTAATCGGCCATCTTATTGTTACAAACAGCATAACCTTGTCACGCGTCTTCCGTCGGGCATAACTCAGAAATGGTCGATCTTATCAAAATTTTCCTTTCGGTAAAAGTGGCACAAAATAAGCTCTAAAATCGAATTGTACAATAAAAATATGGGATTATTATTTGAAATAGCAAAGTTAGTGTCATTTCCCAGCTAGATGAGAAAGTTATGTTATATCTTTCACTACCATGCGATTCCTAGCCAAAGTAAACTTGGGGTTTGTGAAAGACAATTTCTGGCTAAAGTGAATCGTTTCTAAATTAATTGGCTGGACTATAGAAGTTGATACACCCTGTATATAATTAAAGATGCCGGACATTTAACAAATAATCAGAATTTTACAAGCGACCCCGCAATGTATAAAGGAGTGGAACTGTAGGGTTTTGGCAAGGTATCAAACATCCTGAGCGTCTAATTCTACCAAACAAACGTTTTCAGACAAATCGTCGAAGCTCCTTACTACGTCACTAACCTCACTTTCCACAGCGACCTCAACGAATGATCCGTTTCCGATTCCAAAAGTAACGCACCTACCTCTCTATCCTATTTTATCGGAAGGATAACGTACTCTACTGTACATGAACAACAAGAGAAACTTCTACTCAAGTAAATCCCGTGGAAAATGTAAATGTTGGTACTGAATCAAAGTGAATTCTAGCTAAAATTTGGGTATCTTTGTTACACTATGTAAAATATGATTTTATTTGTTATATTAGGGAGTCATGACCCACTCCAATATTATTAATGATGATTTTTTACACTACACCAAGAAGTCGCCTGGCCAATTTCTTTTGATTCTTCTAGTAGTTTTATTTGAAAGAGGGGAGGATGCAAGATAGGTTATAAGTGTTGGTTGAAATGAAAAAACCTAGTGCAACGAGCGGGATTGGAACCCACAACCTTCAGCTAAATACGCCGCTGCTCTACCACTGAGCTATCGTGACTTCGATCCACTCAGACACCAACTTCCCACCTCAACCCACCTTTTGAATTTTCCCTCCTTTTTTGCCATTTTTAATTAATTGAAAGAAGTAATTTGATCAATAGACCATTAAGTATAATGTATTTAGTTTATAAGGATTATTGGGTCTGGGAGAACCCCAAAGTTCTAGTCCGTATGTCCATTATTACAGTCTTGTATGTGTCGTTTGTTAATCACTGACAGATTAGATTGCCGGTCAAGTATCTTCGTTTTGGTTGAAGTCTTTTAGACTGGCGATGTTCATGTAGATAAGACCACTAATCCTGCACGGGAATGTGTGTTTGAAGGTATGGGGTTATGGAGAAAATAGTAACATCAGGAATGTAGGGATATCGTAGTTGTAAATTGAGTAAAGGTCCTAGGATACTACCTGGAGGGACAGCAGCGTAAACTGAAAAATTTGGAGAGATTGCATGACTTTCATAATTCTGAAAATACATACTGGAAAGATAGAATTTAATGATAAGATAATAAATGGTGTGATGGATGCCCTCCAGCGTTAATGGCACTCCATTATTTGCCATACTTTATCGAACAGCTTGCGCAATATCAAGGAATATTCCAGAGAAAGTTTGGCAGTTTAGTTAAGCATCAATTACATCATTTTATTTATATTGATAATGCATTTTTTTAATTATTTAAAGATCTTATCTCTTTTCCCTTAAACCGTTCTCTACGTTGGATATTCAGTATGCTATACGCCACCTCAAACGTATAATTATTTTCTTACAGTATTTGCTATTATGATATTTACTTGTGTTATAATTCCCGCTTTTCGCACGTTCAGATTGAGCGCCATTAAAAAGCCAGCTTCTCATTGGAACGTCGCGTTGGTGGGGGTATCGGCGGGTTCATTTTTGCAATTCACGTCGAGAGATGGGATTGTAGAAATCCTTCAATCTGATCATGAGCTAAGGGCTCGAAATCCGGATCGTTGCAAAACAACTTACTGTGAGTAGGAACTATCTTTTTTAGAAAGGAGTAAAAAACCTCCTGGATTTGAGATGTTCACTTCTCAAATCCTTAAACTCTTTCCAAAGGAATCCATAATATCAACTATGTAAATCGATTAAATAGAGAACACTTAGAACTCATAGGAGTGCTGACAGAGAGTAGTTTCTCCACTCTTGTTTATTTAATTCTTTCATACACTCATTGATACTAGATACCTAATTGAAGATTGGTAATACACTGTAAATTAATAAAATGTAATACACAAATTTAAAGAATGTTATATGGCCTGAGAGAGTGAGTTTCTACCAAACTGAACTTGATAAAGATTCCATAAAGCTTTATAATTATTCAGGTTTATATCTTATTAAAGGGTAAAATACGCTTTTAAAAGGGATTTGGCAGGATAGGATTTGAATATCCCTTACCCTCTACGAGTACGACAAAGACCATGTATCATAAAAACGATAAAACCGGCGATATTCAACATGTCAAGGAAGTAGCTAGGGTGAGAGTAAAACGTTTATTTCAAAGAGAATTGGATTGTGTGAAGCGATCGCCACCGAGATCCCCCTGGTTTCTTTTCTTTGGGGGGGTCATGTTAAAATCTCGTTAGGAAATTCCACCATATTTTAAAATTATTTACGAGGATAGACTGAGTTTCAAGTTAATATAAAACGAAGGGCATAAGTTGAATCGAAATCCTTTTTGGCACGCTGCATGTACGCTTTGGTTGAACGAAAAGAGCCTAGGCTGACATCCTCGCTGTTGAAGGATTAATTAGAAGGATCAAGGAGCGAATTCAAGATTTGTGAGATAGAAGAAAGTGCTTGTACGGAAGGATTAGGACGAAATGTTAGAGTTGGAGCGTTAGGAGGGGGAAACATCGAGGGAATGTTGAGGTCATTGTGGATGGTGAGTTTAGAGAAGTAGTAAGGAGCTTGAAGAATTTTCCTGAGGTCTGTCCATTGGATTTTAGATGGCTTCTTGATTCAATTAACTGAACTTGCTTTTTTATACACGAACCAAAGAGTTCAACAGAGTCTGGTATTCTAGAATTATTTACAAACTTAAATAGTTCTGTAAAGGAAGATGCTCCCCCAAGGGAGCATTCTTGGTCCCATCTTGTACACTATTAATAGGAATATAGTAAAAATAACAGCTAGACTAAGTTTTGAACTTGAAATTATCAGAACCAACCCTTATTTCTTAGTGTCTACACTTTTTATGGATACTAACCATAGAGACCCAAAACCAGTTGACAACCATAGACCTAAACGAGGTGGCCTCAAGGTCTTCTGCACCTCGATCTGAGTAGATTTATTGTACTCTACTAACCTATACCAGTAGCTTTTTCTCAAGTAATAAAGAAATTGACTCTGATTTTTTCCATTTATTAATTATATTGCTTCTATCCTCGTGTATATTTTCCTAAAATACCTTATTATTGAGCATCGAAAAAGATAATTATGCTTTCCTCTTCATTTCTGGTACTCGTATGGCACTCTCTTTGTGTACCAGAACACGAACGTTTTGAATTCAAAATTAACTCTCCACGCGGGCCAGATTTCATTACAAAAAATTCTAACTGACTATGATAATAATCAGATCCAGATTCAGGAAATTATCAGAACCTTACCTTACATCTTAGTATCTACTCTTTTTATTTATTTATATATTTTTTGGTGTGTGTGGAATGGATAAAGAAAGGAAACGACAGCAGTGCGTAGGATGTTGGAGAGTGATTACGTGTTTTCACATTGGATCTGGGGAGAGGCCAGGAAGTGTGATATCAAATTCGGTGTAGTCAAAGTGGAGATTTCTGTTTCAAGTCCCGTGGGACATCGTTAGGACGCCGCAATCCCGCAGATCAGAGACCCTCTCTAAATGGGAACCATGACAATCCTAGGACAATAACTCCGCTACCCTAACAACCACTTATGGCTGCCCCATTGTAACAATCTTCACCTCATTAAAACCGGCAAGCTGTTATTTCTGACAAAGAATGATCGGCTCGCTCTACCCCTCCATCTTTCTCGATTAACTAACCCTATACGCTTTTTACTGAAGCTGAAGATCCTTTCATTTAAACGTCTAAATCTTAATTTATGGTTATGATTTTTAAATTAAATATACTTAGCCGGAATTGAGGCTTCAGTAGTTTCATATCTCTTTCAAAATGGCTTCAGAATTCGTTTTGAACTGAGGCCGCATCTCACCACTTTTATGCATGACTTTCCTTATATTTAATTACTCGTTGAATTGAGAACTTTGCAAATCCATTAATAGACGAACAAACTGAAGCAAATTAATTTTTAAATTACAGTTTAGTAGTTCTTTTCTATACAGAACGTTGTCAATTAGCAGAAATTCTGGTTCATAACGTTGTTAACTTTTGAATTCATGTCTTCATATTTTAAAATGTGGTTTTAAATAATTTAACACTTTATGGCCAATTGTTGTCTTAGAGCAATACGAATTTTAGCAATTTTGTTAAAAGGATAGCGGGAAATCGCGTGAGTTAGATTGGCGCAAATAAATCAGTGTTGCCAATACACGGATAGAAAGAGAGCAGGAGCAACACTGCACTCTCTTTCAACTCACGAGATTTCCTACTAACCTTAAACAAAATTGATGGGGGGCGTTGGTGGCCGCAACGGTTTAGGCGTTGACACGGCGTTCATCACTGTAAGGTAAAGGTCCCGGGTTCGAATCCAGCGGCCCTGCATTCGAAACCGACATACTTACGAATGGGCTTTTTTCAAAAACACCGGCAGCCCGAGGGTTCAAATAACCTCGTAGTTGAAATTCCCTTGTAAAATAAATAAATAAACAAAATTGCTAAAATTGGTATCGCTTTGAAGTTAGTTTGAGCAAGAAAGAGTCAAATTATAATTTGGATATGAAAAATTTTAATTTCGCTAATATTAAAATCAATAGTAGTGGGGCGAAGAGCCATGTGGAAGATAGGAGATTCCAAATTCGTGAGTTTCGATTGTCGCCAAAAAAAAAACAGTGTTGCCAGTACAAGGGATGAAACTTCGAAGAAAAACACTGCACCGGCCTAAATTCGTGGGCTTAGCTAAGCTTTAGCAAATTTGATCAATTTAGTGTTGCCCTGAGGAAACATGCACGAAAAGGTTAAGTCTCGTTTCCGTTTGACTATCTGTTTGTCTGTTTGTTTTTTTCTCGCTTTCCGGACTTGCCATTTGCCTGTTAATATCTCTCTGTCTATTTCTCTTAGTCTCTCTCTCACTCTCTCCCTTTCTTCCACTCTTTCTTTCTTAGTATCTTATTGAACCTTATTTTACATTTAGTGGTCTATTGAGCAAATTACTTCTTTCAATTACTTTGGTTTTGGTTGAAATGAATTGAAATGAAAATTGTCACGAGCGGGATTCGAACCCACGACCTCTCTCTCTTTGTCTAGCAATTTTTTCTACATCCGACTGTCTTTGTCTGTGTCTTTTAATAAATCTCTCTCTATTTCAGATCTACAACCACCACCTCTACCTCTCATCTTTCCCTTTCCTTTAAACTTTTCCCCAAGGACATGTACCTCTCATCCTCTCTCTTCCTTCTTTCTTTGTGTCGTTTGTTGGTCCATCATTCTTTGTCTCTGTCTGTCTCTTTCAATCATCTTTGTTTGCTTTCTCTCCTTCTAACTTACTTGCTCTCTCTTTGTCTCCCATTGGCTATTGAAAGTCAGAGTAGTCAAATTAAACCAAATTCTCTCCCTATAAATAAAACAATTTATTCTCTCTTTCCATTTTAACTTTTTGCCTAAGGACCTATTCGTTTCACGTTACACTATCAGCCGTTTGTTTCTCTCTCTTTCTCTTTCTCTCTCATTCCCTTTCTTCCACTCTTTCTTTCTTAGTATCTTATTGAACCTTATTTTACGTCCATTACATTTAGTGGTCTATTGACCAAATTACTTCTTTCAATTACTTAATTTTTTTATGTAAGGTTTTGGTTGAAATGAAAAATCAGTGTCACGAGCGGGATTCGAACCCACGACCTTCGGCTAAACACGCCGCTGCTCTACCACTTGAGCTATCGCGACTTCGATCCACTCGGATACTAACTCTCCGTCTCAACCTACAACCTTTCTAATTTTCCCCTTATTTTGTGTCATCAAACGCATTGTCAATTATAACCTGGAAAATATCCTGAAGCAGAAACTTTGTTGAGATCATCTGCCAAAAAACATGGAAGATTATTGACTTTCTGTGAATAATGGTTCTGCTCACAAATTTGGTGTTTATATTTAAAAAAATCAACTTTACAAAAAAATTGTGAACAAGAAATATGTAATTAGAACCATCATTTTCAGAAAATGAGTCTACGTTTTCACCCCACCTTCACCATTTCTAACAAGATTATTGATTCCAGTTCAAATAATTCAATTGATAAGTAAAGAATTTTTTGCAATTTTTGTAATGAATGAATTTTACTGTACGAAGTAAATCAGAGATCATTACTTGGCTGTAACCAATTTTATGCACGGCGTTTCTTTAAAGTGATAAAAATGGTGACTCGTTCGCGGAAGCCGGAAGCAGTTATAAAAATGGAAAATAAAGACTATAAGGAGTGTCGGAGAGCCCCCCCCCCGCCTTGAATCGATCACGTCATTATTGACTTTGTTGGCAGTGAAAACATCAAGTGCCTTTTTTTGCGGATCGGTAATCTCACGACATATCTGCTTCCGTATTAGTCTTGGCTCTAACGCAAATTTAAAACATCATCGACGGTCGATTAAGCATCAAATCCGGAGGAATGAAAATACGCGGGCCTAAGCTGAACCTTCCTTCCTTGTATGTCATTCAATATATTCAAATGACCTGCTTTGCGTAATGGAGCTTTTTTTGCGGAACAATAAATAACCCAGCTCCATGTGCGCGTGTCAATAATAAATATTTCATGTCAAGCGTATTATTTACTAGTCATCTAAATGAAAATTATGTTCGCACATTTTACCGAATGTGTTTAAAAATATCTGACACGTTCTAAGAGCCTATAGATGCAATCGGAGTTCGAAACATGACTGAATTATGTGAAATTCTTCTCCCTCCGTCCACCCCTTTTAAGTCGAGAAACATGCTGCGAACTAACAGAAAATACTTAAATCTGGTTGCTTATCTTTATAATTATCCATTTCGTACTCTAAGGCTATATTGACTGATACGTCACTGATTACTTCTCAACTACTTTCATGGGGATGTAGGGGGAAAGACATAAATGGCAAGCATTAGAACCTATACGCTTATCATCCATAACAGTTTTTTTCTTCAAAAAACGTATATTTTTTTAGAAGTCGTATAAATGGAATAAGTGAAAGGATTATTGACTTTGGATTATTGATTATTTTTAAAAAAATGTTGGAAATGTAGGTTGCGAATTACCTGAACGATCTGTCTTGCAGTTAATAAGAAAAGAGCGAGAGAGCGAGAGAGAGAGAGAGAGAGAGAGAGAGAGAGAGAGAGAGAGAGAGAGATAGAGAAAGAAAGAGAGGAAGAGAAAGAGAGAGAGAGAGAAAGAAAGGAAGAGAGGGAGAGAAAGAGAGAGAAAGAGAGAGAGAGAGAAAGAAAGGAAGAGAGGGAGAGAAAGAGAGAGATAGAGAAAGAAAGGAAGAGAGGGAGAGAAAGAGAGAGAGAGAGAGAAAGAAAGGAAGAGAGGGAGAGAAAGAGAGAGAGAAAAAGAGAGAGTGAGAGAGAGAAGGGAGAAAAGGAATGTTAGACCGACAAACGACAAAAAGAAAAAAGAAATGAGGAAGTGAGAAAAAGATTTTATCAAGAAAAAGTTTGAAGAATGAGAGGGTTAGTATGATGTAAAGAAATAAAAACTTTGAGCGAAAGAGAGAGACAGAGACAAAGAATGTTACCAACCACATAAAGAAAAAAAGAAAAGGGGGAAATGAGAAAAAGAGGCGAAGAAAAACCTTGAAACAAAGAGTGAGTGAGCGGGTTAGAACGAGACGAAGCAAAAAGATATGGAAAAAGACAAAGAATGTGGACAAAGTAAAATATAAGCAAAACTTATAACAACAGCGCTTAAAATTGTCAAAACAGAAAAGCCGCTGTTATTTAAAAAATAAAATGGAATTCATGAACAATATGCACAAATATAGCACACAATTCTCAAAACATTTACTTGTGATTAGAAAACATAAAACCTCAATTTTCAATAGATCGTTTACAGTTCACGTGGCTAGAAATCTAAACAACCTTCAAAAAATGGTAAACTTCAGATTCACTGAGAAAAACAATAATTAAACATTATGTTGAGAAAGACTAAAAATAATAAAAGTGAAATATTTGTTTGTGTTGTTTTGGCTTTTTTATCAAATGGCTAAAACCTTTTTGTTAACCTGTAAATCCGTAAATGTTCTTTTTTTGAATTCTTGATTTCTTTGAAACTTTTCCTGATGTCTTCTTTTTTTCACTTACTCATTTCTTGCTTTCTGTCGTTTGTCTGTAAAACATTCTTTGTCATTTTACTTATATATTTTTATAACCACATTCTAACCCTCTCTCTCTCTCCCCGTCCCTCTCTCGCCCCCTCTCTTTTTCCTCTTTCTTTCTGTCGTTTGTCAGTCTAACAATCTTTGTCTCTGCCTCTCTCTTTCACTCATATGTTTTAGTTGTTTTATATCATTCTAACCCTCTAACTCTTCCAACTTTTTCCTGAAAAATCTTTTTCTCATTTCCTCATTTGTTTCTTCCTTTCTGACGTTTGTCGGTCTGACATTCTTTGTCTCCCTTCTCTCTCTTTCTTTTTTCTTTCGCTCCATTCTCTTTTTCTCTCAAACTTTTCCTGAGGACCTGTTTTCTCCCCCTCTCCTTTTTTTCTTTCTTTCTATCGTTAGTCAATCTAACATTCTTCGTTTGATTACAATCAGTCTATTCCTGTCGAGTTCAGAAATTCTCATTCACCCACACCGATCTCCAGAGACAACACCCGTCAACAAAGTTTTTTACAGAAATGATAAATGATGGAATGAGTGTGGTGCTCAATACTTTCCAAACGGATAGTTCCTACTCACAATAAGTTGTTTTGCAACGATCCGGATTTCGAGCCTTTTAGCTCATCATCAGGTTGTAGAAGTCCTTCAACCTGATGATGAGCTAAAAGGCTCGAAATCCGGATCGTTGCAAAACAACTTACTGTGAGTAGGAACTATCCTTTTGGAAAGTTTTTTACAGTCGTTCCACACAATGTGACTTTAAAAATTGCATTTAACGCAAGCTGAGGGATCGCTGGAATATTCACAAAACTCCGTGAAAAAAAATCTCGTCCTTATGATGCACACCTCAAAGATCGCTGCATTAGCAACCGGAGCACGTAGGAAAATAAGGCAAACTCACGTGGGCACCTTCATGTTTGTCCAATTAAATCACATTCACTACGTGTGTAATTAATGTTTATCACTGTGCGAAAAACCGGAGAACGCGCAGAATTGTGGGTCACGTGTTTGTTTAATTTTTTGTTACCGCAATTACAAATCCGGCTAATGAATGGGCCCGCTGTGAGCGAATAATTATCGAGACTAAGCTGTCTTTCAATTGATCCGTGCTACTCATGTTAAATAATTAATTAATGTTTGTGTATGGTTTAGAACAATGTGTGGCCGTAAAGTGAACTCGTTCCGGAACCCTGCTCTTAATTGCTGGCATGTAAGATTGTAAACTATTAAACGACTTGTATTTTTAAAGTTTACGATTATAAAACAGCTCATGCCAATTATCTGTTCCAAAGTTCGAGCTTCCTTTTTCTTGTTATATAGACTAACTAAAATACGAACGTTTATTATTGTATGTACCGTACTATAAGTCTTTTCTATTATATAACGGCTATCCCGGAGGGGTCCAGAAGCTCAGAAGCTACGTTGACAACCTCAAAGGAATGCCCGATATGAGAATAGTGCTTAAGCAAGGAAGGAAGAAAAAATTTGCGTCCCTTGTCCTGATTTTTGTAGGAAACAGGGGGGAATGCACTTAGTGTACGTTCACACTGAAAAACCGGTTGCTCTCCACTGTACATCAACAACAAAGAGATATCAATTCAAGACAAATACTTAGGGCAATACCTAGACATGCTTTCCCGTACACTCGGTCGTCCTAAAAAGGACAATGAGGATCTTTAACGTCGCACCTAGCCTATTCGGCCTTATAGGACGTTTTGATTCTCAATATGAGAGCTGACTCACCTCCGCATACGACAGAATGGTATTACTGCCGCAGCGTTGCTGTAGAGGCAGCTCAGCCCCGAAGGCCCAAGACAACCTCGCTCTCCGCTTGCCCATTCCGAGTGGTCGGGTCTGCATTAAGCATCAGACCGTATGCAGCGCGCATACGGCTATCTAAGCCGAAATATATCAGCCTGGTCTCCGGCACACTCCCTAGATAGAGAAGGCCACTCTTATCTCCCAAAGTATTGGGGCTTCTCTAGAAACTACCGGATCCGCCGGACCGTCAACACTAAACTAACCTCATACAAACTTTACTGCGACCATATTTGACATAGGGAATGGAGTTGGGTCTGCCAAGCCATCCAACATCCAGCGCATCCGATCCTTCGAATCATAAGTCTTCAGGCAAATCGTCAAACTCCTTACTACGCCACTGACATCACTATCTATAACGGCATTGACGAACCGATCCGTTCCCGATTCCAAAAGTTTCACATCAACCATCCTAACCGAAGATATATGCGAGACCTCCTTGACCCTGGCATTGGCTGGTGGCAAATGGCATGTGTCCTCTGGATGCAGCGTTGGCATTAGTGTAAGTGCTGTGACCATGTGAAAAACCGTTTTGTAATGACATATGTATTATATGCTAATTATGTATAGAGTACAAATAAAATAATGAAACAAAAACACCATTTAGAGTTTAATTGTCATAGATGTTTGCATCCTTGCCTTTCACATAAAATCCCGAAACAGGCCTGCACACTATTATTCCTGAAGAATTTCCGGTGCGCGTGTGGGCCACCCACTGTGGATAGCACGCACGTGTGCACCGTGTGCTCAAATAGTGCAAATTGGTTTACACGAAGTATAATGACCGTTCTTACTTTATGTCAACATAAAATAATGGGATTGTCTAACGCTCGCTCTCATAAAAATGCACATCATTAGGCAAATAAGAGATGATTTGAAACTGGTTAGAAAAGAGTAAACAGCCCGATATAGATAGTCATGAAGTAATGACCTAACATGTGCAGTACGTCCAATCCAGCAGCAAATTAATGGTGGGTTTGTCAGTTTTAAATTCTCCACCTGTCACTGTGAGTGAATTTTGGTACAGTTCGTGTTATGCAAATGCCTCCGACGAGGACCGGCTTCGCAGTTAGCATAACACGGGTTCCACGCCGGATTTTCTGTCCTGCTAACGATCCCTGTGAATGCAATCTGACTTTAAATAAGGAAGCGGCTACCACACGTTGGCCAATTTGCGTCATCGTAATATGCGCACTCATTGCCAGAGATGATAATTGTTTTAATGGGCTTCTGCATTTCATTGCCGACCCCAAACAACTTTAACCGTTTAAACTAAGCACTTACTAATAACATAGAAGAAAACTTTAACATGAGACAAATGTACATACATAATCATAAAATACATGTCTCAACTTTACATATTCTTAAAAATACTTAAACACCATTGGAATAGGGGTGTTACCATTTCTATCAATCTTTCAGCAAGTATTTGAAATTTCCATTTGGATTACAAAAATTAAGATACAAGACAAATACACAAATCGGTGAATGCATCCAAAATCGTCGAAACTTGGGGAAAAACAAAAACCAGGACACAAGTGTTGGGTAACGAGACACACTGGCCAGAGGAGGCTTGGGCCAGTAAATCGAGGTTACTCTGACAAAAAAAACCTTATTTTATGCTTATCGTTAGGGTTATAAGCTGGTTGAGGCAGGAAGTAGGAAGGTGATTCCACCCTTTACTGAGAATTTTGGTAGTTGGCTTTCGAAAACCGACACATACGAACAGGAGTTTCTCATTGAAGATGGCGCAATGTTGGGGATATTCAACTTTTTTTTTCTACCTACAGTTTTCGTCAAAAACCTACTCGTAGACCTTGAACTATGTATTTATTTTTTTTATTTACCCATAAATGCATAGTTCAAGGGCTACTTCAACTATGCATTTATGGGTAAATAAAAAAATCATAACTTTAACTTAATATGAAAGCGCAGAAAGAAAGAAAAATGAAACAAAACACGTAAAAACCAAAATAAACAGAGCAAATAACCAAAGCAGAAAAAGTGAACAAAATATCTACACTAAACATAGACAAAAAAGAAGAACAACAATGGAGAAGTTGTAAAACTCAATTTTAACATTATTTGGTAAGATAAAAAAATCCATTTAAAAATTAAAAAAAAAAAAACACATGAAAAAATAAATAAACATAGTGAACAATAGAAACCAACAAAAAATTGGACAAAATGTCTACAACTACTTACAGTTTTCGTTAAAAACGTACTCGTAGCCCATGAACTATGCATTTATGGGTAAATAAAACAAAATATTTCATAACTTCGATATGAAAGCACAAATAAAAAATTAAACAAAACACATAAAAACAAAATAAACATACCGAACAACCAAAGCAGAAGAAAATATCTACACTAAACACAGACAAAAAGAAGAACAACAATGCAGAAGTTGTAAAACTCATCTTTAACAATATTAGGTAACGTAAAAAACTCCATTTAAAAACTAAACAAAACATATTAAAAAAAAAATTAATTAAACATAGTGAACAATCAGAAACGAAAAATTGGACAAAATATCTACACTAAACCCAGACAAAAAATAAGAAAAACAATGCAGAAGTTGTAAAACTCAACTTTAATATTATTAGGTAAGTTTAAAAAATTCCTTGTAAGAACCAAGCAAAACACATAAAAATGAGAAAATAAACATAGTAAACAATCAAAACCGAAAAATTGACAAAATATCTACATTAAACACAAAAGAAATAAAAAGAACAAAAATACAGAAGTTGTAAAATTCAAATTTAACATTATTTGGTAACTTTAAAAAAAATCCATGTAGAAAAAATCACATAAAAAAGAAAAAATAAACATAGTCAACAATCAGAATCGTAAAATTGGACAAAATATCTACACTAAACACAGGCAAAAGAAGTAAAAAGAACAACAATAAAAAAATAGTGAAATACAACTTTAACCTAATAAAAAAAGAAAAAAAGAAGAAAGAAAAAAGAAAAATTGTATGTAAAAACAAACTATAACATCTAAAAGATACAATAAACAATGAAGGGGGCGTCGGTGGCCGCAACGGTTTAGGCGTTGATACGGCGCTCATCACTGTAAGGGAAAGGTCCCGGGTTCGAATCCAGCGGTCCTGCATTCTTGCAACCCGACATACTTATAAATGGGCTTTTTTTAAAAAACACCGGCACCCCGAGGGCAGATATATTTTTCTGCTTTTGCGAATCCTCGTAAAAAAAATGAAATAATGAACAACCAGAGCAGAAGAATTACGTTGAATTTTTACTGTGCTTTTTATTAAGTTTGGAAAGAAATTTTGTCCAGTATAAAAAATTGAATTCATAGATTCCCTTCCCCCGTCACCACTTTTTTACCATTTAAAATAAAATTTCTGCATTTTCCGATATAATTAAAGAAAAGAGTACATCACTATAAAGCTTACTAAACGAAGAAGTTGTTATGAAATTTGCCAAGCTCTACCGTGAATTTTCCAATCGAGATTGCCAATTTAGTTTTTTTTACAAATTTTAAATCTAGCGGCTTTGGGATGATTTGGTATTTGTTTTTTTTTTACCAAAAATTAAATTGAAAGTTTTAGAAGGCTGGTTTAATACTATAAATGAAATTTAAAGCTCTTTTCAATCTTTTTTTTGGATTTCGGAAAAAAAACACATAAAATGTTGAATATCTGCGAAGGGTTGAGGATCAGACTATGGTTCACACCTTTTGTGTTGCATTTGTGGTGGAAAAGCTTGATGAACTTTGTAGTAGCGAATCACCCTGTTCTTTTCTCATCTCTTTTAATACTATCCTGCATATTATTTTCCTATCCTAGGTAAAAGCATCAACTGATATATAATAAACCTGAAGTACAATACATGTACAACGAAGGCAGAAAACAGTGTTTGAAAAAAAAAATTTTTTTTAAGTGCTAAACTAGATTTTTTGTAGGTTCCTAGAGCCAACTTCGTACTTTTCCACCTAGTGTCATAAAAATGTTTTATTAAGATCAGCAATTCCTCGTCCTTGGTTATAGCAACATTTGGTTATATCTCAAATAAGTCGGAATTATTTGCCACAGATGTTTTGTAGAACGTTCAGAAGTAAGTTGAAGCTTTAGTTTTGTTTCAAAATATTCTTCTTCTATAAGAAGATCTTTTAGTTTCGGACATATATGTCTTGTTTGTTTTCTCTGATTTATTGTATTTCGAACTGATAAACCGCTAATCAGTAGGCCGATACTAATGAATTAAGGCCTTCATTTATAACGTCAAACAATTAGATTATTAAAAGGAAATTAATTATTTTCCTGTCCGCTAATATTATTTATGTTATTAACATTGTTCTTGATTAACTCAAGAACCGATCATGTTATAGTGAGCCCTCTCACTTGGCACGGATCCTTAAACAGTCCACGAATAGTTAGCGCCTTGTGATAATTCCTGAAATACACTTGACACAGAATGTACAGATCCATCACTCTCCTTTGGTTTACTATCTGGAATGTATTTATCGATTATTAACCGAGAAAAAAAATCTGGGTCAAAACTGAGTTCGATGAGCCCAATTTGGTGACACCATATTAATTTTTTTTTTGCCTGTGAATAATACGCATTTATTTATTTTGTACTTTTCTTGTTAAAAAAGCAAATTCGATTGTTATTCTCAAGCTTTCGACCCATTTTAAAGTACAACCTCGTTGTTAAATTAACTTTCCAGTGGTAAACCATTTTCTTCAATTACATTGAAACAAAAAAAAAAACAAAAAAAAATCGACGTGATTTATTTGCTTTGGCTGTTCACTATGTTTATTGTCTCTTTTTTTATATGATTTGTTTGCTGTTACGAAATTTGCCAAGCCCTACCGTGAATTTTTCCAACAAGGTTGCAAATTTAGTTGTTTTTTTGTACAAATTTTAAATATAACAATTTTGAAAAAATTGGTTTTTGTTTTTTACAAAAGTGCTAGAAGGGTGCATTCTTAAAGGAAATTTAACGCTCATTTCGCTATGTTCATTTCCTCTGTTTTATATGTTTTGCTTGCTGTTGTCATGAAATTTGCCAATCTCTACCACGAATTTTTCCAACAAGGTTTTTTTAATTTACAATTTTTAAATGTAACGTATTTGAAAGAAGTGGTTTTTTTTTTTTACCTAAGTGCTAAATGGGTGTCTTCTTAAAGAAAATTTACCGCTCCTTTCGATTTTTTTTTTATTTGCCCAAAAATAAATCGTTCAAGCACTACGAATAGATTTATAACGAAAAAAGTAGATAGTTGACAAAAATATTTTTTTGGTTTAGTTGGTCACTATGTTTATTTCCTCTTTTTTATGTGTTTTGCTTGCTGTTGTGATGAAATTTGCCAAGCTCAACCATGAATTTTTCCAAGGTTGCAAATTTATTTACAAATTTTTAAATGTAACATATTTGAAAGAAGTAGTGTTTTTTTTTTTTTTTTACCAAAGTTCTAAAAGGGTGCCATCTTAACGGGAATTTACCACCCCTTTCGATTTTTTATTTGCCCAAAAATGAATCGTTCAAGCGCTACGAGTAGAATTTATGACGAAAAACGTAGATAGTTGAAAAAAAATGAATATCTGCTAAAGGGTTGAGAAATCGAAACATGGTTCATTTTTTATTGCATTTGAGGTGTGAAAGCACCCGACCAACTTCTTCGTACG
Source organism: Cimex lectularius (assembly GCF_000648675.2). NCBI lineage: Eukaryota > Metazoa > Arthropoda > Insecta > Hemiptera > Cimicidae > Cimex > Cimex lectularius. The sequence continues at coordinate 1,388,708 of NW_019392670.1, read as the reverse complement.
AGTAGTAAATCACCGTGTATTATTCTGTATATTTTTTAGAAATTTTCTCTCGACACAAGAGAAAAAAAAATTATCCAATAATTTTTGGTACTCTCCCTATTTGACGTATGAAATACTTTTGCAGTCTTACCAATTTACAATAATAAAAAAATCGTTACAATTTCGACGTGATTTATTTGCTTTGGTTGTTCACTATGTTTATTATCTCCTTTTTATGTGTTTTGTTTCCTCCTGTTACGACTACTAATCAGTACCCTACCGTGATTTTTTCCAACAAGGTTGCAAATTAGTTTTTTTTGTGCAAATTTTAATTGTAACAATTTTTGAAAATATTAGCATTTTTTAAACCAAAGTTCTAGAAGGGTGCTTTTTTAAAGGAAATTCAACGCTCTTTTCGATATTTTTACTTACTCAAAAATTAATAGTTCAAGTTTTACGACGAAAAATTAGATAGCTGACAAAAATATTTTTTGGCTTAGTTGGTCACTATGTTTATTTCTTTTTTTATGTGTTTTGTTTGTTATTGTTATGATATTTGCTAAGCTCTACCGTGAATTTTCCCAGGTTCCAAATATATTTATTTTTTATTTACAATTTTAAAATGTAACATATTTGAAAGAAGTAGTGTTTTTTTCCCCGAAGTTCTAAATGGGTGCCTTCGTAAAGGCAATTTACCGCTCCTTTCGATTTTTTTTAGTTGCTCAAAAATGAATAGTTCACGCCCTACGGATAAGATTTATGACGAAAAACGTAGTTGAAAAAAAATTGTATATGTATCTGCTAAAGAGTTGAAAAATCGGATCATGGTTCATTTTTTGTTACATTTGAGGTGTAAAAGCACCCGACAAACTTCTTCGTACGAGTAGTAAATCACCGTGTTATTAATTATTCTGTATATTTTTTAGAAATTTTCTATCAAGGCAAGAGAAAAAAAAATCTATACAATAATTTTTGGTGCTCTCCCTATTTGACGTATGAAACACATTTGCACTCTTATCAATTTATAACAATAAAAAATAGAGTTATTTTTGACTTCCATTGAAATAATGAATACTATTCTCGACGGCGTCAAACCCATTTTGGATAGACGGATCAACCGCTATCTAGTGTTAACTTGTTGTACGAATGGACAGCATTCCACGGACGCCTGCCGTCTCAGAACACACGGAATGAACAACGAACCCTTCAAACCGAAAGAATCTAATAATATATACCTCGATCGTCGGCCTGGTCTGCCCTATTCTCCCTTTGTCAGCCACACTGGGTATTAATTTTTCAATAGCGTACTTTTACAAATAATAAATATACTCTTGCTCTGTTAAGTAAATTGATTCGTTTTTTATTTTCCAGCATTGAAGATGAAATGGTGAAAGGCGTTAGACAGACCCAAAACAGTGAGAGTAGGGCAGACCAGGCCGATCAAGCTACACAATTAACCTATGTTTTAAGGTTCGTATGTTAAAGGCTAATCAATTAAAATAACTCACAATGTTATACAATACCATGCTAATCGGTGAGCAAATGTTTTCACTTTCATTAATATGTATTTTGTAGTATCACTTTTTTTTTTTAATTGATCGTTAAATATGACTTACCCTCGAGATTTTGCCGACGATGGATCTCATCCTTATTAGTGTTATTTTTAAATATTTAATTATTAACTTACGGAAGAGGAGAGCCCCACCAATGATGTATTTATATTATTATAAAATGTTTTCAGTTATGTTGTCCTTCCTAATTATTATACCTTTTTACAGCCATTAGATTAGTGCTTACTAATTTTTGCCATTCACTATTCCAAGATTTATATCCGTAAAATTTCAATTAGCTCCTGACTTCTGATGACCTAAGAAAAATGGTTGGCAAATGAAAGCAGTCACGAGTTCCATGTTGGTATATATTACAAAAAAAGATATAATTAATAACTATTATAAATTAATAAAAATTAACATAATTTATTTCCGATTTTTGGTTAACTCATCGAAAACCTTTTCTCTGTACTCCCTACATTACAATCTTTTAATATAGTCGCTCCACCATCGATTTGGCTTTGGAGATACCATTCCACTGTCCACCAGTGGCATCGTGTTGAGGACATCGCATCCTTGAAATGAAGGAATGGTGTCGAACAGGGCAATCGTGCCTCGAACTTGGGCTTGCTCTGGAAACTCAAGAGTATCCCACTACATACTTCCTCGTACTCAAGACCTACCTGGCCGAAAGTCACTTTTTGCTAAGCGGCGGATCTAGAGATGGGAAAAACGACACTTTTTAAGAATCGGATCCAAACCGTTCGCCCAGTAAAATGAATCTCTTCTTATTCGTAGCTCACCGTCCGCACCAAATTTATATTACCCATAGTTCCACGGTCAAACTGGCGAATTTTTCCAATTTCGTGCCATCTCCAAGGCCTATGATAAATGTTGATTGTCTGGACAAAACAAGAAGTGAAATATATTAACAAATAAAAAGGCATATATAATGGAAATAAATTTAAAAAATATTAACACATATTTTTTTAAAACTCGCAGAGCTCATCTGTATTTATATAAACATTGTAATTTCAGATATCTCGTGGTGTTCCTTTTTGTATATATTGAGATTAAACTTATTGTACATAGTACTCGATGTATATCTCGCTTTGTGTTTCTTTGTGTATGTTGAGACCGAATATATCTATTAGCGTAAGTGTTTAGTGCGAGAAAGATGATAGAATATTGAGTACCTCATCGTTTCTCAAGATTAATTCTATATTAACCATTTACGTTTTAGTGATCGATTGACCAAGTTACTTCTTTCAATTAATTATTCTTTCTATGTAAGGTCTTGGTTGAGATAAAAAATGAATATTGATAATAATAAATAGAGGGAAAATTCGAACGTTTGTAGGTTGAGATGGAGAATTGGTGCCCGAGAAGATCGAGGCCACTATAGCTCAAGTGGTATAGCAGCGGCGTATTTAGCCGAAGGTCGTGGGTTCGAATCCCGCTCGTGACACTGACTTTTTTATTTCAAAGAAAACCTTACATAGAAAGAATAATTAATTGAATTAATTATATAATTTATGCTGAGGGTGATGGAGCAATATCAAATATCTCATCACTCTTAGTGAAAGGTATGTAATATAGTTAAACGATTGTAGGTCCAGAAAATTAGTATTTTTTTTCAGAAGAATTATTAATTTATTGGCAGCCGCATGGGTTGAATGAAGGTAGGTGAAAAATTGGAAAGTAGGAATTATTAGATTGTCCAGAAAATAATGTAGGTTTTTATGTTTTCTTTCAATTACCCCTCTATACAGGGTGAATTGCTACTCGTGCTACAAACTTCTCCAGTAGATTCTTCACCCTAAAATGAACAAAAAAGTTCATATTGTCCATGGTCCGATTCTCAACCATTTCAGAGTAATTTCGCTTTTTATCGATTTTGAAAGATATCACGTCCTGGCGTCGGAAAATCGTGATATCTTTTAATCTAAACATTTCTCTGAAAATCTAATAGCACCGTTGAAATTCCCGTTAATTTTTCAATAAGAAGATGACGGTGGCAAAATGTTTGGGCTAATTTTTTGTGTTTTATTTCAGCCAGAACTACAAAAAGAGTGGAAAATTGTGTAAATCGGAAAGTGTATAAAGTAATCCAGAGTTTCTAATTTTAGTCTCAGAAGGCAGCAAATTTGAGGAAAACTACCTGATTTAATAACGCTTCCAACGCACTCGTCATTTTCTTATTTAGTGGTTGTGAGACCAAGATGTTGATGACAAAAAGAGAAAAAATGGTGGTTCAAGGATTGCTAATGTTTGAGAGTGACTTGCTACTCGTGCTACAAACTTCACCAGTAGATTCTTGACCCTAAAATGAACAAAAAAGTTCATATTGACCATGGTCCGATTCTCAACCATTTCAGAGTAATTTCGCTTTTTATCGATTTTGAAAGATATCACGTCCTGGCGTCGGAAAATCGTGATATCTTTTAATCTAAACATTTCTCTTAAAATCTATAAGCACCGTTGAAATCCCCGTTAATTTTTAGAGAGAATCAAAATCATAATTCCATTGAAATTTTTTAATTTAATTTAATGCCCATTTAGTATGTAATGCTTAAGAAGTTTACAAACAGCTAGAAGGTCAAGGAAGAAAGACCCAAACGTTTTGCCACCTTCATCTTCTTATTGAAAAATTAACGGGGATTTCAACGGTGCTTATAGATTTTAAGAGAAATGTTTAGATTAAAAGATATCACGATTTTCCGACGCCAGGACGTGATATCTTTCAAAATCGATAAAAAGCGAAATTACTCTGAAATGGTTGAGAATCGGACCATGGACAATATGAACTTTTTTGTTCATTTTAGGGTGAAGAATCTACTGGAGAAGTTTGTAGCACGAGTAGCAATTCACCCTGTATAATTAACTGTTAACGTTTGATGGATTATGCTTTTGGAGGAATGTTAACACTTCTTAATCCTCTTTCAAACAAACATGTATCCCTCAGTAGCATTTCATTAATTGGGAATAATTCAGTCTTTACTAAGATGGCAACGCGTGATTTTCGCGTAATTTCGTTTTTCGAGTTTAAACTCGGTCAGAACAGTGCCCAAATGGCCAGAAACATTAATGGAGTCTGGGGCGATGGCAGTGTGATCGAAAGTAAAGTTCAGAGATGTTTTTTTCGAGAGGGAGATTTTAGCCTTGAAGACAAAGAAGGTCGAGAAAGGACTTCTTCCTAATATGATGATGCTCGGCGACCCTTCGTCGAAGAAAATCCTAGAACGACTGTTTGAGAACTTGCAGAGAAACAGTTAGCAAATGGACCGTCGCTGACCACCTAAGGGCAATTTGAAAGGTGAAAAAGCTCGAAAATAGGGTTCATTATGCATTCATTAAACGACCTACAAAAAATCATGGTATGAAGTTTGCGCAACACTTCTTTGCCGAAAAAGAATCGAACCTTTTTCGGATAAAATTGTTACTTGTGATGAAGGATGGATTGTCTACGATAACTGCAGACGTTCTGGACAGTGGCTCGACAAAGGAGAAGCGGCGTATCATTTTCCAAAGGTTCATTTGGGCTGATTTATTACAGCTTCTTGAATCCTGTCGAAAAATTCAATGGCGAAATGTATTCCCAAATTGAAACCAATCGGCCAATCAGAAAAGGTCGATTCTGTTACTCGACAACGCTCAGCCCCATGACATGTGAGAGCACGATAACTGTTTGATCATGGTTATGAGGTTCTGCCTCACCCTCCTTATTCTCCATCACCAACTACGATTTTTCCAGAACTGGACAACGTTTTGCAATATAAAAAAGTTAGAAAATGCGTTGATAGAATTTGTTAATAATAAAAACTCAAAGTTCTATTCTGTTATATTCTTCTAATACAGAAAAGTTGCCACCACTTTGGGAGAAGTATATTGAGAGGGGGGATATTTTCACTAATAAAAACCGTTTAAAATCATTTATTTAATTGTTTTTATTTGAGAACCGTAAACCTGCTCTATTTTCCGAGCAACCCAATATATTTTTTGAATCAAGAAACGAAACTATTTACGATGTTTTTTCTCAAATATACTCTCCAAAATTGGGAGTAAACCTATTGGCCTGTAACTGTCTATGGGTTTTGGGTATTTTTTCTGGTTTGCGCATTGTAAGTTTATAACAAATTCAGCTTGTTACAAGTAGCGATAAAATAGTGTAATTTTAGGTAAGTACTGAGTGGAAAGAAGTGTAAGGGAGTGTATTTTTTGGTGGTAGTATCTTTAGAAAAAGGACTGAAATTAAACCATGCCCTGGCATTTTATAATGTTCTTTATTACTTTAATATTTAACTAATTTAGATGTAATGGAGTGTTTTTAATGATTTATCACTGGTCCTAATGAAATATTTCTAAAATAGAAATAGCATTGTGGAAGTTCGAATTTAAAAGAAAATCAGAAAATAGAAGAGTGTTCTATTTAGTTCGATTTAAAACGAATTGCGTGAAAATCATCAATTTAAAGAGTGAAACATTATTTAGAAGAGCCGACTAGTCCGGATGGAGGAGTTAGCCGTTGACCCCATCGGTCATGTGAGGGTCGTCGAACACATTGACAATTCACAACAATACCTACATAATGTCCATATCTCCCTTCAAACAGACAGCTGCGCTTAATACTCACTGACACGGGACTGAAAATGAGGGCGTTTTTAGCACTTTTCAAGAGAGACCGGCATTTATCGACCTGGAACGATACTCGGCCGTTTGCTCACTTACTCCTCTATTTATGTTTCCCTCTAATTTCTTTGTGTGTGTGTGTGTGTCTGTGTTTGTGTTTTATCGACATCGTGTTTATGAATTAACCCAGTAACAGACCGTTCCGAAATTGATGCACAAAAATGTCATAATACTATAAATCATGGATGGTTTCTCTTTGGCCGATGCATATGCAGATTTGCTTCTGAAGTAGTTAAAGAGCTATTAATTGACTGACTAATTGATTGATTGATTGATATAAGCTCAATTCTGCACATGTAAGCACTTGTACGCTGACCCCTATGACGTCTGAACCTATGATACCTATGAAGAAGAACCGAGCCTATGACGTCTCCTGGTTAGCCTCTAGAATCAGCCACTTTGGAATTTTGGATGGTCCGAGGTCAGACCATCGCCAAAATTAGGCATAAGGTGCTATCGACAAAACCATTTCAATCCCAACCGCAAGCAGTTTTAACCTAAACACACCAGTTTGATTCTCACTCCTTCTTAAATCCATTATTTCTTATTTACACACTAACTCAAGTAGGGTGGTGGAGAACTGCATATTTCGCCATCACACTTTAAACATATAAGAAACACTCGATGTCTAGTCTGATTGACGGTCCATAGGGGGCTTGATATTCTACCATCGACGCTCTTGTACTACAAACATATTCACGCACATAAATACATTCTTTCTGATTCACATACGTTTCTCTAAAGTAGGGTGATAGAGAACTACATACACCTCCAACACCTGTTACAAGTATGAACATCTAAACAATAACTAGTCTAATTCAGTGTCGCTGAGATAATTTCTGTTCCACCAACGACGGTATCTGTACTACACACATTCACGCATATAAATACATTGTCAAGAAACAGTTAAAACAATGAATCACCAAATGTACTATATACAACAATAAAATTACTTGCAATGAACCCAAGATCTTTCCCAAGTTCCCTCCAGAAATTGGAATAAATGACCGAATGATTCGACGCTGCTCGAGCACAGTTCTTATATATGGCGAAATTCCTACTCGCTCCGTATATGGAGCCAATGAATGACACCCTTCAACTATGTGAAAATAAATATAAAACAATAAAACCCAAATAAATTCGTTGAAATGAAATATTTTTCCACAAAGCAAATTGTAATAAGCTTTCCTGCGTTTATCCTATAAATCTGATTAATTTTCGAGTAAAAGCGCATGGTTCATGTATTTCAATATTATTATGTATCAGTACATTTATATTTTTACAAAAATAAAGAAAAAAAATTTGAGATTGAATTAAATAAATTTAGGTCTATAATATGATGCAAAAATAAAAGAATTTTTGAGTAAAGCAGGCCAAAAAATGTAGAAAAGACTATTTCATTTTAAGCACTCTGTAAAACCATTAAATACGAATTTTCATCGTGGTAAATAGAAATTTTCAGGCTGAAATTTTGGAATTTGTAAATTTTTTTCGTCGATGTCCGCTGTTCTAGTTAAGCCGGGAACACACTTACCCGATGCTACCCGACGCCTTGCCACGTTTTGGTGGGGTGTGCACATCTATCCGACGCAAGTACACGTCGCGTACAGTCCACAGCATTTGTCACAATAATCACTATCACAATCGCAACGCATCTTTTCTTCTTAATGCACTATTTTGAGCAAAACCTTGTAATAAATTATTAGTTAAATTTTATGAGCACAACCATCTAATAAATTGTTTGTTAAACTTAATTGTTTTAAATAAAGTTACTCCTAACCATCATAATTAAACAATGTTTATAAAAACTTATGCATTTTTGATCTCGTTTAATTTGGTTTACATTAAAATAACATGTTGTAATTAATATAACGACAAAATTACATGTACTTAGTTTGAAATAAACTACAAAAAATATGAGTGTCCTGTTCTGATGCTACCCGACATTACAAAATGGTGTAATTTTACGAGCAAAACTATGAAATAAATTGTTAATTAAATTTTATGAGCAAAACCGTGTAATAAATTGTTCCAATTTTAGTATATGTACCGCCGAAGCGAGTACAATAAATTGTTAGTTAAATTCGTTATATCAAAAAATCGTATTCCGGTGTTTTGATTAATTTTCTACCAAACCATTAAAATTAATTTTTTAAATTAAAACTAATTAATTTTTAATCACAGTTAATTTGGTTGATATTAAAATAAGTATGTTGTAATTAATATAACGACAATAATACATGTAGTTTGAATAAGTGTTCGGTTCTTTTGTCTTCGACTGTACTCGGTGCGACCCGACGAAAATCTGGACAGTGGGGATCACAGAGCGTCGGGTAGATGTGCACGGGGGTAATGCAACCTTATGGAAAATCGGAGTTTGGTACTAGTAAAACTTTACTAGTTTTAAGCTTGTAAAGTCTGTAAAGTTTCTCGCAGCACAAGGCCCGAACAACATTGTTGGACTAAGTTGTCTCTGTTTGGAGAGAGAGATGAGTTGCTGGTACAGGAAGGATTTAAAATGGGTATGGGAGGAGGTTTTGCGGATTGGCAAAGGAAGGGAATTCCAGAGATTTTGGCTCGAGCTAGGATGGACCGCTCAAATATGGAAGTTTTATGACGACGGAGATATAGTAGTCATTATGAAACTAGAGTATGTCAGGAGAGTTGATAGAAAATTAGAATTGACGTAACTGTAAATTAAAGGTCGAAGAGAGATTATGAATTGGTAAAGGAAATACTTCCTACGGAAGGAGATATAGTCCGGATAGGTCTGAATACAGTTGTGAGACTGGTCATTATATCTTATCTCTAATAAATCTGACACAATAATTCATCCGCTTTTTAGACGCTTATCTTGTTCCTCCGAAAGAGACAAGGAGTTGAAGAGTGCGAATGAGGCAGAACCGGAATTGAATGAGGGATGCAGTACAACGTCGGAAAATCGGGAAAATGTTTGGTTTTCATAGTTGATGGTAAATGAGGGATGGAATAGGATTTAATTCTAGGTTGTTTTTATTGGCCCATTCGTTTATGGAATTTCAGTGTTGGTTTAGTCAAATGTAAACTGCCCAAAAATGGTTAGGGATATTTGTGATTTATTCATAATGTATTCATTTTAATTAAATTAAACAATATATACTTGTTAGTTGTTTAAAACAGAATAGACAATACAAACCAAAAACAAAAAATTTGTTAATCCTGATTTCTAATAACGAATTTCGTTAAGAATAGTAAACATGAAGATTACTCATTTTGCAAAACATGCATCTTTTCTCGTCTTTTCGTTATTTTAATACAGTTGTATTCCTTTTAACCATGGAAATACATCATCATGAACCAGAGATTTGCAATATTATTGGGAGAATGAGTCATCGAGGTCACCGGCAAGTGGATATCGCAGAGGCTGTTGGCGTTTATCACAGTGTGGTGTCCAGGGCGTTAGCCCGATTCTGAGAGGCTGGAAGTGCCAATAGGAGATCTGGTAGTGTATCTCAACGCATTACGACGCTAAGGGAGGACAGAAGTATAGTCGTAGCTGCAAGATGGACACATGATGAAGTACAAGATGTTTTGGCAAGGCCTTTATCACACCAACTATCCGTAATGGTTTGTGGGAAGTTGGCCTCACATCGTATGCCCCTTTGAGACGAGTTACAGCAACAGCCCGCCACCTGCAACTCAGGAGAATATGGTGCAGGAGCATCTAGAAGAGAACACCGATTGGAATGCTGTTATATTTACTGATGAGTCGCGTTTCTGCCTGTATAGTGATAGCAGGCGCCGAGAAAAGGGGATGCGTACCTGCCCGGATAGTGCTCCTTTCTGTGCAGTTTGGAGGAAACCGTGTCTAAGCTGGGATTTACCCTAGAGACCGAACCGGACTCCATATTGTTGAAACCGACCTCTCCACAGTCCGTTATGTCCAAGAAATGATCTAGGAATATATCCCTCAAACCGGGGATCTCATTGGCAATGATTTTCGATTTCTGGATGACAATGCCAGACCTCATAGAGGCAGAGTTGTTCATCAGTGTTTAGAAAACCTAGGAATTTCCCATCTGCCCCTTCCCCTATTGTCTCCAGACCTCAATCCCATTGAACACATGTGGGATGCGGTGGAGAGGAGGCTTTTCGATCACCACCCTTAGCCTGTTGACCTGCAACAACTGAGTGCAGCGTTGCAACATCTAAGGAGTGAAATTCCTTATGAAATTAGTGATAACCTTACTTACAGTATGCCTAACAGGTGCACAGAGGTTTTAGCTAACAGAGAACATTAAACACGATACTAACCCCTTAATAAAGTTTTCCTTCAGTAAAAATATAATAATTTCTAATACATTTTTATGCAATTTATAATAAAAATAAAATAAAAATGCTATGGAATGTACTAGGTAGGTGCAAGACCTATGGTAGGTACTACAAAATTGGCACTATCCCGATTCATTTTTGAGCACTTTAGGTCGAGGGATAGAAGGACTTATTAATATGAGAGTCGTTGGCACAGAGGTGGTAATCGCAATGTTGAATGTAGTCTGGGAGATCTTGATGTAAATACTGAATACGAAAGGGGAAATGCTAAAGCCTCGAGGAACACAGGAAGGGGAGGACAGAGGACGTTTGGCCATTTGGAATAGTAACTGCTTGTAGGCGGCAGGTAAGGAGAGAGTTGTATTATCGTATGGTACTACTACTACAAAAGGATTCAAGTTTGGACAGGAATGATGGGAGTGAAAAGATATAGCAGTGCTGATGATGACAAATTTATATTTGTTTGAAAATAGGATTGAGAACGTGTAGTTAGACGTGCGAATGCATTATAAATAAGTATCAAAGATGCGAACAAAATATAAATACTTTCTAAGCCCTTATTCAGGATTAACAAATAAAACAACATCTTTATATCCAATCTGAAAAAAAAACTACATTGAAATGCCTATTTGTCTAACATATAATTTGATCCGCTATGAATTTTTTTCCCCGTAGGGTGGGAACGGTCAAGGGGAATCTGGTTAGTCGGCAGCCACCTCCCGACACGCGACACCTGTACAGTGTCCGGTTTAGCACACTTTAATCCTTGAAATGTACAAACGGCCATCCTCCTTTTATCGACGTTTGAATCCCCCGATGAAAAATTCTAATTGGACCCGAACCGACCTCGAAGGTTCACTTCCTCCGGGCGATCGTCTCCAGTTATGATTTGTAAAATTGTAAAACAGCTGTTGAGTTTTGACGTAGGCTGATTAGACTTCCTCTTACTAATCAAAATGGACTTTTCCTGCTATTTACCCGCATGGAGACATTTTCTGTTAGCTTTCCGGCGGTTGTTTTAATACCATTTCCTATTTAACTGAACTCCTTGACAATATTAAATCAGCAAAGGGCCAATTGCAGAGATTGACATCATAATAATAATAGATCGTTTTTAAAAACGATTGATTTTGTAATGCTATCTTTTCTTTTCTAATGTTATCTTCAACGCATTAAGCTGCATAATACAAAATACATTAAAGTATAAGACTGTAACGTACAAAAATGGCATTTTTCCTAGTTTACATTTTTCCACATAAACCTCAGACCGACACCAGCCTCTCAAGGGAGCATTTTTGTTCCCATCCTGTATACCATTTATAGTGCTGACTTTCCTATACCTACCAACACCATCATTACCAACAAAGATGGCCAAGTAATTCTACTAATCAGAATCCTATCCAAGCAACTTCCAGCATACAAACTTGAGTTTATCAAAGACTGGTGCAAAAATTGGAGAACAAGAATGAACCCTCTACAATTTTTCGAGAAGAAAGAGGTACCGATATTCACGTAAGTTTGATACTTAAAACCATACTTAGTCAACAAAGTGACGTGGAATCACAACTGGTTAAGAGACTAAAATTTAACAGAGGACTTGAACAACCACGAAGGATTTTGGGAGACGAAATCTGCCTTGACTGGCAAAAGCTATGTTTCTACAGGCGTTACTGCTATCACTCTGGTCATACATAACTGTGGGCTCCTCAAGCAGTCCAATCGTCTAATCCTTCCAATCAAAAGTGCTCAGGCAAATTGTCAAAGTTCCTTACCACGTCACAAACCTCACTCCCCAAACCTCAACATTCCTTTTAAAAGCACAAGTCAGAGGGTCAATCAAATCACCGCAAATCAGCAGAATTCAGATCCTGATTATAGTCAGAAACAATGTGGCCATAGGGAACTGTATGATCAAGATATTTTTATTAGCTCAAGGGTCAATCATTTTTGGAAGTCGGGAATTAGGGAGATTCAGGTGTTTAAGAACATATTTAAAGTGTGCATACCATCAATGGGTCCGGAGATGCATGATTACAACATGTAACTAGGAGTTGAGGAGGAGAAGCCAGAGAGCTTCTCAACTACATGGCTTTTCAACCGAAACCTGACATCGAACACAGATATAGAAACACCATTAAATAAATTAGATTTAATTTTCAGTGGGACATTTTTGTTCAACATAAAGCTGACCCAACTTTTATTAGCTACCATTTTGTTGAATATGACACACTTCAAATAGTACTGCCTCTGCGATATCCACTTGCCGGTGACCTAGATGAATCATTCTTGCAATAATATTCCCAACTTCTGGTACAAGATGATGTCTTTCCATGGTTACAGAGAATACAACTGGATTAAAATGGAGAAATGAAGACAAAATGTGTGTTTTTTTGTTTTAGGTTTGTATTTTATATTTTGTTTTATCCACCCAACAAGAATATATCGGGTAATTGAATTAAAATGAACAGATTAAGAATAAATTACAAATGTCCCTCATTTTTGAGCAGTTTATTTTTCTGTAATCTCACCAACTTCAACAGCATATAATTATGCTTTACCTTGCGTGTTTCCAACCCGATCACCTAATATAGCGGGAAAGAGTGAGAAAAGGATAAGATTTAAAATACATCCTGGCCAACTCCACAACTGACAAGTAAAATATCTTAAATTACTTAAATTACCTCTATAACCCTAACAGTGGAAGAATCTATACCTGAATAAACCTCTAAGGATGGTAATTGCTTGGGATGAAATTAATTCTATTATTAATTAATTAATACTAATGTACATCTAGCCATCTACGTTACTGGTTTCTGACGGGCCTCAAAACCAGCCAGGTAGGACATCAGCCTGGATGTCCACTTAAAATACAGTTTGGCCTACTGTTCCTATTGCCCCTTTTCATTACAACGGACTGCTCCCTATGACTGCGGACCCTTTAAAAAGTCCATCAACACCCCGCAATCCTGGGCATAACACGCCCAGATAGTGAAGAGATGTCCTTCCAGCAGTCGAAAAACTTCGATTGATTTCGTATTGCCTAACATTAAATTTACCGAGCTAGAGAGAGGGATTTTGTACTTCTTGGGAGCGTCGAAAATATGTTTACTTCCGAAAGACTTCAACGGTCGGTACCGTCGCACTGGCATTTCCGGGATTGTAACCCCTATATGAAATAGGTGGGAGTCTATTTGGTCGTTGAGTCTCAATGTACAAGGTACATATAGTGGTAAAGAATTTCCTAATTTTTTAACTTTGAATACAATGGTTTGGACGCCATGGTTGATTCGGAGATAGAAAACCAGAAGCTTTAGTTTTTGGTCGATTTTCGTATTCATTTTTCCATTTCTCGCACATAAAGATCTATTATGCTATATAACATCAGAGGCGGAAATATCTTTTAAGAGGCTTCCCGATAACGCTGCCTCTTTCGTCAGTATATCACCCGATTGTCATGTTGCTGCTGTGACCTTTAACCCAGAGCAGATACACTATCTGACTCCTAGAAGATAGCATAACGTTTTTGATCTCTAGTATGATGAGATCCTTGGTAATATCCTTTCTTTTTAATGCCGTCAGATTGGAGCATGGACAGGGCCAAAAATTTGCGTCGCTATGAACCCATAGGAAATGTTTAGTTTTATATTGTGATTCATGTGTAAGATAATTTTAATACAATATAGGTTAAAATTGAGTATTTGGAAGATAGAGCTTTTTTTCATTATTTGTTAGCAAGAATGATGTTTTATAAAATATATATAAAAAACCAAAAACAAGATTTAGTTTGTTTAAAAACTCTTTTAGCTCAAAGGTTCGAAATGTCGGCTAAAACAGCTGTGGGATGCGAGACGGGGAGTTTGAATCCCCACGGGTACGACATACTGCATAATATGAAGAGAGGGTTGACATTTTTTTTCTCTCTTTCTTTTCTCCACGCTTGGCTGGAAATTCTCACAGCTGCCCCGTGAATTTGTTGCAGGATCATTGTTGCCCGTCCGCCCCATTGCGCTCATTGACCCTGGCCCTTCAATTGTTTATATATTTGTTTATTCTTCTCGGTCCGATAATTAGGAAGTTAATTCGGATCGAACGGAGGATCCAGGCAGGGGCATCAAGACCAGAGGGGCGGGGAAAAGCTGTCAAGTCACCTGGGGTCGGTTGATTTGTATAAAATGGGAATTCACCTGCGGCACGACCCGACTCTGTTCGTACACACGTGTAGGAGAAAAAGTCATAAATTACTACTAACAAGGCGTACTTTAGACAACTTTTATACTAAGCAGTTTTATTTTTCCAGGAGTTTATAATAGTGACAACTTACACGATGAACATCTAGCGATAATAATAAGCGCTATTTTCTGGGAAACCTGCACGTAGGTATTTCGCCATCTTCAACGGTGTGCTTTAAAAATTGTACTCGTTTTATGTAACAGTGTGTAAATGTATTGACAAAATAAGTGATGTTCTTGGATGTTGAGGTAGCTTAGATAGGATTTGGGTTCGAACATAGCATTGTAATGATGGAATTGGGGCGTAAGGGAAAGACAATAGTGTAAAGGGTATACAGAATGGGACCGAGTGCGCTTCCTCCGAGGCCGCCTTGTATAGGTCTATACAAGGTATATTTGATAAATACTCCACACAAGACTGGGAAAAAATGTAAATAAGGAAAAAGCGACATTTCATACGTTATAGTCGTATAGTTTAATGTTGTTTTCTAAGTCTTCTAATTAATTGTGTTATGATTTCACGCCAGTTTGACGTCTAAGTACCTTATGTATCTGACTTAAATGGAAATCGGTAGATCTTTGTTGTCGAGTGTGGTGGAGGGTTCAGTCTTGTCCTCCACTTTTTCCTCCTTAACACAAGCGCTCTCAACACGACACGCAAGAATGGCACAATTACACAGAAGACAAACACTTTGAGCTCTGAAGATGATCTCAATAAAGATCGAAACGTTGGCACGATAAAGAAAATGTTTTTCTGAAACCTACATCACACCAGACCGCATCTCACGATTTCTGAATAATTATCGATTAACGGTCACTAATCACCACACACTTAACACAAGGTGTTGTTGGATGTTGGAGGTGGATTAGAAGACTACGAGGTCATCATACTGGCTTGCCCTGGCATACCACTTTCAGCTGTGTAAAATATCTTGATCATAAGCCAAATTGTTTCCGATTATAATCGGGATCTAAATCCATGTGGTATTTGTATTAATGAGGTGGGAGCTAATACGGTTAAATTAAATCCCCTGGATGGAAGGCCCTCTGACTTGAACTCTCAAAAGGAATCTTGAGGTCATTCTGGGTAGTGAGGTCACTTATGTAGTAAGGAGCTTTGACGATTTGTCTGAGGACTTTTGATTGGATGCCTGGAGGACGGAACTAGTTCAATCTCCACCTATTGCAAAAACCAATAATTAAGGTTTTTTTAGTTGAGATGAAAAAAAGTTAATGGCACGAGAGGGATTCGAACCCACGACCTTCGGCTAGATACGCCGCTGCTCTACCACCTGAGCTATCGTGACCTCGATCCTCTCGGACATCAACTCCCCATCTCAACCCCACCTTATGAGTGAGTTTTCCCTCCTTTTGCCATTTTTCAAATGTCGTGTAATCGGTTTGGATTCTCGACGACAATTGAAATGGCGACGGAGAGCTTTAGTGAAGTGTACTTCATTTTAATTCATTAAATTCACTAATTTCGTGGTCCGCTTGACCAATTAAATCATTACAATTAATTAAGGTTTTTAGTTGAGATGAAAAAAAGTTAATGGCACGAGAGGGATTCGAACCCACGACCTTCGGCTAGATACGCCGCTGCTCTACCACCTGAGCTATCGTGACCTCGATCCTCTCGGACATCAACTCCCCATCTCAACCCCTCCTTATGAGTTTTCCCTCCTGGCATTGCAAAATGAATATTGAAAAATGGCAAAAGGTGGGAAAACTCATAAGGAGGGGTTGAGATGGGGAGTTGATGTCCGAGAGGATCGAGGTCACGATAGCTCAGGTGGTAGAGCAGCGGCGTATTTAGCCGAAGGTCGTGGGTTCGAATCCCTCTCGTGCCATTAACTTTTTTTCATCTCAATTTAAAAAACCTTAATTAATGGTCATGTATTAATTGGTCAAGCGGACCACGAAAGTAGTGAACTATTGCAAAAAGATTGCAAAACTATTGCTGAATTTGACGGGCAAAACAGGTTTCCATATTAAAAACCTTCAAGGATGCCCAAGTCTTCTGTTAAATTGTAGTATCTATAGTAAATTATAGTATTATTGTAGTATCTAGCAGTAAATTGTAGTATCAATCATGGCGTTATGATTCAACGTCATTTTGCTGTTTAAGTATAGTCTTAAGTATCTGACTAAGGCTCTTTCTTATCGACGTGCCGAAGAGGATTCAGTTCTGTCCTCTACTTTTTTTACCAGTTTTTGATAAACTGAAACTTATAAACTCAAGATGTTAAAGGTTGCTTGGATATGATTGGGATGATTCGGGCACGAGGACATCCGAGATTGTGTTACGATGTGTAAGAAAGTCGGCGGTATAAATGGTGTGAAGGTGGGACCAATGCTTTACTGTGTTATAGTTTAACGCTTTTTGTTTCATGCTGTTCAAACATTGTACCTCGCTTTATTTTTAATTAGATTTCCCTCATTAATTCTTGTCGCCCTATTTTTACACGAGCTTTTGACAAATTCAAGGTTTTCTTGAATAATTTTATGTAAGGTATTGGTTGAAATGAAAAATTCAGTGTCACGAGCGGGATTCGAACCTACGACCTTTGGCTCAATACGCCGCTGCTTTAACCACTTGAGCTATTTTGGCTTCAATCCACTCGGACACCAACTCCCTATCTCAACCTACCTTATTATCCCTCCTTTTTGCCATTTTTCAAATGCCATTCAAAGAGGCGTATTGAGCCGAAAGTCGTGAGTTCGAATCCCGCGCGTGACACTAGCCTTTTTCATTTCAACCAATATCTTACATAAAGATTAATTAATTGAAAAGAATTATTTGGTCAATCGTACCACGAAATATAAACTATAAAATAACTATAAAAAAGAATTAAAAACTATTAAAACCTTAGCAAAAAAAAAAAACAACGGGTATCAAGAAATATTTATTGATAGGTTGCTATTAAAAGAATAAAAAATTAACTTTAAACGAATCAACAATAGGACTCAGCCACCCCACCACAAATGAATCATTAGGTTTCCGTTGTTTGCCATACATTGGTGAATTATCGGAAAAAGTTAGTAAAATTTTTAAACAAGAAGGTTTTAGAATAGCTTTTAGAAGTACGGGTTCACTTAAAAACATCCTCTCAAAACCTAAAGACAAAGTAGACAACTTGGCAAAAAGTGGGGTTTACCAACTCAATTGTAATGATTGTGATATTAAATATATAGGACAAAGCGGTAGAGAAATAAAAACAAGAGTAAAAGAACACTTGCCTAAATCGAGCAAATTTTCGGAATTTAAGGACCATCTAAAAGAAACAAAACATAATTTCAATTCAAATCTAAATACAAGAGTGTTACATAGTTTCAACAAAGGGAAAGAACTAGATTGGTTTGAGAAATTTGAAATTAAAAAATGTAAAATTGAACATGGTGATAAATGCATTAATAATATAACAGATTTTGATCTACCTCCCATTTTAAATATGTACATAAATAATATCAAACATCCAAATAATTAAACTATTTATTTTAATTGTTATTATTTTTATAGTAATTTAATAATATTAAGTATTTACTAGTATAATATTTATTTGTGTTATAATTTCCGCGTTTCGCACGTTCAAATTGAGCGCCATTAAAAAAAAATCAGCTGCTTATTGGAACGTCACGTTGGCGGAGGTATCAGCAGGTTCACTTTGGCAATTCATGTCGAGAGACGTGGTTGTAGAAGTCCTTCAACCTGATGATGAGCTGAAAGGCTCGAAATCCGTATCGTTGCAAAACAACTTACTGTGAGTAGGAACTATCTTTTTAAAAAAGAATTGAACACCACACTCACTCCACCATTTATCATTTCTACGCAATATAATGGGTTTTCTTGAATGTTGGAGGTTACTTGAGAAGATTCATGTTAGAAGACAGAATTTCGTTGTAATCATGAAGATGTGTAGGAACCAGAAACTTTCAAGTGTAAGTTTATGCAAGTGGGAGATATGCTCAATTTAATTATACATGGGATGAAATAAATATATAATTACAAAGCATGTTAGATTTCAGATCTATTCGACACGCCTCTTCACTTGGTTGATTTATGTTTAGCATGTAAAGAAAATGCCTTTATTCATGACAGGATTCGTTGTTTTATTTTTTCCATCATCTGGTTATCTACAATGTACACTTTAAACATTAAACGCGCATCACATATATAAAATTAGCAATTATATTACAATTGAAAGATATTTTATACTTATCAATTAGGGTTATATATAATATATTATGCATAAATAAAGATGATGAAACTAAAACAGCGAGACCGGTCGTGAATGAAATCATATTTATATTTATTTCCTGAACGTAAATCAAGTGAAGAGATATATCAAACAGGACTAAAATTAAAAAAAAACCTACTGCACAAAATCAGAAAAGCTAAAAGATTTTGTAGAAATAAAGTGAAGTGAAGTAAAGTGAGCTTGCCTGAAAGGACCGCGTGGTCTACTAAAATAGTAAATCGTGTAAAATACTAATCGAAAGCAGTTTTTCTACAGGTTTATATCAAAGCTGTGAGATCTGTTATATCCTCCTGCATCTATAGCACATCGGTGAGTCTTCATCAAGAAATTTGATTAGTAGGGTCGGTTTCAATTGTTGAATTTCTTCTACGGTTATGTTGTATTTCCCAAAGCACTTCCTCCTGTAGGCAAGTACCGCAGTTTGTTAGGTGTGTGTCTCTGCTTCCTTGCAGGATCTACACGTACTGTATTGGATTATATTCATCAAATGTACATCCAGTCTGCAGTGTCCTGTTAAGGAATCCTGTTAGTATTCGAACTTTTTCCTGCCAACCTGATGCTTCTTTTCTTCCGATATTCGCAGAGGTTTCTTGGATTGTTTGGGTCCAATGAGTGAATTCAACTTTTTCTCATTTTTTTCTTTCTTTTGACCTTAGCTTCCGCTATTCGTCAACTGCTCTTTTGTATCCACGTATATCCTTCCTGACCCCAACCCCACACACCAGGTCCGGCGTCTCTCATTTTTGGTCTTGTCTTCTGTCTAAGATAGTAATCGATTTTGTGAATCCTTATATTACAGAAGTCATTCGCAACGACTTTCCTTGCACTGTCATCCGCTCTCTCTATTTTTACCTGTCCTGGGACCTGGCAGAGAGTAACTATATTTTGCATATCTAATTTACGCAATTTAGTTTTGCAATTCAGCACTATCTTCGAGCTAATGATGTTTGAGTTTAGTGCATTGATGGCTGCCTGGCATGATGTGTTCTTGCTTTTCGGAGCCTGGAAGATAATGTTGTATTTTCTTATGGGTTTTCAGTATTTGGTTCCAGAACCGAACACTTTTGCCCCATACCTGCGTTCTAGATCCATCCTTGAACCAGCAGATCGTGTCGTTCTCAGTGAAGGGCCTTTTCACGTTTTGCAATTCTGTTTGCGTGTTTACTGATATACAAGATGTACTGTCAGACTACATTCTTTCACGAGAGAAAATGTCGTCTGACCGCACACAATTCCGGGTTGATTAACAACATTCATGAAGTTCATGAATGAACTCGTGGTTGTATGCATTTTGTCGTCTTCTACTTGGGTATTTCATCGTGTTCATCAACTTTAAAAATTCACTCAAAATTCATGAGCTCAGTACTTTTTGATTGGTCTTACGAAACTCAATTGAACAATATCAGGCAATAAAAATTGAACTGTTTTATTTTAGACACGCAAAACCAAGATAGGCGCTTTTACGCAAAATAAAATCATATTCTTGCTTTAGGAAGCGTATCTGGAAAGTTGGACTCGCTAATTCTCGAAATGAAAACATTACTGTACGATATGCACAAAGGGAACAAACATTATGTGGATTAAGCGCCACAATACGAACCACTCAACGACAGTGTGGATCGACTGGCAAAGGGTGCAGTGTAACATGGCACTCCTAAGAGGCTACTGACACCAACCGATATCAATGCTCATTGTAAAAGGTAAGCACGACGAAAGTCGCAACAAATGTATGACCTCTCAAAACGAGAAAAAGGTAAATTCTATTCTGCGATCCAACCAGAAATCCAAAATAATACTTGATTCTCTAAAATACATGGCCCAAGAAACTTTTTTACTTCTATCATTAGATTGCGCTTCAACTATAATAGCCTCCCGTACCACATTTTCCGGTTGAACCTTATACCTTCCCTCAAATGTTGATGCAATCATAACACAATAGCCGATCCTGACCACTGTTGGAATGTCCAAGGAAAGCCACCAAAAGGAAGGAACTGTTTCAGGGGCTGGTCGCCCATGGATCAACTCTTCCCTTCCAATAGTGTCTAATATAATCCACGTTAATGCATTAAAGGTATTATATAATTACATAAAATTGAACGAAATCCAAACATAAATAGTTACTCATCAGAATACCAGAAACCAAAGGCGTGGCCAATGTGTTTAGGCGCGAGGCAAAAAATCATATTCTTAGGTCATAAATCAGAACTAATTTAAATTAATTATTCTTTTTATGTAAGGTTTTAGTTGAGATAAAAAAGTCAGTGGGATTCGAACCCACGACCTTTCGGCTAAATACGGCGCTCCTCTACCCTTGAGCTATCGTGACTTCGATCCACTCGGACACCAACCCTCCATCTCAAACTACAACCTTCGGTTTTTTCCTCTTTTTGCCATTTTCAAATGTCGTGTAACAGGATTCGATTCTCGGCGACATATGAAGTGGCCACGGTGAGCTGTTAGTGAAGTGATACTTCTTTTACTTATTATATATTAATCCATTTATGTTTTAGTGATCAATTGATCAAGTTACTTCTTTCAATTAATTATTCTTTTTATGTAAGGTTTTGGTTGAGATAAAAAACAAAGATAAAAGGTCGTGGGTTCGAATCCCGCTCGTGACACTGACGTTTTTATCGCAAGCAAAACCTTACATAAAAAGAATAATTAATTGAAAGAAGTAACTTGGTCAATTGACCACTAAAACATAAATGAATTAATAACTAATTTAAATGTTGATCTACTCATAACAAATAATCTTAGTAATTTTAATTCAATTAATACATTTGAGTAGTGGTTGGAAATTGAAACAAATATTAGTGGTAATTTTTGACATATTTGCTTGGAGAATTTTCTGCGAGAAAAGGATCAGACCACGAGACAAACAAGCCGACACCTCCAGGGCGGGAAAAGAGGACTCGGGAGATAAAAAGTAAAGAGGGAGGTTTTCTTGTTTTTTCGGATCTCGCGTGGTGTGTTCGAGGCGGATGAGGAAGAAAATAAAAGGAAATTAAGATATCCTTGCATCCTTGGGAAAGGAAAGCGTCCCCACGTCCTCGTTGCAGTTAAACATTTTCAACTAGCTTTTTTATTGTAATCAAATGAAAAGAAAAGGATCTAATTTTTACTTTTATTTTCTAAGGCGGGGTCTCCCAAATTGTGATCCGCCGACCTTGACTAGCGGGCCGGTAGCGAACTTCGAGAAAAATTAATAATTAATCAAATTTAAAAAGCTACTAAGAATGAGTAGTGAAATGGAAAGTTTTTATTTTGCAGCAGCAGTCATTGTGTTCTCCACAGACATGTTTCAGCTATGAAACACATGCCAGTCTCTTTTAAGAAAGTTTTGGATGAGTTTGTTTAAATTATTTATTATATCAAGTCGCGGCCATTGAAGTCATGAATTTTCACAATGCTGACGATTGGGAAGCATCGTTCTCTGATTCGTCATACAGAGCTGAAGTGACCGTCACGTGGGTAAGCAGTTGCACGATTATAGGAATAACGTTTTGAAGTCTTATCTCTGTTAATGAACCATAATGTCAAATTGGCCAACGTTTTCAATGATGAGAAATGGTAAGGTTGTCGCTTTTGTCAGATATTTTCTTTAAAATGAATGCGATGAGTATTTGTTTGCAAGAGAAGAGTATGACAACTTTCGTTGCTAATGACAATGACAAAGTAAGAGGTGGAATGTTTTCTTGTGTTAAAAGACCTTTTTTAAAGAAAACAAACTGAAGCTTGCGAACGGCACAGTGGTTGATGAAATATGTGAACACTTTCGAAGCTGAGAGATGTCGTTTGAGCACTTCCCAACAGCTCGAGTTACAATGCTGCTTCAAATCGTTTGCAATTTCGACAAAACCAAGCAGCCTATCTTCATGTGAATACGAATGTATGATAGACATTACTTCAGACCCCACCATGAAATCTAGTCCGATACTAACTCCCGTTTTGACTCAGCCTGGAAAGCAAAACATTTCAACCGTTCGCTGAAAAAGCCTTCAGTTCTTCTTCCATTTGCCATAATTTACTTAGCAAATCCGGACTTTCTGTCCACCATAACTAAATACTGAAGCCATCTAGAATCTGAACCGGGCATCCGTTTCCAGTTGTCAAAAATTATACCCAACATGTTCAAATTGTTCAGGCTATAACATCCTCGCTTTTCACATTAATTCATAAATCATTAATGTTCAAATTACTTTTGAATGTGGCTCGTTTTAAGTAACTATTGATTCCATTCTGTACAATTGGATTTTTGGGTTTCGGATTTTTTAATAAAGTTAGTTAAAACGCGATGAGGAATCGAATGCTTAATTTATAAAACTTCGGGTTTCTGTGAAAGGGGTCCGCTGGCTACAAAGTTTGGGAAGCCCTGTTCTAAGGAACACCAAGATTGATTTTGCTTGATTGTTTTTCTTTATTTTAATTTTTTTGTATTAAAAACCTTTTTTCTTGTTACCCTTTTTTATTTACCAATTCCTTTGTTAGAGTTCAAGATCCACTAAGAGAATAGAACCGATCCATGAAGTCCATCAGTTATAAACTCTAGTAAACGAAATGCGCAATAAACAGAGAAATCCTCTAATCATAACGTACGGAGGGTCTGGATTATTACTGTAGTACTAAACTCGCGTAGATGCAAACACACCAGGTCTCTTTTTTCTTCTGATGAGGGTGTTCATCGGGGAAAATCTGCATCTGTGGCCCAGAGGTTATTAGCGAAATGTGTGTGCCCCTATCTATTTTTAATAACCGCTCCCCCAACCCGTAAAACAGTCGAGGGTGGGCGGAACCATTTCTTAATTATGACAGTAATGGAATTCAAAGCGGGAGAACCCCAAGTGCAATAAAACCATGTAAATCTGTCGGTTGTGATTACAAGTTAATTTTGCCGGTTGAGAATATAGAATATCACATGTGACTAATATCTAGTAGTGGGGTTTCAGAGGGTGGCCAGCTGCCCCCCCGCGCTGTCACCCCGTTGGGGTCCCTTCACCCTCTCATAAACATCCTATATTATATCAAACTTGATTCACACGAGACAAGTCACGATACCTTATAAAAAATTAAACATACTAATCCTTCTCCCACTTTATCCAATAAGCTAAATGATTTTTATTTATTCACGCCAACGTTTACCCCTTTTCCATGATGAATTTTCCTTCCATTTCAATTTGTCAGAAGATTAAAGATTAATTGTGTCTCTTGTTGCACCTGAAATGTTATTACTTTTTTCCATTAGTTTATTACACAAAAATTTACTTATATCTGAGTACTACATTTTTATTATTTCTAGCCGTACTATTCTGCAGCTTAAAATCCATTTGGTCGGTCTGTTCTCACAGAGGATGAGAAAGACGTCTCTTTTTAACAACTGGATCAAAACCGCTCACTCAGTGAACTAAATCAGCTCTTTTTGGAACTTTGGCATGCTTTTTCGAATCCGGTGTGTCAGGTCCAAGAACAATCGTAAAAGTTGAATGTCTGAATTACAAGGTTGTTATATGAAAGAAATGACGAGCTGTTTAACCTTTCTCATGTATTATTATTGCCAATAATATATTGAAATTCATTTTTAAAAAATTAAGAGCTGTGGTAGGTAAGAGCTGGAGGGGCTATGAACTGTTAGAATTAAGGCTGTAGTTACAGGTGCTACGAACTGTAGTTACTAAGCCCTATAGGAGCTAAAAAGTATATAAACTAAGAGCTGTGAGATGTAATAGCTGTAAGAAATATATGAGCGAAGATCTGTTGGAGCTAAGAACAGTCTGAGCGAAGAGCTGTAGAGCTAAGAACTGCAGGAACGAAGAGTATCCTATACTATAAGCCATATACCACTAAAACAGCTTCTCTTTTTGCTCTTGTTACACGCTTAAAAAGCTTTTCCCTTACCTAAGTTTACAATTCTGCTCTTTAAACGACATACTTACCATCCCAATGGATATTTTCGATTGATTCCAATGAATCCTTCCATCACCTTCTATCCTACTACCGTCCAATTAGTTGCCTATAATGATCAAAATCCTGTAGAACCCCCTGCTTCCCATTATTTTTCATCGCACGTTCTTCATTCCTGTAACTCCTGAACACGGTTTGGTTTCAGACGTTCTCATTCCACTTTTCAGCTGTGCTGTCGAGTTGTATACATAATCGTTATCGCTCTAGAATAAAAGGAGTGCTAGTCCTGTGTATTCCTAGATGTGAAGCCCTCGATCGGATATGGCATTCCGAGTTTCTCTGTAAGTTTAAGAGAGTCTTCCCTTTTAAATACTACCTGATACTAACATCCTACCTAACCGGCGGATAGTTTTAAGTCATTAGTGGCCCTTCTTGATCAGCCTGCTATCGCACAGATGCAGAGCCGCAAGGAAGTATCTTTGGGCTCATCCTCCATAGTGTACACAGCAGACATTCCTATCCTTTCTGACACTATCCTTACCACTTCTGTGGATGATACCACCATCCTTTGCTCACATCTCAATCAAACCGTAACCACACGTCTTTAGTAGTCAGTCAAACGGTGGAAGGTGACAATCAATACACAAAAGTGAGAGCATCTCTGTTTCTCCAATCAAGAATTAAACCTCTGCTCTCATCTATTGCAATATCCCCATCACATCACATTGTGCTGTAACCCCCGGTCTGGTTTGTCCAGACCAAAAGAAAATTTTGTACGGGCGCCAGGAGATAGCTCCGCGTGAGACGGGAGTGTTCGCAATGGACCTGACTATTTGTTAAGTAAAGAAATTAAAGAAAACACAAAGAAATAAAAGTGTGATGGTTAACTAAATATATTTACACATAACGAAATTAAATTAAGTTACTTATCCTAACTAAGCTAAAACTATATACTTAACATTTAGGCCTTTAACATACAATAAAATGTCTGAAGTGAGCACTCACTCTTGATCTTCTCCGAGACAGACACGAGACGGTATCCGATGACGAGAAAGGAAACGATAGTCCGGTAGATGAAAAAATCTTCGAACACGCTCGTAGGACGACTCGTGCTGATATGGCTTCCTCTCCGCCCGCTCCAGTTCCGGCCAAAGTTCAAAGCGTCCGAGCCAACAACATCCACACCAACTCCGGGCCACAACTTAATTACCCGGTGACAACTCCCCCCTTCCTTTAAAGCGGAGAACCCTCGAGCAGCATCGGGTTCAGGAAGATCTTGTAGGAGGGATTGCAGAAGGTGTGGTGGCCTTGAGGGGTAGTACTTCGGTGGAATGGTACGGCTTCAACTGAGCTACGTGACAGTGGCTGGCTTTCTTGCCGTCGGTAGTACCCAACTCGTAGACGTTGTTACTGATCATCTTCGTGTTAATGAAGGGACCCTCAAATCTTGAAGCAAGTTTCGCTGCGAACTTGTTCCCGGCAGACGACAGATGATGGGCTCGCCTCATTACCCAGTCTCCAACATCATATTTGACGGGGCGCCTCCTGAGATTGTAGTAGCGGAATTGCCTCTTGCTGGCTGTTGACAGGTTCTTCTCTACTAGTAGACGAATCTCCTGTAAAGCACATAAAGACCTTTGCCAAGTAGTGGGATCCGAATAATGACCCATCTCTTTTGAGTCAGACCTCAATGTGTTTGGCTGCCTTAATTCGCGGCCAAAGTTTATAAAGGCCGGGCTATAGCCCGTCGACGCATGAGCACTTGAATTTAGAGCAAAAGTGATTTCAGACAAGTACATGTCCCACTTTCCATCGTCCACACCCAGGTATGGCATATCATCGTTTTTACTGTACGATTTACCCTCTACCTAATATGTCATATATTTTAGACCAACTTAAAAATTGTAAATATATGTCAAAGTTGGACTTGGCACATGCATATTGGCAAATTCCTCTAGCAGAGGAGTGCAGGCAGATTACGGCCTTTATTGTTTTAGGTCGGGGCCTCTACCAATTTAAAAGGATGCCTTACGGGTTGTGTGGAGCCCCCGCCACCTTTCAACGCCTCCTTGATTCGATAATTGGACCTGAATTAGCACCAATATGTTTTGCGTACTTAGATGATATAATCATCGCTACGAATACATTTGAAGAACACCTGAAATTTTTAAAAATTGTATTCTGTCGATTACGCCAAGCAGGGTTAAAAATGAATCCCGAAAAATGCGAGTTTGGGTGTTCCGAACTCCAATATTTAGGGTTTATAGTTAATGAGCAAGGCCTAAAAGTTGACCCTTCGAAGGTTGAAGCTGTCTTATCCATTCCATCTCCCAGCAATGTTAAGGACCTCCGAAGATTTTTAGGCTTTGCCTCGTGGTACCGGAGGTTTATCCCTAATTTTTCTACCGTGTGTTCCCCGTTAACGAAACTGCTCCGCAAGAAGGAAAAATGGCATTGGGGACCAGAACAGGAATCAGCCATGGGAAACCTGAAGTCCATCCTATGCACTGACAAACGACTTACATCCCTCCCGCACACACGACTCAAAAGACACTAAACAGACCATTCACAATTCTAGACAAACATTCAACACAGACTTTACAAAACAAATGACTCATCTATATTACTATTTTGATACCCATTCGACCATACAGCTCATAAAAAGGGTTCAACAAAACCTACAATATATTCAATCCCTATCCAATCTTGCCATTCAGAATGACCTTAATATCCCTCATGTATTTGATATAACGCAAAACAGCTACCAAGAAGTTTCAGAAGCAATTATCCTATCACACAAACCCTCATGTCAGAAACCTTTCATCCCTCACCCTCCCAAATAATCCTCCCCGACGACTGAAGTCGCCTGGCCTCGCGACCTCCTACGTGACAGCGACACACACTAATACATAAGAGTGACTAATAGTTTTTTTTTTCTTTCTGAATTTAATATGTAGTTAAAACGTTAGGATATGAGCATTAATTACGCGATGTAGAGAAAAGGTAAGATTATTTTTAATTTGCATCTCTGGTTTTAAAATAATTCCTTATTTTTGGGCCTATCTTTTTGGAACGTCGCTTTATGAAATAATGAACTATATCCCATTTGCTGGTGGTTGTTTTTACCGAAATCTGGTAACTACCAGAGTCTTATGTCCCCAGGGAGAGCTCTTTTTATAATGAGAAAAGTTGTTCCAAGCGTACGATATAATTTTGTTTTGTTCTTCTTTTTCCAACGTGTGGACCGAAATCCTTCAATTACAGAGTGCCTTTTTCCGTGTGTAAATGTCCAGGACGTTCTGTCGTCCATCTACACTGGAGGGCAGTTTTCAGCTTCGGCTTGTTGCTTTCTTAACTTATTAATACCTGATAAACTGAAAACAATAAGAAAACAGAATGTTTACCCTTGGGAGAACATTTTGAAATAGTCTCGGCCGGATCGTCCGAGAAGCTCTTGTATGCCAGTAGTTCGACTGCACGATCTGAAACGCACGTAAGTGACCGTGCTCACCAGTTTGAGGATAGGCCTTACACACGGACACCTGATTTCGGGGCAAACCCCTTGTATAGAAAGTGTGCTCAGTTGTCACACTGGGTCGACCATGTCATGCCTTGGCCTCTTACAGGGAGCGAGTAAGGACATGGCACTCGAGATAAAGGCAGTCCTTTGGCACGAGAGTATGTTGGGCCCCTTCTCCTATTTTTAAGATAAACGAGGTTTTCCGCATTTGTAAATCTTGTAAATATTATGCATAATTACTGTGCAGCTCTGCAGTCTGTATGTATCTATATATGTGTTTGTTTGTGTGGGCCGATTGAGGAATATCTAGTACACCATCGGCGCTTGGAGTGCGTTGGGGGCTGATATGGCTCCATTGTCGGTAGTCTCTAAAAAAATATTTATTTTACCTTTAGCAGACCGGATGAAGAAAATATATTCGAAATATTTGATGGAACTTAAATTGGAACTTAATCTTGACATCTTCTACTTCTTACATGGCTCTTCACCTCTTGACGACATCTTATATCGATTGTTATACCAGCCAAAAATAAAATTGTTCATATCTAGTTTGTAATTAAACCGTTTTATTGTCCAAAGTAGCTTTAGAGCAATGGCAGCATTAGCAATTTTGTATACAATTAACTAGAAATCCCGTGATTTTAGGGAAGGCGCAATGTAGATCCTGCTGTTTCTGATCGTGTATCGACAAACTGATTTATTTGGCGCCAACCTAAACTAACGGGATTTCCTGCTAAACTATCATAAAATTGCTAAGTTTCGCTCTAAGTCATAAAGGGCTCAGAAACCGTTTACAATAGAACGAATAATTTGGATCTTGATGATAAAACAAATTATAATGTTGAAGCGTGACAATTGATTTTATCGGACATAAATATATAATAAAAGGTTTTTTAAAATAATTTATATTACAGGATTGTGAAATGTTGTCACTGGTTTTCATCTGCAAACGAGTTATAACACATGATTTAGATGGAGTTACCAGTCAGGTTTTATCTGTTATACTTTTGAACATTTCGCTTCATAATGCAGAAAGCTGTTATAAGGGCATACTGCTCTTCTCACATGTAATGTAAATGTAAATTGTAAGAGCTGGTATAAATCTCATTGTCACGTGTAAAAGGATAAAACGTAAACCATTCTCAAGGAAATCGCTAGAAGTGGAATAAATAAAATCCAATAAGAATTATACGGAGGGAGCGCGGTAGAGCGAGGTGTTATTGGGAAATGCAAACAAGTTTTCATCGCCGTCGCGGAAGGCGGGAAGTAGAAGCTTTTCACGTTTTATGTTGATTTTGTATTTTCAACGCATTTGCATGTCTCGGTGTCCTCCTGGGTAAACGCGTGTATAATAGGACGGGGGTGCACCTCATGTGGGGGACGGTGTAATTCCATGCATAATATTATCTCGTTTTTCAATTGATGGCCCTGGTTCATGACCTGAAATATGTATGCGGGGGTGGGAATTATTTTACCTGCCCTCGTGTGTAAAGGGAAAAACATGTTTATACAATAAACACCTTGATACCTTAGGACTTTGTATTTTTTCCGACTTGTAGGAAGGAAAAGGGAACCGAACTGATCGGGTTCTCCGGAGGACAGTCGTATAACACAGAACACGTGAATGACCCATATTTTATGTTGTAAGTTATTAGTACGTATCGACAGTTTGTACCGATAGCAGACTTCTTTGCTGACCAGACTTCATTTCTTTTTCTGCGACCTGAACGATCTTTAACAAGGCTGCTTCAGCCTCTAACAAGCTTTTATATTTCGAGTCGTGTGTGTGCGTTCCATGTGAGTAGTTTGTGAATATAGTGGGAACAGTGTACAGTTGTATTATTCTATAATACTATTATATTGATGAAAGAAGTGGTTATTCTTCGAAGGGTGATTTTCAGAAAACTAAAATTGCTAATTCCTCTCTCTGCTACTCCCTGGATCCACGGTGCGCGGCTGTATAAATACACCTCAAAGGCCATGGTACATACAGGACCGAGAATATTTAGCTATCATTCTAATTCTCAAACTAAGCATAGAATGAATAGAAACGCTTTACATTTGAAAGAAAATAGCTCTAGCCATCTTTATTCGGGCCCTTATCTCTTTTTTAGGGTCACGATTCTCATTAACCAGGGCACCAAGGTCCTGACATGACAATACATCTCTACCGCTCTAGATCAAAAGGAGTACTGCTCCGGTGTATTCGTGTAGCCTGCGATCGTGAATGTCTTGCGGAGCTGCTCCGCCCTAAAATCCTACTTAACCGTCAGAGACATTCAAATCATCAGCCGGTTATCGCACAGATGCAGGGGTACTACAAGGACGTATCTTAGGACCCACCCTCTACAGTATACACCGCAGAAATTCCTACCCTTTATGACACGCGCAATCCTTCGTTCTAATCTTAACCGGAAAACCGCAACCC
Source organism: Cimex lectularius (assembly GCF_000648675.2). Classification (NCBI taxonomy): domain Eukaryota; kingdom Metazoa; phylum Arthropoda; class Insecta; order Hemiptera; family Cimicidae; genus Cimex; species Cimex lectularius. Next base: position 1,357,842 of record NW_019392670.1, on the reverse strand, counting down.
CATGACACTTCATTGAACAGTGGTTCAAACAGTGGAAGTTGTCAGTAAACGTTGAAAAATTACCGAAGTAGACCCTAATAAGAACTCTGCTTAGAAATAATTATTAGATAGTAACAACAAAGAGAAAGGAGGGTAATAATTAAGTAGCCAAGTTCTCTTGTGAACACAACAGCCACATCAAATCAGGATATTAAGGCGGATTTTCTCCTCCTTGTCAATTTTTTTCCACTAATTATATTTTTCTTAAAAACGAGACGTTATTTTATTTTTAAAAGTAATTATTTTATATTTTATTATCAATATGAATAAAAAAGGAAAGCATTCGCCACCTTTTGGTCATAATTTTCTTACTCAAACCGTATTTTTCCACTAATGATCATTTTATCCTAGTTATTCCGAAATCGTGAGATGCGGTCTGGTGTGATGTAGGTTTCAGAAAAACATTTTCTTTATCGTGCCAACGTTTCGATATTTATTGAGCCCTGAAGATGACCTCAATAAAGATCGAAACGTTGACACGATTTCTTGAAAGAAAATGTTTTTCTGAAACCTACATCACACCAGACCGCAACTCACGATTTCTGAATAATTATCGGTTAACGGTCACTAATCACCACACATTTTATCCTAGGAAAAAAGCACATGGTTTTCAAGCTTATTACATGAATAAATTTTTCTTACTTGGATAGCCCATATTTGACAATTGCTCAGGTTTAAATGCAGAATAAAAGTCTAGCTGAAATTAACAAAAACTGGATTATTTCGTGAGTAAACACAAAATGAAATGCTTGTGAAATTGCTCTTTCGAATGGTGTTATCATATTTGCTATATCTTAAAGAGCAAAACAGTTATGCCGGTTTTAACCTAGAAAAACAGCGTTTTGGTGAAAAAAAATTTATAAATATCTCCGAAACTATGGAGAATTTTTAAAAAATGTATGGAATATTTTTTGTTGCAAATAAGCCAAATAATCATCTCCTTGAGGTTCGCCCATAGTTTGTGACTCGTCAGATGTAAGCTCAAATCCGCACATTTATGTACATACACACACAGTTGAACTTGTCACTTGTCGTGGTCCACGGATCTTTCCTTTAAATAACCGGCAGACATGGAGAATCACCCACCTAGGGTGTTGGTTGGCAGTCCGGGGTCAGACGTCGGTCCCGATTTGTTTGATGTCAACAACTAGGTCAATTCAGCACTCAACGCATGCAATTCATAAATCCAAACCTATTCACTCTCTCATTCATTCTTAAATACATTTTTTCCTTTTTACACACCATTCATTCCATTAGGGAGGTGGAGGAGCCGATATTCCTCCATCAACCTCAAGATTTAAGACTTGTGATAAATATACATTCACTAGAACAAATATATATATATGTGTAAAGATTATATTTTGTTTATGCCAAAAATTATATTGTACAAAGTAAATGTTCTTAAGTAAAATTGTATGCATAAAGAAAAATGATCAGGCATGTTGATTATGTAGGCTTAAAACGAACTGATTTTCTTTTCTCTTAGGAAAGAGCAAGCACAGCTGTAAACATAATAAATTTTTATGTGTTCAATTTGTCTCTGAACTTTTTTTGCATGAGCTCTATGTCCATATCGACGCATCCATGGTTGCCCGATGTTAGTTGCAAATTACACACTAGGCATTATATTCACTATTTTTAGTGGTCCGCTTGACCAATTAATAACATTCAATTAATTAAGGTTTTAAGTTGAGATAAAAAAGTCAGTGTCACGAGCGGGATTCGAACCCACGACCTTCGGCTTGATACGCCGCTACTCTGCCACTTGAGCTATTGTGACTTCGATCCCCTCGTAACACTGACGTTTTTATCTCAACTTAAAACCCCAATTAATTGAATGTTATTAATTGGTCAAGTGGACCACTAAAAATAGTGAATTAAATTGAAGTATACTTCACTAAAGCTCTACGTGGCCATTTCATTTGTCGCCGAGAATCCAATCCGATTACACGACATTTGAAAAATGGCAAAAAGGAGGGAAAATTCAAAAGGTGGGGTTGAGATGGGAAGTTAATGCCCGAGGGAATCGAAGTCACGATAGATCAAGTGGTAGAGTAGCGGCGTATCAAGCCGAAGGTCGTAGGTTCGAATCCCGCTCGTGACACTGACTTTTTTATCTCAGCTTAAAACCTTAATTAATTGAACTAGGGATTATGTTTATTTTTGTTCAAAAAAATAAATTAACTTATAAATATTTATATTTATTGAGGACAACACGCTATAGTCAAATAGAAGTTCGAGATAGCTGCTTGCTTTATTGAAAAATTGTTTTCTTTGTTTGTAGAATTTTGAACAAATCCATTATAAAATGTTCCATTGCCTAAACGACAATCACAGATATCACTCTCTGACCTGCTTATCTTTCTTAAGTATTGTTTGCAGACGGCATGGTTTGATCTAAGTCTACATGTTGTCTTATATAAGTCTTCGCTGACTTGTTGATTTTTAAACCACCTAATTTCCACTGCTAGCTGTAGTTTTTTGAAAAACGCTCTTTTTGACTATAAGTATATTGATTCCCATTTATGGATTTGATTCCTTTTAACATACATATATTAAATTACCATACTTAATTCTGTTTAATTAAGAAGAAAGTTTGAATTCTTACGTGTGGATGAGGCTTGTTTGGCTAAACATCCACTTTTTCATTATGGGCAATACCAGTGAGCTTTAACCCGTGTTATTTTACTTTCTTTTTTACTCTTCTTAAGGAGGTGAATGTTGGTTAGGATCTCAAAAGTTACATATTTATCAGGTTCCTTGAAATTACCTTTGTTTAGTTTTGTGAAAGAGATCTGACTGCCAGATATTACAAGAAAATTGTCCTTTATGTTCGAACCACCCATAATGCCTTTGATATGGGATAATTTTTTACCACAAAATTTACGTTAATGAATAAACAGTGAAATATAGAAATATTTCCATCTAAACTGAATAGTGGCTTAAGTTTTGTATATTTTAAGAAATAATAAAATAACCGCAAAAGGTACAAGGTTCCATAGCCTAATATAAAAAAAAAAAATTCTCTTTCACCCAACAAAGGAAGAAATCGGTAAATGTTTTCCTCGAACCACCAACCATCTTTCGGTTAAGCTTACGTTGGATCTTTTGACATCGTAGAAAAAAGGTAAAGAATTGAAATAACATGACCAATATTGGAATAAAAGAACTTTGGGATTTGGAAAAATAAGTTGAATTTATACTAATATGCTTCGAAGTTGCCTTGATTACATGAAAATCCATATCGCAAATAGCAATGACTTACGGACCGATTTTAACTCTATTTGGTAAACTTTGTGTTAAATTGTTGATTGTCTGAGCATTGGACCTTTGAAGTATCAAATGATTTCTGGCGGACGATGATGATCATGGCGCGCCAAATCCGCTATATTCAGTTAGTGACAGTTGACGGAAGGCTGTAATTTCTGTTCATCGTATTTCATTTATATCAAAATTTAAAAGTAAAAATTCTGTCACAGAGGAGTGCTTAATGTCTAGCTTTTACCCGTCGGGGGTCTCGGACGAGAAGTCAAACCACTTTACAATACTTTCTTCATGTTATTATCAACTAAAAACCAAGAGCTGTAGGAAGGATTCGAACCAAGAACCTTGGCATATGTGTCTTTTATAAATATACTATCCGTGTGAGAAATAAAGCTGCATACAATCCTGTTTCAACTTTTAAATTTTTTTATCGTATAAATTTAAGTTAATGGAGTTAATAATAGCGTGATATTTTTAGTGGTTTAAGTTTTGTATCTAGAAATGTAAAATTACCACCAAAAGGTACAACTGTTATTCCATAGCTTAAATATCTGAAAACTAAAAAAACACATTTTTGTTCGTCCAACAAAGGAAGAAATTGGTAAAAGTTAACCGCCCCCGGGTGGGCTCGAACCACCAACCTTTCGGTTAACAGCCGAACGCGCTAGCCAATTGCGCCACGGAGGCTGTTGGTGAACGGTAGTCTAAACAGGTAGACAACTGTTTTCGCCATAAATTTAGTCGCAGCTCTTCATCTGGGGAAATGCAAAAAAGCATTGAAAACAGCGTTAAAGTTCCTCTAAGAAGACACTCCCTCGAAAATTTTGAAATTAATTTTTGATGAAAAACAAACACTAAACCTTTCAAAAACTATCAAATTTAGAATTTGTAAAAAGACTAAATTTGTAACAACGTTGGACCAAATCACGGTAAAGAATGGCAAATTTCACAATTTTTTCATTTAATAAACCTTCTACGGAATACCCTTTTCTTTAATTACATCGAACCAAAATGCATTAATTTTTGGTTAAATGGGAAAAAAGTGATATTGGTATGAAAAAAGGAGCGCTAATCTATTAATTCAAGTTTTTTCTGAGCAAAATTTATTTTCCTACACGAACTTAATAAACAAAGCAAAAAAAGATTGAAAAATGAAACAAAACACACAAAAAGAGACAATATACATAGCGAATCACTATCAAAATAAACTAGAAAAACGAAGAAAAGACAAATGTCATTTAAAATGTGCCAAAACATTCACGGAAGAGCACAGATGCCGGAGATGACCAGATAATGAAAGACGATGGGCCTAACAGCACAGCGAAAATAGGATGACTTCTATTGCAATTCAATTAGCTCCCAATTAATCAATGATCGTTATTTAATAAATTAGTTAACAATTTGCGAACAAATCTAATGCAATTGAATTAATTCGAACATGAAGAAAACCGGCCTACACCAACATTATTTGACCATTTTATATGTATTCAAGCACGAGCAAAGATTTAATTGTTTTTAAAATAATTTTTCATTTCCTTTTTATAACACGGGGCGGTTGTTTTTTTACCGATTTCTTCCTTCATCAGACGAACGGAGTTTTTTAAAATAGATATTTGAGTTATTGGGCATGATTGCACCTTTGGGCGTCAATTTGATGTGCTCCTGATAGATCCAAAAACTAAGCTAGAGAGATTACAGCCTATTTGGTAATTGTGACGAAATGAAGAATGCGAAATGGATTTTAATGCAATCAAGGCAATTTCTAAGCAAATTAGTATAAATCCAATATATTTTTCCATACCCCCAAATGTTCTTTTTTATAATATTGGTCATGTCATTTCCACACATTATCGTTTTTGCCAAGGTATCAAAAGATCCAACCCACGGTATTTTTACAATTTTTATTTTAATATATTCGATTTTTATACACCTTCGTTTGATTTGTGGAGTTGGCAAGTGAGAATTTCTTCGTTTTGTTCTTTTATATACTATATTTTTCAATCCTTATGGAAATTCCATAATATTATTTTTAAAATGAGAAAACATTACCATGTTTTATTATATTTTTCAAAAATAAGTTTTTAATATTTCGTGCGGTTTTACCTCGCTCTCTCACTCACTCACTCTCTCTCTCTCTCTCTCTCTCTCTCTCAATCTCTCTCTCTCTCTTGCGCACTTACTCTGATTCTCTCTCACACAATTACTAACTATTAATTTCTTTCTTTCTCTTTAACTGGCTCCTCTCTCTCTCTCTCTCTATTTCTTACTCTTTCTCTCTCTATATATATTTCTTACTCTCTCTTTCTCTCTTACTCTAGCAATTACTCTTATGTTCTCCTCCTTCTTTTTATCTAGATTTTCTCTCTCCCTTTAACTAGTCCCTCTCTCTCTCTCTCTCTCTCTCTCTCTCTCTCTCTCTCTCTCTCTCTCTCATTCTTTTTCTCTCCCACTCAACACTAAGTATGAATTACTTTATGTCCCTTTAACTGACTCTTCTCTCTTTCTCTTTCTCTCTCACTCACTCTCTGTCCCCCTCTCTCTTTCTTTCTCACTCTAATCTAAGCTCTTTTTTTCTTTCTTCAGTCTTTCTTTCTAATTCACTAACGCTTACTATCTCTTCCCTCATTCTTAATATCTCTTTCATTCTCATTCACTCTATTCTTCATCACCTAATATCTTTTTAATCAAGATATCTGCCTATGTCTAAGCATACGCTTAGTACACCGTTTAAATAAATCAACGGTCTGATAAATAAATACATATGCTAAACAGTGATAGATACTTATATTATTTTTGCCAACTACTTTAATTACTATACATAATAAAATTGACAACTGGATTGAGTGTATAACTTTAGCTGTTAATGGAGGTATTAAATAAATATTTGCCTTTTTATCAACGGAAAAGAAATATATGGGAACCGGGCCTCATCTCTTCGCTGCCCCGTCAGAAGGGAACGGGGTAAATCTTTAACCCTCTGGAAAGAGGAGGAAAAAAATTGCCTCGGAGAAAAATTTATTTTGATTGGGAATCGTGGTGCAAAAACTCGTGGTGGAAACTCTCGATTGTGACGTAGTCCGAAATAACGAGGAGGACGTGCTCAGTTTCCCACATCCGAGGGAAAATGGGCAGCGCCTCGCCCGTTGCCTAGAAACCTGCGGTGGTTTAAAAAAAAAATATATGTTTTTTGTAAAAAGTATTTTAAAGTGAGCCTCAAGTAAGAAAGTAACGTCGGTCGAGATACTTCTTTGTTTTACCATTAAAACGTATAACATAGGGTGCGTTATAGTTTTATTTACAGCTCACGGGATACCCTCAAATTTCACATATATCAGTTTTACTGCCGAGGATTCAACCCCACTACCATAAATCACCATGGGGGCACGTTAGAGAGAAAGAGTAAATCGAGTCGTGCGGGGGCGAAGGGGGGAGGAAAAAAACCTTTCCATCACTAAATTAAAACAAAATGTGAAAACGGATACAAAAATAAACAATATTATAGCATACGACGTGATGCTATAAGATAATACAATATACTTGGAAGCTGACGTGGTTCTCTTTGTTAAAAGAATCACGAATTTTGGCCAAATGAAGCAGTACGTCATATTCCAGTAGTCTCTCGGCCGGAGAGACCATGTAAAATGATTAAAATGTAAAAGGAAACTGTTTTCTTTTTAAAGGCAAAGAATAACAATAAATAAGCAGTCAAAAGAGAGAGAGAGAGAGAGAGAAAAGAAGAGGGAGCGTAGGAGAGAGAGAGAGAGAGAGAGAGAGAGAGAGAGAGAGATAGAGTGAGAAAGGGAAAGAAAGAGCTAAAAGCCAGTTAAAAAGACATGAAAAATGATAGTAAATGAATGATGAATGATTAAGAGAGAATATATCAGAGTAAAGTAGGACAAACAGAGAGAAAAAGAGAGTGAGAAAGAGAAAGAAAGAGAGAGAGAGTGAGAGAGAGAAGAATCAGTTAAAAGAAATAAAAAAACGATAGTAAATGAATGATGAATGATTAAAAAAGAATAGGCCGGAGTAAAGTAGGAGAAAGGGAGAGAAAAAGAGACTGAAAGAGAGAGAGTGAAAGAACGGGAGAGAGAAAGAGGGCGAGAAGAGAAGGACCAGTTAAAGAGAAATAAAGAAATTCATAGTTAGTGATTGAGTGAGAGAGATTAAGAGTAAGTAAGCAATCAAGACAGGGAAAAAAGGTGTAGAGATGGGGAGAGAGAGAGAGTGAGAGAATGGAAGCGAGCGAGTGAGCGGGAGAAAAAGGCATTGATTGATTATCCTATTATTTATACATTACAATTAATTAACGTTTTTTGTTGAGATGAAAAAAAGCTAATGGCACGAGCGGGATTCGAATTTTTTCATCTCAACTAAAAACCTTAATTAATTGTAATGTATTAATTGGTCAAGCGAACCACGAAATTAGTGAATTTATTTATACAATTACTCAAAATTTGTTTCTAGGGGGGGAGATAGAGAGAGGGAGAGGGAGAGAGAAAGAGAGAGAGAAAGAGAGTGTGTGAGAGAGAGAGAGAGAGAGAGAGTGAGAGAGTGAGAGAGTGAGAGAGAGATCATTTTACATTATGTTGATCGGCCAATTGCTTACTCTTTTGAGAAAATTATTGATTAGCCTTCAGATATCAAGGCTAAAATCGCACAAAAAAAAAATATACATAATTATATAATAATCTTTTAACAAGTGAATTAGTGAACGAAATGATCAAGAAGTACTTGGTAGAGAGAAAAAATTGTTCAATTTAAATTAAAACAAAAAACAACATAAAATAACTTAAGATTTATGTAAATATAAAGTAAATCTTATATGTAGATTAATAGGCACAGTTCTCGATATGTCCTACACAATAGAGGCGGGACATACCTTGGCTCCACACAGAAATTGTGTAGGCATGCCGCCGGATTTAAGAAAGGTTCTCGAGCGCAGAAGTCGTTTTCTGGGTCTCCTGTTCCGGTTTTTAGAAGACGTGGGAGTATTTTACTGTATACAGGGTGAATTGCTACTCGTGCTACAAACTTCTCCAGTAGATTCTTCACCCTAAAATGAACAAAAAAGTTCATATTGTCCATGGNTATATATATGCACATAGTTAGTAAAGCTAAGAAAATAAATTTCTTCCCCGGTTAAATGTCAATATGAAAAAAGTTTTCTACACCTACCTATGCTGATTTATAATCGATATAATTTGTTCATCCGAATGTCAAACCTTAAAGGTTAACGTGGAATTTGCAAAATTATTGAAAAATATATTATAAAAAAGTGTGCAAGAACGAAACGAAAAACTTCTCACTTGGCAAGTCCACAAATCAAACGAAAGTGTATGAAAATCTAAGATATTAAAATAAAAATGGTAAAAATACTGTTTCTCAAGTTGGAACTTTTGATACCTTGGCAAAAACCATAAAGCGTGGAACTGACAGGAATAAAAGACCTTTGGGGATATGGAAAAAATAACAGAATTTATACTAATATGGTTAGAAATTGCCATGATTACATAAAAAAGATAGGTCCGATTGCCAGATCTTACCAGAAAATTGTCTGTTTTGTTCGAACCAAACTTTAATGTAAGATACAGTTCTGCAGAGTAAATATCAGCCTCCGTTTTTTCCATTTGGTAATTTAGGTACATTACGCATTCATATTCATTTTGGGGATCATAAATAGCACAACCAGACTCTTTCTCCGGTTCCGAACCATCAGTAAACAGCAAGTGGTAAACTTGCCAATTTTCTATATATTCAGGCTTGAAAAGTTAGCTTACCATCAAAATGTTTGTCTCTGGACTTAATACGCCATGAGGTTACAAAAAATGGAATGCATTTTTTTAAATGTTAATTTACTAATATTGTTAAAATAGCTGGATCGTAAAATAAAATAATTATTAACATAAAAAGCCGTGGGGTATGCCGGGATTCGAAGCCATAATCTATCAAGAAATAATAAAATAACCGCAAAAGGTACAACTGTAGTTCCATAGCTTAAATATCTAAAAATAAAAAACAAATTCTCTTTCATCCAACAGAGGAAGAAATCGGTAGAAGTTAACCTCGAACCACGAACCACCTTCAGTTAAGCTTAGTTGAATTATTTTGAAAGTTGAATCTTTTCATATCCTAGCAAAAAAGGTAAAAAGTGGAAATAACCTTACCAATATTGGAATAGATGACATTGTATTGGGGTATTATTGTATGTAATGTAATTACATTGGGGATATGGAAAAATAAGTTGAATTTATACTAATATGCTTCGAAGTTGCCTTGATTACATGAAAATCCATATCGCAAATAGCAATGACTTACGGACCGATTTTAACTCTATTTGGTAAACTTTGTGTTAAATTGTTGATTGTCTGAGCATTGGACCTTTGAAGTATCAAATGATTTCTGGCGGACGATGATGATCATGGCGCGCCAAATCCGCTATATTCAGTTAGTGACAGTTGACGGAAGGCTGTAATTTCTGTTCATCGTATTTCATTTATATCAAAATTTAAAAGTAAAAATTCTGTCACAGAGGAGTGCTTAATGTCTAGCTTTTACCCGTCGGGGGTCTCGGACGAGAAGTCAAACCACTTTACAATACTTTCTTCATGTTATTATCAACTAAAAACCAAGAGCTGTAGGAAGGATTCGAACCAAGAACCTTGGCAAAGAATTGTCATGTATAAATATAATATCAGTGTGAGAAAGAAGGCCACATAGAATTTTAATTTTTTTAACACGTAAATTTAAGTTAATGGAGTTAATAATAGCGTGATATTTTTAGTGGTTTAAGTTTTGTATCTAGAAATGTAAAATTACCACCAAAAGGTACAACTGTTATTCCATAGCTTAAATATCTGAAAACTAAAAAAACACATTTTTGTTCGTCCAACAAAGGAAGAAATCGGTAAAAGTTAACCGCCCCCGGGTGGGCTCGAACCACCAACCTTTCGGTTAACAGCCGAACGCGCTAGCCAATTGCGCCACGGAGGCTGTTGGTGAACGATAGTCTAAACAGGTAGACAACTGTTTTCGCCATAAATTTAGTCGCAGCTCTTCATCTGGGGAAATGCAAAAAAGCATTGAAAACAGCGTTAAAGTTCCTCTAAGAAGACACTCCCTCGAAAATTTTGAAATTAATTTTTGATGAAAAACAAACACTAAACCTTTCAAAAACTATCAAATTTAGAATTTGTAAAAAGACTAAATTTGTAACAACGTTGGACCAAATCACGGTAAAGAATGGCAAATTTCACAATTTTTTCATTTAATAAACCTTCTACGGAATACCCTTTTATTTAATTACATCGAACCAAAATGCATTAATTTTATTCTAAATTGGAAAAGGGGGGCGCTAATCTAGTAATTCAATTTTTTGTCTTGGGCAAAATTTATTTCCCTATTTGAACTTAATAAACAAAACAGAAAAAATTAAAGAAAAACGGAACAAGACATAAAAAGATACGATAAACATAGCTAAAAGCCAAAGCAGAAAAATTCGGTAAAATATCCACTCTAAACTCAGACAAAAAAAGTACAGAACTTGTAAAGCCCAAGTTTAATTTAGAAAATGCAAAACAAAGACAAATTCAGCATAAAGATTCTTTGGTTATTCACTCTGTGTATTGTCTGTTTTTTTACGTTTTATTTCATTTTTACGATGAATTTTTCTTTTGTTTGTGCTTTGTGCTTTTATTAGATTAAAGTTGGATTTTACTACTTCTGTATTGTTGTTCTTTTTTTCTTTTTTTTTTTAGTTTAGTGTAGATATATTGTCCAACCTTTCTGCTTTGGCTGTTCCCTATATGTATTATCTCTTTTTTTAGGTTTTATTTGATTTTTACGTTGAATTTTCCTTTTTTTGTGCTTTGTGCTTATGTTAGGTTAAAGTTGGATTTTACTATTTCTGTATTGTTGTTCTTTTTTCTTTTTTTGAATTTAGTGTAGATATTTTTTCCAATATCTCTGCTTTGGCTGTTCCCTATGTGTATTGTCTCTTTTTTATGTTTTATTTGATTTTTACGTTGAATTTTCCTTTTTTTGTGCTTTGTGATTTTGTTAGGTTAAAGTTGGATTTTACTATTTCTGTATTGTTGTTCTTTTTTCTTTTTTTGAATTTAGTGTAGATATTTTGTCCAATATTTCTGCTTTGACTTTCGCTATGTGTATTGTCTGTTTTTTATGTGTTTTGTTTCGTTTTTCTTTTGTTTGTTTTTTTTGCTTTCTTTATTAAGTTAAAGTAGGAAAATAAATTTTTCCCAGGACAAAAAGTTTGTGTTTTTGGATTTCCCCATAAGTGAACAGATCAAGGAGCGCAACCTATGAGTAGGTTAGATGGTTCATACGAACTTTTTCGTTACATTTGAGGTTTAAAAGCGCCTGACAAACTTTGTCGTACGTGTAGTGAATCATCCTATATACAGTGTGAATGTCGTAAATTAGCTATTTTTTTAATATTTAGGGGTCATTTTTTTTTTTAATTTGTCGTTCTAGTGAGTGAGAATTTTGTGATTTTTCACATTTTCAAGATAAAAGTTAGTGTAATACAATTTCCAGTGTTTTTCTTAAGGTGGAATAGATTATTTTTAAATCAGGTGAAAACAAATCGCGGATAATAGTCCTGCAACGATTCGTCGAAGGGATTCCTTTAACGGCCATTGCTTAAAATTCCGCACAGGTTGTAAATAAAAACGGGTGGCGTTTCACGTCTCGAGGGCCGTTTTCGGCTGGAGCTAATGTGAAAATTGACAACCGACTCGGTCCCAAATTATAAATAAGAATTAGCGAGGACCGGCCAAAGGAGAGGGCGCTAAACGTCAACAAAGAGCTTTTAAAAAAGGGGAAAAACGAATAGGAACTCTGACATCGGGGGCCGAGACCCGCAATATTATATATATTTTATGGCCCCGGTCCGACTCTGGAATCGAGATCGGGTAAATCCGAGCTGAAGAAATCCAAGGATCGAATGAAACCTCTAACGCTACCAGAACATAATAAATATTAATCCTGTCCATTTCCACAGAAAGGAGTCTAATCAATTTCGAGCTGGTTTACTTAGGTAAATTAGATTATTTGGGTGTCTATTATTTGGGGCTGTAGGTTGTCAACATACATTTTACTGGCTGTGTCTAAGTTGCAACTTAATTAGAATGTTGACTCATTCAATTACGCCAAATAAAAATAAAATAAATAAACTTTTCTTGCTTGGTTTATAATTCAATTCAATAAGTTAAATGTAAATATCTGTGTTTGGTAAGTTGATTTAATGCCTGGTTTTGAGTTTATCATGGTACAAAATATAGATGACGAGACTGAATGAACAAAAACGTACTCAACTGTAGTCTTCTAAATAGAGTCGCAGAGGAAGAAGCATCAGCCAATGCTAATCTATGGACATCTTTGAATGTGGAAATGGAGAATCAAGATGAATGCCAGATCGTTTATAGTCGTCCTCATTTACCGACGGAGCTATGTGATCTCACCCATAACACTAACCAGGTTAGTTCTTGCAAGTGGAGCTTCAGGGGAAGAAGCATTAGACAAAGCCCAATCATCTATGGACGCTTCAGGCCAATGGACGAGGAAATGGAGAATCAAGATTAATGCCAGAAAATCGTCTGTAGTTGTCTTCACTTACCGACGGAACTACGAGAACTCACCTTTAACTTTAGTCGGTTCTCAAGCTACGGTTAGCAAAAGACTCGTCAAATATTTAGGGTTATCTCTTGACTCAAGATTGACGTGGAAAATACCTCTAAAACCGGCTTAGAGTTACGCAACCGGGCGTGCCAACTACACTTAATATTCAAATGTCTGCACCTTACTTTGTTGTTGCCTGTAAAACGCTAATCCGTCCGATCTGGATATATGGATGCGAAATATGGTGTCCGCATGCTACTCAGAAGTCAATAGAGTACAAGTTACGCAAAAATCGTCGCGTGATGAATAACTGCATCGCCATGGAACGGGAAGAGATATCGTATTCCAAGGGGTCGCGTTCGATCCATGTTTGCCCATCTTAGCCAAGAACCCGGCTCATAACAGAGGGTTGTTCTCTCCGAAGTTCGGGTGGCAGACTCCCAGCTCACAGCAAAGGCTGGTGAAGGGACTAGTTCTGAACGCGCCTGAGACCACTTGAAGGCCGTGATAATAGAGCCTATCAAGCTTTTCCGGCGTAAGGAATAACGCCATACATAAACAGTCTCGAGCATAGCAGTATTTCCAATCCTTTTAATAGCGTCTCCTTGGGGCGTTGGTGGCCGCAACGGTTTAGTCGTTGACGCGGCTCTCATCACGGTAAGGTAAAGGTCCCGGGTTCGAATCTAGAGAAAAAATGCTTCTACCTCTCCATACCCTTGAAGTGACCAATATATTTGATCAGACGTAGTATTCCTGCATCGGACTTCGGCGGTTTCGATGTGTGACTGTCATATACATTTTTCAAATGTCATGCTAAGGAAACGTACCTTCTGTATGAATCACACCGGTGCGCCACTGTGGCAGAGTAGAGGGGGTACACACCTTATCTAATCTACAAAAGTTTTTGACGAAGAGAATGTGAATCTGGCTTCTTCAGCGCTTACAGTCTTTCGTCGACTGGATTACCCCACAACCTCTGTTATATTTCTACGCGAGAGGTAGAAGGGAAGGTCGTCGACACACACTTTATCTGTGGATATTGGATGAATTCTCTAACTAGTTTTGATGTGATATTTTACATTCTAATGTTTTAATATCTGCTTCGTTATCCGATTTTAGAAGGATTTTTTCGACCAACATATTCAACAGTTCTCAGATGCATTGAAACGCTTGTATGTGCTAAGTTACGACGTCTCTCCCTTGTATCGTTGAGTGTTGGTTATTTGTGAGAAAAGCTTGAATTTGGTCATGATCTTGAAGGACGACCAGAGAGCTTTCCGTCTTCACATAGAAATTTCCGAAACTGGACCGAGAGTTTAAATCACGTTACTTTCTCCTAAACTGTCATCACCCTTCACATCGCAAAATTTTCCAGTCTAAGCAGTTTTCCCTTTGCGATGACGAAAAACCATCAAATGACGAAAATGAGAAATAATATCAAATATTCGTTTATTTACAATTTAAACAAGTTACGTTATCCGACTATCCTACAGACTTTTCAGGTTCACTAAACGAAATCTTGATCGCCACCTTTGAATTTCCTTACATTTCCTAAATCTCTTGTTGACGTTTGGTCAATTAATAGCCACTCTGTACATTTTTATCGTCCACACTTGTCAGCATATTTTTGTTTCGAATAAACGTACTCGTTTCTGTATTCCCACATAAACAGTGATCTGCTCTTCCTTGTATCCCTGTAATTTAATGCTTAAGAGACAGGCAGGTATTTATTTTAAAACAATATANAGAGAGAGAGAGAGAGAGAGAGAGAGAGAGAGAGAGAGAGAGGTCATCTTAACCCTACCCCCATAATTGGCCATAAAGCCAAAGCTCGCGTGTCATATTTAATTAAAGAGTGTCATTCTTTGGTTCTATATTAGGAGCTAGTCGGAATGCTTCCTGATTTGAGAATTGTACATTTGTACGTAAGAAAGTATTTGGGTCCCATGTTCCGACTTTTGGAGGAAACGGTTGTTTTATTGTACTAGTACTCGATATATAGCTCTTTTTGGATTTCCCTTTGTGTGTAAGAAGATTTAACTTTTTAGCGCGAATGTGTAATGTCAAATAGGTTAGGTACAAAATCGTGTGAAGGGTGATGGAAGAATATCACGTACTCCAACGCGTTATTCATTGGTTCCATATAGAGAGCTTGTAGGAATGCCCGATAGGAGAATTGTGCTAAAGCATGGAAGAAAGTATTTCGATCCCCTGCTTGCCCTTAATTGAAGGTTGTCATTCCTTGGCTCCTTATCAAAAGAGAGTAAGAATGCCGTCGATATGAGAACTATGCTAAAATACGTCAGTGAATCTTTGGTTTTATTCCGATTTATGGACGAAACTGGGGTAGTTCTGTATAAGTTTTTTATTGCAGGCAATCTTATTATTGTACATATATTAATTTTAGTAATAGTTGATTTAACTATTTCATGAGAATGTATTTGTATGCGCGAATATGTGTGTAACTTCGATGGCGGAATTTCAAGTACTCTATCGAATAGGCTAGGTATTGTGTAGATGTTTATATTGGTGAAGGGTGAAGGAGGAATATCGAATTCTGCATTTGATTAGGGCAGAAATGGTCTTGTTGTCGATAACCCCTTTAGCCTAACTCGTTAGTTCAGATAAGACCAAGGTCTGACTCAGGACCACCAAAACACCGAAGTGGCTGATTCTCGCGGCTTGCCAGAAGTCATATGCTCGGCTCTGAACAAATGTGTGCATATATAAGCATAAAATGTCTTGTATGTAGATCCCAAGTTAGTCTTTTGTCGATGTACATCTCAAGATACCGGACGTGGTTAACTAGGGTCCCTGGGCATTGGGGAAAGAGTGTTGGCCAAAAACTGAAACATTATTAATTATCTAGGGTAAGAACTCTATTGTGGCCTAGCACCTCACATCAAAAAGGACACATCAAAAAATTTATCCTAAATGATTCCAAAACCACGTCGAGAAACCACACAGGCATGAGGCACGCGAAGAGATTCATAGAAGGGCCATCCGCAAGACTTACAACGGAAATATTGGAGGTTAACCGCAGCAGAACGAGGATTCTTGTTGGACTCCTGACAGGCCGCTGCAGCCTATAAAGGCGCAAGCACCGGATAGGAGTACAGACAGAAGAAAACACTGTGCAGATACTGCAAGAGGAGACGGCAGAACACGTTTATGGTTCTGTGAGGGTGTATGTAGGTTCATGGATATAGGTAGTAGGTCTTCTTGAAACTAGGAGAGGAAAAGCCGCAAGCAAGATCCTACAATAAGGAGCCGCTAGCAAGCTTAGGCATTACCAATCTGAAGCTAGCCAGTGATTAGACAGTACCCAGAAACGGATGTTCGCTGGCTGGCTTGAAAGAACCGGTCAGTTAGGTAAGATCGCAGGATAGGGAAGAAAGGGTAGGGAAGGATGCTCTTGCCACAGCAAACCCGGATGAGGTTTAAGGATTCCAATTTAAGCACATTGACAATAAAATATGTTTGAATTAATTAAGGTAGTATAAACGGCATTGCAGTAATTTTTGATCCAAAAGCCACGAAAGCCACGATGCAATAATTACTGACAGTGTTCTACACATAACCAACATTAGTTTGATCGACCCAATTTTTAAAACAAAATATCGAATTACGTTTTTTACGGTAATTTATGCAGGCAGTTTACACTTCGTTATAATTATAAACCATCACCCACAGTAGGAATGTTTATAAAACGGGTAAGGTTTAATCTTAAACTACTGGCCTTTCTAGAAAATTTTCATGTCGCTTGGCAAAATCGATGCCTCCGCCTGATCGTAAATAGCAGGCCATATTGGATCGAAGGTTTTTCGGTTGTTAAATAGGGAGTAATTTAGTTTATTGGGGGAGGAAACCCTTCTCTCCGAGGGAACAGCCTTTAACTCACTTTACTTTATCCCTTTCACTCCTCCTCAAAAGGAACGCAGTTCCGCCCGCTCCCTACCACACCTCAAACGGTTTCGGATCCCGCAACCGGAACGAAATCTAATCCGCTGCACCGTTAATCCAGAGTCGCGGCGTCGTTTATTGTGAGCAGAACGAGGTTTACCATTTGAGATGGATTATAAAATAAATGCATGCGAAAATATGCGATCGGATCGGTTCGATGCCAATATGTTGAGTGGCTAAAAAAGTTCTTCCATCTCATGCTCAGTCAAAAAATTCCATAATTTTTTTTTAAACCTGTACATACATCACCCTGTCTGTCATATATTTCAGTGCTGATATTTTATGTCCGTGTGGGTGGTTTGAGTCGGCTTGCATGATGTAAGTTGCTGTCCGTGTTTTGCATATGTCCAATCGTAGTTTTTCGTCTTTGTGATTGTTAAGTCTAGGAAGTTCATACTGTTATTTGTTTTCATTTTTCACGAATTGTGCAAGCTGATGGCCTAACTCCGTGATCTTATGTCGATGAACCGGATGTGGTTGATCGGTAGCGAGCGAAGGGACTCGTGCAGCAGGCAGCTGTCGAGAGTGCAAGAGTTGATGCTTCGAGTGATCTTCTTGATGTAGCTCTTGCTGACGGCTTGCTTCATTAATGATAGTTAAGACCTCGTCGACGAGCCTGAAATAGGCATGTTGAGATCTTACTTACGAAGCTGCTGCAAGCTCATTGGTTGCAGCGAGGAAGTCGAGACCATTGTTGAAGCAGTGGTGACAGGTGGTCTTCACAGTATGTTCTTGTAACGAGTTCAGGTCTGACATTATGTTGTTGTTGATGACTACTGTGAGTATGTCGTCTAAGTATATGTGCGTGATATGTTACGTCATAATTTCGGGGATGTAGTTCTCTTTAAAATTTTGTAAAAATATTTCTGCGCGTATGACTGAAGTTCGATTACCTTTTAAAGATTAGTCTTTTGGTATGTATGTTTGTCCATTGCTTTAAAGTAATTTTGCTGTGTCAAAGTTTGTATTATGTTTGTGAATTGTGCATTTGCTTTGCTGCAAGTGTCTTTTCTATCATGCTCAACATTTTTTTACTGGAATTGAAGGATGTTGTTATGTCAAATGATTTTAGTTTAATGCTAGTTTGATTTTGTTAATTAGGTCCGTTGAGTTTTAAAAATAGTGTGTGTCGTCAACGATCTCTGTTCGTACAACGATGGAAGAAATCGGTAAAAAAAAAAACGCCCCCGAGTGGGCTCGAACCACCAACCTTTCGGTTAACAGCCGAACGCGCTAGCCAATTGCGCCACGGAGGCTGTTGGTGAACAACAGTCTAAACAATCAAAATATCCTAGAAAAACAAAGAAAAGACAAATGCAAAACTCGTCATGTTTTAAAACGTGTCGATACATCCTGGGAACAGCACAGATCCCGCTGACCAAATAAGTAAAGACGATGGGCCTAGCAGCCTAACGATAAGATGACCTCGATGCTTAGCTACGAACAAATCTATTGCAACTTCACACCAATTTAATCCTCGAGGATGTAATTTAAGAACCCGATCACGGAACTCGGAATACATATAAGAAGTATATATTCTAGGAGACCCACTTTTTCATCCTGGGCAAAATCCCAAGGAGGTCGCCGTTAGGTGGACCTAAAGATGAGGGGTGTGCTAGTTCACCGTGAAGTGTCAGCTCCGCCTGAACCTTGGTTCAACCATCCCTGCTGTCAAATTAACACGTAAAACAGTAGGGCCAGATGCCGGGAGCCTGGGGCTCTGTAAGTCACGTCACGGAAAAAGGAACATCGATATGGAAGCTCCATTTCTCAACGAGTATCACCTAAGAGAGTGAAATAGTGGTGACGCTGGAGCCACACGTCCTGCGTTTCCAGCTTAGAAAAGAAGGAAATAAATTGCTCTGAAAAATATTATAAAACTGGGTCCTTATATTACAAGGGATCGCTCTGTCGGGGGCTTATATGACGAAATACTATCTGATCCAATAAAATACTGGAAGGATTTCAGGCCACATGTCATACCTTATCATGGTGGATCAATAAAAATGACCATTTGAAAAGAAAATTTAAAATATATTTTTTATGTGAGTAATAACATTTTCAAAAATCAAAATATTTTCTATTGTATTCCGTGGTTAAGTGCTATTTATTAGGCTTTGGGGTTCAAATTGAAAACAATCAATGGACTTCATTTTGCACATCCTTTAAAGCACTAAGGTTTTTTGTTATAAAAAGTGAGCCATCGTCCGAAACAAGATGCAATCGGCAGGAGCCAGTTCTGGACTATAAGGTGGCTTCGTATTTCGGTGTGAGGCAAAGCAGAGCATTAAAACGTTATGCATGTTGTTTTTTGTAATACTGAAAACGAACATACTTACCATCTGCGATGACATCTTAATCAACGATACCGTCATAATTACAAAAACGTAAAGCATTGACTTTTTCTCTAATTAACCAAGTTTTTCGGCCAAAAAGACTGACTAACCTTGGTTAATCCATTGCCGCGTTGTTGTTGATGATGTTATACTTACAGTATCCTCTAAGGACAATTGGCTGACCAGGACGATCAAATTGACCGTTGTTGAAAATGCAAATTACCAGTTCTATTTAAACTATCAAATTTCATATAAATAAAAAAATAATCTGGGTTTTGCAGCTGTTCCAATTTAAAAATGGTAAAACCAACGTATGCAAATGATCAAAACAGCTGAATCGACGGTGGGAAAAATACATTAATTAAACATATGACCAAATGAAACTCACTATTATATCCTCAGTTATATCCAGCGAGAGTTGGAAGTTAAGTAATTTAAAATAGTCGAAAAAAAAAACAAGCGCCCCCGGGTGGGCTCGAACCACCAACCTTTCGGTTAACAGCCGAACGCGCTAGCCGATTGCGCCACGGAGGCCGCTGTCCGACCGACCCTTAAATACCAATATGAGCTCAGTCTGCATTGTATAAATGTTCTGTAGGTCATAAATAAATATATACATGTGTAAATGTAAAATTTTTGTCAAAACGGGAGAGAAGACTAGCAAATCCCTTTACTATTTGGCAATTTTTTGTTAAGCTTTCAATAATTTTTTCTAATGAGAAATTTTGTTTTATGGATTGAAAATATTTTTCTCTGTAATAAATATAAATACTACCTCCTAACACAATCTTGAAATCCAAAATTTGAACACCATTTTTGTAACGAAAAAAGAAATGTTTTAAAATAAATTTAAAAACAGCTTTCTTAACTCTTTATGGCCTAATGTTGTCTTAGAGCAAGATGAACTTTAGCAATTTCGTTAAAAGGTTAGCAGGAAATCTCTTGAGTTTAGTGGATAGAGAGTTTAGATTGGCAAAGGTTTAAGAAAGATTCTAAAGTTGGTATTGAAGCAACTTTGAGCAGGAAGGGTTAACATTAAATTATAAACTGGATATGAATTTTTTTTCCTAATATAACTATCGATATACGATGGTTTGGTGGGGTGATGTTTCATTTTGGGAAGTAGAAAATTCCAAGATGGAGATTTTAAATTGGCGCCAAAAAAGGCAGTGTTGTTAATTCAAACGCCTAAAGAAAAACTAAACTCATGGGGTTACGTATGCTTTAGAAAATTTACTAAATTTGGTGTTGCCCTTTCTTGCCCATAACTTAACTTTTACATTTTATTTAAAATTAGCAGGAAATCCAGTGAGTTTAGGGCGGGCGCAGTGTTTCTGCCCGTATATTGGCAACACTGATTTTTTGGCGCTAATCTAAACTTCCTTTAACTATACTCACGGTATTTGCCACTATCTTTTTATCAGTATTAGAAATATCTATCACTGTTTCACTCATGAACATTCTGGATCAACGTATGGTCTTGAATAAAAAAACAATTCAATTGTTAAGGGCAAGCTTTCGACCTATTTTAAGGTCAACGTCAGGGCAAAACAATCTTAAATATGTCGACAGATTATTATATGTTTATATTTATCCCTCGAGGGCTGTAGTGAAAAACTGAAATGAAGAATGTATTTTGAATTTTGATATTGAGCCCTGTTCTTTCCGTTGTCGGCCGTGGCTCCTAAGCGTTTTGGAAGATTTAGCTCCCAAGTCTTTACCTTCCACATGATAGACAAATATAGTATATATAGTGTGTTGTCACCTGTCTTTGAGTAAAAAAAAACTACGAGGTATAGAACAGAATTACAGGGGTTATCTTATTTTGGATGGGAAATCTCCATGACAAGCTGTATTACATAGCCACTATAAGTTTTATGAATTTTCATTACTAATACTATTATTATTATTATTATTTATTGAAGGCTAGCGAAAATAGAGTCATAGTAGCCTCATATGCACTCTTAGGGATGAATTTCCGGTCGATATCTATCTATCGTCGAGGTCCAACGTAGCGTTTATGATTTTTATTATCAAGTCAATCGGGAGCATTCCAGTGAAGTCCTGTAGGCCTGCCAATCATAAGGATTCCATCGCGCTCGGCTTGCGTGAGATTTGATTAAGCTAGAGAGAAGTGCCGAGTGTTGGCGAGGCATATAAAATCACAGGCTCGGGTAGTGTTTTGTAAAGCTAACTCTCATGCGGCGGAGGACATGTCAAGTCTAGGAGTCAAACCTCCAACATCCAAGAACACCTCGGGTTTATCGAAGACGGGTGTCCTCCACTGTACATCCACCGAACACTACTCAGATACTTAGGAACCAAATAATGCGCAATCAGGAGGATTCCTCACATAAGGCTTATAAAACAACTTAACTAAGATATTAGATAGATATATATCAGAACAAGTCGGCGTCCATCAAGGGAGCTTTTTTGGTCCCACACTATATACCAGTTATACTACTTGTAGAACACAACACTATCATTTCCACCTATACCAATTATACCGTCATTTTGCTTTGTAATCCGAATCCTATCCAAGAGACCTACTTCCAACACCCTAAAAAGCCTTGAGTGATCAAAGACCGGTACATCAACAACAAGAAACTACTGACTTTTTCTCAATTACTCATTCACACAAATCAACAAATATATACAAACATACACAATGTAGAGCTACATAGGATTTATATATATATATATAATATTTACAGAAGGGGCACACCCCAAGGGGCCAAAGTGTGGCATTCCTCGACCAAGTATGACACACTGAGCAACCTTTGTCTAAAAGCGGGACACCTGCGCTGGGTTTGTCCCAAAAGCAGTTGTCCGTGTGTCACATATCACACTATCAGCCGTGAGTGGAGGTAAGTCGCTCCCAACGTCAGAAACTAAAAGTGTAATAAGGTTTATGTGCCAGGTGCGCACGTTAAATAACCTCACTGTCTAAGACATTGCGACCCCCAATGGGAAACGTATGTCCGTGTGTCATACGGGTATGGCCGATCCTCAATCGGGTTAACACGATTCTTTCATTTCGTTTCAGACTCTCGGGGGGGGGGGGGGATCTTCGATCGTGATCTTGACGCAAGAACTTCCCGGACGATATGGCCCACTTATGCTGCCAACGCATCACAATATTCTTTGTTACGCGAACAGCATCATCGGGCTGATGTTATAATTACGCAGTTGAATATTCATTCACTGCATTATTAACACTATCTTGATTGCATTTTATACATATAATATTGTACGTTAGTTTAAATTAATATGAGAAAAAGTCCTGTGATGTTATGTTAAATAAGTTAAAAGTCAAGTTTGAGGAGTAATGCCTACTGAAAATATTTTCTCTGACGGTAAGTTAATTTTCTACCCTATTGAAAGCAGTAGGAGTTCAGTATTAATCAAGTTTGGAAAAGGTCCGTATTCGATCTGTGAGGGAAAAGACCAGCCAGATGAGGACGAAATGAACGAGAAAATCCCGATCCCATTTCGGAAAGCCGTCTAACGTGGTCGAGGATAAGTGGAGTGTTTTCTCCTTAAATTGAACACTATCCGGTTGTAGGTCTGATTTCCACAGATAGTCTTGCCATTTTGTCGCCCGCCTTTTAAATGAAACTGAGCCTCCAGAGTTGGAACTATATCAATTCGGGAAACTGTATTTTTTCTCCCTTTTTTATCCACCTAAAAGAAATAGGAGAATGAGTGAATGACGCAAAAAATGAGTGACAAGTCCGAGTGTTTGCCAGCACTTCTCTTTTGAAATGGTCTACTCCCGGTCAAAAGTTGAACCAACATGAAACTGGCCGATTGCACTTCGACTGGAAAATTTGGATGGTTTAGTTGTGAAAAAATCGTAAAAATTTATGCAGTGTCAGCAATTTCTTTTCAAATCAGCATAGCTTTGTCGTTTGAGCGTTCCGCTTGTTCCCACTCCTCACCTGAAGATGGCGAAACATAATTGTCAGGCAGTTGAGGACTGATTGTTGCTGAGTTGTTCTGTTCCCAAAGAACACATCACGTAATAGGTTTACTGGGAATTTTTTTGTATATACCCAGAATGTACATAAATCACATAGGTTGCCTCATACCTTGCTTTTGCTACGTTTTTCTTTCTCAAGCTACTTTTCCCGTTCCAACAATATTACACTAGCCTTGGTTTGATTCCGGTCCCATTAGTGACCCTTCTTTGGCTAGCTGGACAGCATGTTACTTTCTATACCTTCACGTTCCGGAACTCACTTTATCTAGTTCGTTATCTAGTTGTGTTTTTTTTTTAGGGCCATAAGGCAACTTGGGCATTCCCAGACGAGTTCGGAGCTAAAAGCATACTTCATGCTTTTATAGCTGTCTGACTGTCCGAAAGTTTGTAAATATTTGCAACAGTCATATTTTTCTTTACCAACTCCTGTGTTCAGAGTTGGATTCCAGGTCCTTTTTCTCCTAAGCCTGTACCTTCTTCCATTTCTGAACCATCATTGTGCCACATTAGGATCTATTCCTGAAGCGCGGGGTTAAGTTACTTCCAAAGATCTCTTATTATCTATGACCACTTGGAAGGCTTTGTCAAAGTTGAGTTGTCCTCCCATTTTGTCAGGTACATAACCATTTCATTTATTTTCATTCTCTTTAGCATAAATGTGATTGCTCCTGTTTACATAGTTTTATTTCTTTGTTTCTCAGGAGTCTGTTGATACTCTAGAAAGCCTCCTCTTCTGCATCGAGTTGTTGGAAGAATATTTCCAGTTTTTGTGTTTCTCTTTATGAAGTACTTTAAATTACTATATTAGAGGTCCGTTTGACAAAATGGAGTCGATGTGTAATAATTGGTGCCACTTTTAGTATTAATACGACCATTGTGCATGGATTAACTCAGGGGTGTGTATTGGGTCCTACGGTTGTTTGCTTAATGTCAATGACATTAGTTGTTATCTCTAGTTATTTAATTAACTAAATGTGTACACTTAATACCTTAGGTACTTTGAGTGCTACTGTTGTGTTTTTATACTATTGCGTACATCTTTTTTTTCACAATATTCTGTTAAGATTCAGAGTCTTTACCTGCTTCTTCTGATTCATTATTTTATTTATTTCTTGCCAAATCTCGCCTTGAGGTTTTTGGATTATTTGTGTCCATTGAGTGAATTCTATCATTTCCTCATTTTCATCATGTCTTCCCTAAGATGATCGTTGATAGTAATGATCCCTATACGTTAAATCGTTTCAGGATCTACAAGGTGACCTAAGACTAAGTCGAGAGTGACTAATTTAACGAATTATTTCTAACTGTACAATTCCAGATGGAAACAACTCCGGTTCTGTTGAAAATCCCCAACAACCTACTCTCATGCTTAAGGACTGTCTTTATATCAGGTGCTAATCCTTCCCTGAAAGGAGCCTGATTATTTTTATAGTCATAACCTAAAATTTTGCAAATAAAACGTTATTAGTTCATTCATTAGAATACAGAGGCGCTGAGATTCGAACTCAAGCCTGGCCATCACTGAAAGGTGTGAGTGCGCGTGTCAACCGGTCTGCGTTAGTTTGTATTTGATTTTGAGAAGCTTAGTATTTATCCTTGTGGGAGGCAGATGGGAAGAACAGTTGTTATTCTGTCTTCTTAGTTAAACCTTGTTTCCAATCCACGCTTTTCAATTCAGCTCTTACGTGAAGTGACTTGCTGTATTCTTGTGTTCAGGTTAGAATGCTGCCTGTTGCTACTTACTTTGGGAACTTATCGGCGTGCTCATTGCCCTTTATACCGATGTGCGCTTTTACCCACGAAAAGAAGACATAGCAACGTTGCTTATATTCGTATATCGTTACAGAACAGTACTGTAATATTGTGTTTTCTAATTGTCAATTTTTGTTTTAATATAAATTTTATTATTTTAACGGTCTAAGAAAAGAGAGTGCGACTTATTCGTGAAGTGATGCTGTTGAACCTCCCTTTTTGCGTGTGCGTAAATAGTTGGCTTACGCATATTCTACGAACAGACGATAACTTTTAGAACCGGCTTCTATGTCATTTTCGGCAGCCCTGAATGGGGTTGAGCAATTTCAAATTGTTTGCAACTGTTCTTATTGATTCTGTGCGAGTTGAATTATTTTGCTTGAGTGTTCTTGTGAGGGGGGAGGCGAATTCGTACTGTCAAAGTTAACGATTTGACGAAGAGTTTTATTGTTACCAGTTTTGTTGAGTGTACCATGGATACAACCTCTTTTTGCGGAAATTGAATTTATATTTTTTCTAAGGATATGAACAAACTCTGAATCATCATACGTATGAATGAGTCATACTTATTAAAATATATTAGTAAAATTTAATTAACAAAACGTACAAACACATTGACTGTGAGAGGGAGAGAGAGAGAAAGCTAGAGAGAAGGGGAATGGTTCAAATCATGCGAATATTGTAATAATAGATAGATAGATAGAGGGAGAGAGAGAGAGAGGGAGAGGGAGAGAGAGAGAGTGAGAGAGAGAGAGAGACTAGTAAAATTACTCGAACTATTAAAAATCTTATTTTTGAAAAATTATAATAAAACGTGGTACTTCTCATTTTAAAAATAATATTACGCTCAATTACCTATTATTTTTAAATTTTTAGACCACTTATTTTAGATCCCTGTAACAAATATTGGGTTATAATTTAAACTTTTTTTTATAAACTCTTGTTTTTGAGAGAAGTGGGCTTATATATTTTATTATTTAGAGGTAATTTTTTGAATGTGACGTAAATTTGTTTATGCATACTTCGTGATTTGTATTGTATGTAAAAGGTTCTTTCCGTTTGTTTGTAAATAAACAAATGAAGGTGTAAGAAAAATACGCATGATGTCATTTTATTTAGCTAGATGTATTTTTGGCTTTACTATGAGCTATAAAAAGAAAAGTGTACGTAGGGGAGGTGCTCGTGGCTTCATGTGTGTAACCTTGCTATTTCAAGGGGTGGAATGATTTTCATGATATGTATGGAGTTTGGTTTATGTCCTTGTGTTCGAGTGTATGTGTGTTGCGCGCGCGCTGGTGAGGGGTTAATCAGTCGCTCTAGTCGGAATTTCAAGTTGAATAATCATTGTGTACCGTATGTCTTAACAGAGGTTTGCACTTTGTGCACTTGTCATCGAGGGAAGTCGCCCGTTACCACTAGCTACAGAGCGGTGGGATTATCGATTAGCGAGTCCCGGATCGGGCTAAAGTGCGGATAAACCGGACTGGAATGGGAATGAGAGGCGTGTATAGCCGGCTGTAGACTCGGATGGGAAACAAACATTTCCTGAGGAGACCTTGAGGTTGCCAGGGCTGGTAACAAAGATATTTGGAGTCTGCGGTGGATGGTGTTCCCGAAGGAGGAGGGGAAGAGATAAGATGGCGGTAGGAAATTAAAGGAAAGAGATAGGGCGAAGTGACCATTGGTCATAGAGGATTGCCTTCTCGTGACGTTTCATTAGTTGGCTCACGGAAATTGTCCTCCCGACCCATCCCCCCGCACCCTCACCAAAACCTGATATATAGCCCAATTTCTTATAGCCCCTTTCTCCCCATCCACTCTTCCTTTTCCCCCCTCGTATGTAAACAATTCTACCGCCCAGTGAAAAACCCTATTTGTTGAAAACACCCTGTTAAGCGGTTTTCCCTACTCTTTGAACATTTTCTTTTTCGGATTTATACGTATAAAACTATCGACCGACGGTTTACACCAAATGATACAGTTTAAACGAAATACAAACATTTCACTCATTTAATCCTGTGAAAAGCACACACTAAACTTCGTCTGAAGTGAGATGCTATTTTTCCAACTTTCCTGGGTCAAAGTATGTAAATTGAATGAACAATTCTTGAAACGATATTTTCTGAATATTTGAAAATAGTTCTT
Source organism: Cimex lectularius (assembly GCF_000648675.2). Classification (NCBI taxonomy): domain Eukaryota; kingdom Metazoa; phylum Arthropoda; class Insecta; order Hemiptera; family Cimicidae; genus Cimex; species Cimex lectularius. Next base: position 1,330,725 of record NW_019392670.1, on the reverse strand, counting down.
AAAGCTGTTAAACCGTAAAGCCCATATTTATTATGAAAATCATAATGAATATTTATAGTAAATTAAAATTATTTAGGGATGATACAAAATCTATTCATCACAGTTTCAAAACCATATCACTTTTTACAATCCTTCCTTTTTTTCGACTAGCCGAATTTTTATTACAAGAAATATACAAAAAGTGGAAAAAATTAATTGATTGATTTACTGATTGCAATGAAATACTTAAAGCAAAGAGTTTGAAAATGCAAAACAAAATAAATAAATCCATTAAAATAAGATGCAATATAATAATCTAGATACATGATTATAAACTTGAAGAAATACATATTGTCTTTAAATACAAAGTTGTGTTGATTTATCGACCAACTTACGCAGAAATTGTTCTCTTGGTTGTGATCAGGTTTGTGGCAAAGAAAATATTTTTAATTTAAATCTTTGCCTAGCAAACGGAATTTTTTGTACCTTCTTCGGGACTCTATACAAGGATATATTACACTTTTACCACAAACTGAATTTCAGTGAACATATTAACTCGTTGATAAAGATAGGAAAAATAACGATTAAGACTCTTTTCCCCCTTTTAAGTCGAGAATCTTTGAGCGTAGCAAATAAGTTAGCTATTTACAAAATGATAGTGAAACCAATACTATTGTACGCTTGCCCTGCTTGGAGCTACACAAGCATGACTAACATCAAGTGGTTACAAATAATACAAAACAAGTTTTTAAGACTAGCCACCCCGTCCCCACGTTACACAAGGCCCACAGACTTGCATGCTTTAGTTGAAATGGATTACGGAGGAGCTAAAATACAGGACCCAAAAATTTTTTTCTCAAAAAGTCTCAGCGAAAACATATTTTATCCTCCCCAATCTCAACCTTCTCTCTTATTTAACTATCTGTTACTTAATAACTGATAAGAATGTTTAACCACTAACCTACTGATTTGTTAATTTATTAAACTGTTAACTTGTTAAATTGTCAATTTGTTACTAATTTGTTAAACTAACTTATTTATTTAATTATTTACACTAACTTATTTATTTATTTATTTTAAACTAAATATTTCACTGTATATACTAAATTAGACCAACTTACTAAATTAATACCTTTTTATTGCTGACATTTGTTATAACTGTTATTCTTCGTAAAATTTATAATTAGTTCTTCCAGCTTCAGAACAATACTGTAATGATTTTGTTAATGCAAAGGATTTGTTAAAGTAAAGGTAAATGGGTTTGTCGGGATATTTTCCCATCAACATAGACAATAATGTTTTTCAGGAGGTATGGTACACAAATGGAGATATGCTAAAGACGACGCATAGGGCCCACCACTTTCCCTCAAAAATACATACGTACGCAAATTTCTTATTGTTAGAAGATATCTTGTCAATATATAAGAACTATATATTAGTCTATATATAAGAACAAGATACACATTTTTGTATTTACTGATTTTTAGTCAAAAGTATATAACTAACTTAAATTCTTTTATTTTCATGTCAACACTGAAAACATTTTCAATTTTTTCTTCACCTTTTCAACTATGAAATGAAATTAAAGTATATATCCTTTTGTAGAGCCCTGAAGAAGGTACAATGGCGTTCCGAAAGCTAGGAGAAGATTTAAAATTAAAAATATTTTCTTTGAACACATCCCTGATAACAACCAATAGAACATTATTTATACATTTCAACCAAAAACTTACATAAAAAGATTAATTGAAAGAAGTAATTTGGTCAATAGACCATTAAATATAATAGATTATTTATACACCCGAACTTAACAAACAAAATGACATTTTTTTCCTTATTGATAGCTTCTCTGTACCTCAGAATCTAGTCAATTGTGCATAAAAAAACTCATACATAAAACATAATATAAACCATAATAGTCTGGTTAGTATTTAGATATTCCTCGGAGTAATGGGGTAATAGGAAATCATTCTCTCCATTCGCGCTAATAAATATTGTTCACATATTCATACTACTCCACAATACTCGATATCCCTCGGGGTAATTGGGGATAAGGCGCACCATTCACGCAAACAAAAACATTCGTTCCAATAAAAACATTCCAATTTTACATGCCTATGTAAAATTAAAAATATTTATGGCTCTGAGATATCGGATCAGCGATCTGTGCCTGCTGCAGTGCCCCAAGGCGGAGTATAGGTTATCCGGGATGTCGTATTTCTTTCTTTGCAGTCTGTATGTGCTCTACCAGGATAAGTTCTCCACATGAGACGGTGCCAGTGTGTGAATTAGTCAAAGTGCCATCAGCTTGCTAGAGTGTTCGACGTAAGCAATTCGCTAGCTTACATCACCTTGGGAAGACATGGAAGCTGAGCAAATAGGTTTGTCATAAATTGACAAACGGTAACAAGCTTCTGCTTTCATTGTTTTCAAGGCACAAGGTAGAGACGTTTTTTGACCGGATTGTCACATGCGATGAAAATAGATCCTGTACAGTAACGCCAGGACGTCGTACTATGACCCTGTCCTATTGACCCCAAAACGAAACATTCATCAATAAAAGGTGATACATTCTGTTTAGTAGAATATGGCAGGCATAGCACTACGTGGCCAGACCATCACCGCAGTCTACTCACATACTTAACTAGTATCTCTTACCCTTTCCCACAAACTGCTCTTGAAACAGAAAAGGTGTAATTTTTCATTAGGACAACGAAAGACGTCAAATAGCCAGAACGAGAAAGGAGGTGATAATGAAGTTTAGTTCGAAGTCATACCATACCATCAGTAATCTCCAGACCTGGTTCCATCTGACGTTTTATTAGCAATGGACAATCTATTCGCAATCGGGATTTCGATAATCTCCAACAGCTGGAAAATGTGCGGAATTTATTTTTTAATTCCCGTGACTCAAACTTTGAATAGGACAGCATAACTGGGCTAGCACCACGTTGGGAAGTTACAGATGCCGATGCTATTTGCCTGAAAAAAAATTCTAAACTAATTTTAAGAAAGGGAGGGCTTAACGCCAAGTACCCGTGGCGTATCGTGGACGAGGGCTAAGAACCACTTTGTTCATATTATTTTTAATTAAAATTCCATAAGCTGCACCGGGATTCGAACCCAGGACCGCTAACTTGGCAATTACTACTCACCATACAAATCACCATAGCCCCCTGTAAGAAATGTTACGTGATAAATTGAATATTTTTTTTAAATAATGGTTCCATTTTCTGGTAAAACAATTGAAAATGTACTGCATGATACATGCATGTGTCGTATGAATATATCATGTAGTTGAACACCACACTTCAGAATATATAAACCAAATCATTGTTGTTATTTTTTTTTTAAATTGAGTTTTTGTGTGAAAGGTTAACAGCATAAAACCAACATGTTTTTAGAAAATAATAATGCTTCATATACTGGGGAAAAAGCCAGTGAAAAATCATTTGCACACCCATTACCAAGACCTGTCGTTCATTCGCTCATTTGCTTTACATCCCACTGCTGTTTATGCGTATGTTTGGTGTCCTGTTTAATGGAGTGACAACTTTTGAATATTTTTTGCGACCGATAAACGAAATTTGACGGCGTTTGACAGCGGATAAGCTAATCATTTTTATGAATTTGATCTTGATTTGCCAAGGCTTGATTTGATACGCAATACAAAGTCTAAATGAAAAAAAGGAAGATTTATTCGTTTTGAAGGGAGATCTGAGTAAATTCGACCCAAAAGTCTTTACAAATAGGCTTTGAAAACACACCGGAAACCTGGGGTTAATATTATTGTTACAAACCCTCGAGAAAATGAATTAATAAACTTAAATACACAATTAAACTGAGGCATTCAAATTTAACTAAAGTGTGTAGTTTGGTCTTTTCAGGTCAGCCCGATCTGGCCTATAGTGGCCGGTTACCTTTAATCTTTCTCATTAATATAATTTTTTTATTTACATTACAAATACGTGAAAGAAAATATGTCTTACTTAATACTCTAATTTAATTCGGACAATAGTTTTCTAAGAATGTATTTTCTAAACTAATTAAAATATTGATATTGATACTTTTGACCTATAGTGATATAGTGTGACCTATATCTTACAACACTCACTTTCTTAATTTATTATTTTCTTTTTCATCCTCTCTCTCTCTCTCCCCTCTCTTTCTCTCTTTCCCACTCACCACTCTCACTCTCTCTCTCTCTCATCTCTCCCCCTCTCTCTCTTTCCCTCTCACCACTCACTCTCTCTCGCACTCTCTCTCTCTCTCGCACTCTCTCTCTCACTCTCTCTCTCTCTCTCTCTCTCTCTCAATATCTCCCCCTCTCTCTCCCAATCTCTCTCCTCTCTTTCTCTCTTTCCCAACCACCTCTCTCTCTCTCATCTCTCCCCCTCTCTCTTTCCCACTCACCACTCTCTCTCTCTCATCTCTCCCCTCTCTTTTTCCCAGTCACCTCTCTCTCTCTCATCTCTCCCCCTCTCTCTTTCCCTCTCACCTCTCTCTCTCTATCTCTCTCTCTCATCTCTCCCCTCTCTTTTTCCCAGTCACCTCTCTCTCTCTCATCTCTCCCCCTCTCTCTTTCCCTCTCACCTCTCTCTCTCTATCTCTCTCTCTCATCTCTCCCCCTCTCTCTCTCTTTCCCTCTCACCGCTCACTCTCTCTCGCACTATCTCTCTCTCAATATCTCCCCCTCTCTCTCCCAATCTCTCTCCTCTCTCGCTCTCCTCTCTCTCTTTCTCTCTCTCCCTCTCACACTTTCTCTCTATTTCTCATTCTCTTTCTTGTTCTATCTTTCTCATTATCTCTCTCTCTTTCTTTATCGTTCTCATTTTATAAACATTTCTATAGTAAATAAACATTCTATCTAACTACAACATTCTTTGAAAAATCTGCTGACTATAAATATTACAGAAACATTGTTATAATATTTATATGTTATAATGAACATAATATTAATACTCGACATTCAAATCAGTTGTTAATTCCAAAATTAAACACTTAGCAACTTTTGCTAAAATGCATTGGCATCATGAACAATATACCATCAAAAATAAAAAATCTAAAAAACCAAAAAAATATTCAAAAAGAAATGAAAAGAAATAATTTCAAAATATTTATGATCATCTCCTGCGCCTATCAATCGACATTTTATAATACAGTTTTATAATATGTCTATACATGTATTATATTTACAAAATTTTTACTTTATTATGTGTTATTTCTGTTTTTGTTTTTAATTTGAATTTAATATTTTTCCCCTGCTAAATACTCTTTGATATATACGTTCACTAATTAACTTGTTAAATGGTTATTATACAATTATATATTTTTCAATTTAAAAAAAAAAATTTCTGGTATGTATCTACTTCAAGATTTTATGTTAATTTACTTTTTGTTTTTTAAATGTACTTATTGTAGGCTGAAATCTTCCATGTTTATAAAACAATACGTTAAGTCAATTATGTTGTACAATACACACAACATGTTAAATTTATTAAAACGAATTAAAGCAAAAAAAATATTTATGTTCCATAATCATTTTGTTTGTTCGTTGTGTATGTAATTATTTTTGTAAAAACTATGATGTAATGGATTGTCAGAAAGGCCAATATGACCTAAATCTGAAATTGTAAATAAAGCGTTTCAATTCAATTCAATTTTCTTTTTTTCTCTCACACTCTCTTTTTCTCTCTTCCTCTCTCTCACTCTAATTCTCTTACCTCCGTTTCCGTTTGGCTTTCTATCTCTTTCTGTGTCTCTTTAAGTCATATATATCTATCTTGCTTTTATTTGTAATACACTTAATTATGACCACATAAATAAATATAATATTTTTTCCAGAAAAACTAAAACCATTAAACCATTCAACGGAACTGCATAAACTCGATTAATTGTTAGTGCACAAAATAGTATAATAAAATAACTCTCTAATATCCTCTCTCTCTCTCTCTCTCTTTCTATCTTGCTATTTATCTCCCCCGCCCTCTTACGCCTTCTATACATCCCACAGTTCTATACAAAGATATATGCATCTACGCATATTAGCATGCCTCGAGGCGAACGCATTATAGTCCAATTTATACAATTAACAATAGCTAGAAACTAATTACGTCGCAAATTCTCAGGTTTAAACCCCTTTAGTACAACATGTATCAAATGGTGGCAATGAATTGGTAAACGCTTTCCTCAGTATTGGGATAACACAACGGGCAGAATTCATCATTATTAATGTTATGGGCATATGGTATGTGAGATAGAGGCAGGACTGCATCTCTTACTTTCACAATCCTTCATTTCCATTCAGGAGGCTGTTAAGGTAATCGTTTCAACCCATGTTCGGGGAAATTTATGTTTTTTGCACGAAACAGAAGAAGTTAGAGGAGCTTTTACTATTTAATAATATAATATAAGTTTATTTATTAAATCCATTATATTTAGTGGTATATTGACCAAATTACTTCTTTCAATTACTTAATCTTTTTATGTAAGGTTTTTGGTTGAAATGGAATTTATTTATTAAACTGATACTTGATGATAAAATTATCTGTGAAAAGACTTTAGACAAGCTATAGTTTTTGTAGGAAGAAAATTTTAGAGTAATTAATAATCTATTGTCAGGCAATATCGGAAGTTTCTTCAGAAGTAAACGTTAATCAGTCATTTTTAATTAAATGTACGTAAATTTCAGAAGTCCCATAACATACAGTTACGCAGTGCAAAACGTAAAAAAATGTACCATAAAAATTCAATTTTACTTATCAGCTGGTATTTGAATCGTATAAGAGTGATCATCTCCACTGGATTAATGATTAAGCCATGTGTGGTTGACACACAGGGACTCTTAGTTTTTGGGCAAAGTCCTCGTATGTGTCCAGCATCCAACAAGTTTTAGAATAGGTAAAAAGGATGATGGATGAATATAGAGAAAGGTAGAGAGAGGATGCTCCATGTGTCCTACCTAGCTGAAGCCTTCAGCTTGCGCTTGGAGAATGTGTTTCAACTAAATTTACTGTAGAATTAGATGCTCCTTCTTGGCCATCATACTGGAACAATATTAGTTCAGCCTGAAGGGCGTAATTCCTTGGCTTTATATAGAGAGCGTTTAGAAATGCCACCAGATATGAGAATTGTGCTTGAGCACAACATTGAGTATCAGGATCCCCTGTTCCGATTCTTGGATGAAACAGGATTGTTCAATCTACAGTACTGATAGTTTTGTGTTCACAGCTTGTGTTGAAAGTGGATATATTTAATGGCGTGAATGTGTAGTGTAAGAGGGGGTAATGATGGAATATTGAGTAGCCCATCGACCCTCAACTAGGTTACTACACCTATTATATGGTGTAAAGGGTAATGGAGAGATATCGAGTACTTCACCATCCTGAGTGAAAAGTATGTAAATAGAAAGAACATTTAAGAGTGAGAGTGTGAATGGGAAACTTAATACGTAGGGGGGGGGGTCGGTCGCCGCAACGGTTTATGCGTTGACACGGTGCTCATCACTGTAAGGTAAAGGTCTCGGGTTCGAATCCAGCGGCCCTGGGCTTTTTTTCAAAAACACCGGCAAATCGAGGGTTGATATGACCTCTGCTATTGCGAACCCTCGTAAAAATAGAGGGCTTAATTGACCAAGCTGTTTATGGCTCCTGGAATCCAACCTTGGTGGACGGATAAAACCGAGACCTGACCACAGGCTGCAAACACCCGAGGTGATTGTCGAAGTCTGCCAGTAATTTATGGAACACAAAAGTTGGAATTGCAGGTGGACTGCGAGATGTGATACGCTCAACTCTGTACACGTGCGTATGTGTGTACGTGCATGTGCACATTTTAATTTTCAGGTTTGTCACCGGACAAATCGGCTTTATGGACGTCAGTAAACCACCTAGTTAAATTTGTAAAAGAAGAAATAAGAACTTTGGTTCGTTTCGACTATTTGTTATCACATTTGAAGCCCACTGACAAGTTGAACTTTTTCTCTACTTATTTATGTAAGGTATGGGTTGAGATAAAAAAGTCAGAGTCACGAGCGGAATCGAACCCACCTCAACCCAACCTTTCGAATTTTCCCTTCTTTCTGCCATTTTTCAATGGGGAGGTGGGAAGTTAGTGCCCGAGTGAATCGAAGTCACGATAGCTCAAGTGGTAGAGCAGCGGCGTATTGAGCCGAAGGTCATGGGTTCGAATCCCGCTCGTGACACTGACTTTTTTATCTCAACACATACCTTACATAAAAATTAATTAATTGAAAGACTATATTTGGTCAATCGGACCACGAAATCTAATGAATTTTTCTCTCCTACAACAGAAATGTCTAGTAATAAAATAATAAATCATACTATCAGCATCTGTGTTTCTGTAATAACAGAGTAAACTGTAGATATACAGCATATTATAAAAAAAACTATGAAAGAGAAGACATAAGTAATGACAGGTTAATGTTGGTTTTATTAATTTTCTTTAATGTTTCTATTTGTTTTATTGATAATTGCAAATTTTGCAGGTAAAGGATGTATATTTTGTTGAACAGTAAGAAACCATATTAACCCTTTAATCGTTCTGAAACGTTAATTCAAAGTTCCAGGAAAAGCTCACGCCGACAAAAAGCGATTGCTCTGCGTCTCTTATCTTCTAAAACATTTAAGTTGTTATCGGCGGCCGTAAAAAAAAGTTCTAAAAGCTAAATCTTGTATCCAGCTTTAAACATACTTAAAATTAATTATTATGCCATCTAATCATAACTATTTTGATGTTGATCTCGGGAGGAGTCTCGATCGTCACCAACAAAATTGCAATAACTCAGACTTTTATTGCCCGTGCTTTATCACTGCCCCTCAAGAAACTATCTAGAGATTGTCCCTCCGTATCTTTCGCCTCCGATAAATCTATAGGAAAATGCTTTAACCCCGATGGCCTTTTTATTATTGTTTGTGAAATATGACTGTAAAATTCAATCGCTCGAAGAAATGAACCCAAACAATTGCATTAAAACGTGACGATTGATTTGAAGGTGTGTCCAATCGTACTAGCGTAAGTGAAATTTGAAACAACATAATTGCCAATCGGCATATTTATAAACATTACACAACGTTTTATTTAAAAAAAAAATTAATTGCATGAACATGAAGCCGTTGCATAATATCCTCGATATTGCCGTGCGCTAAAAACGAAAACCGTCGAATAAACGAATTTACAAAAATGAACTCTTGCCAGAGAGGAAATCGAAATATTCGAGTTGGAAATTTTAAATTTATGCTGAACTGAAAATAAAACCAGACAGTCGTCGAGATATGTGTCAAAAATAATAACAAAAATACTGGTGCTAAATTTAAATTCAAACCATTAAACAGGATGAATAAAAATTACAAAAAAATATGTATCTCCATCCAGAGATGCATCAAACAAGTGGTATGTTGTGTTACCAAAATTTATAATGAAAAGAAAATCATATAGGGATCAAATACATTTGTACTGCCGGAAAACTAAGGAATAAACGCAATATCGCGTCATTGGTTATAAACCACAAAGGTTAGAACTCTGGTCAAATATCATATTGACCTAAAGCACTGTATACAAAAACTGTAAAGTCTACTAAGACTAGCGTGGGAATATATTTCCACGTATTATGCATTTCTCCTGTCCCTGTTATTAACGCTAAACTCCCAGACATGAAGGCCTAGAAGGAATGAACAAGCTGACCAACTAGCCAAAAAAGGGGTAGCTCTCTCAGCCATGGGACTAGAACTACAAGTAGGTGCACTGGAGTGAGTGCTTAAGCAGGAACTGGAAAAATGGCTTGACACAGAAAAGTTTGTAGAAACATGCGTTCTGCTCCGTGAAAATAATGGGTATCTCCTTAGAGATAAATTAATTCTACCTTATCTTCCAAAGATCCACCTCGGCATATTATTATTATTTTTTTCAACAGAAACACAATTAAAACTTAAACAAATCAAATTAACCGTTCTCTTTTACATCAGCTGAAGATTATCTGCACCAAAACAAATTATCTCTTAATTCCTTAATATCAACTCAGAGAAATTATTAAATGTCTACTCACAAACCAAAGAATTGAATCGTCACAATTGTCGATATTGGGATAATTGGGATAATACGATGATCACCCGCATACCACAAGAGGATATCTCACAAGTTATAGAAAAGGTAAAAAGGATGGTGGATGAATATCGACAGAAAGGTAGAGAGAGGTAGCCCATGTCCCACCTCATCGATGGGTGCAATTCCTTGGCTCCATATATATTGGGTTGTCCGGAAAATAATGCAGGATTTTGGTATTAAACAAAAAAAAAGAAACTAGTTACTTTAAAGCAATGTTCTTTAATCAAAATNGAGTAATCCTGTAAACGTAAACAGAATATTTTATATAGATTTTTTTTAATGAAAACTTAAAATCCTGCATTATTTTCCGGACAACCCAATAGATCCTGTAGGAATGCCACCCGAAATGAGAATCGTGCTTGAAGCACGGTCTCCTGTTCCGATTCTTGGTTGAAACAGGATTGTTTTATTGTATATAGTAATCATAGTTTTGTGCCCCTAGCATGTTTTGAGATTGGATGTATTTATTAGCGTGAATTTGTAGTGTGAAACGCTTGATTGCGGAATATAGTGTCCCATCGACCCTCAATTAGGTTGGTTATATAATAGTAAATGGTGATGGAGCATATTGAATGCTCTATCGCCCTAACGGATTGAATGGTATTTAAATAGGAAAGAATGTATTAAAGAGTGAATGGGATGTTCCTGGAGCCTTCGTCGCTGGTCGGATAAGACCGAGGTCTGACCTCGGAATGCCAACACCAGGGGTAGGTGATTCTCGGAGCCACGCAAGTAATAAGGGTCCGAAGTTATTATTATATTACTAGATATTAATACACATATAGGATCATGCATCAAATCAAAATTCATAGTGTTACACGGACGATAATCCAGAAAAAGGCTTTTTTTTAAGAAAGCAGATTTCAATAAAAATACTGGAAGAGTGACTCAGTTGAAAGAGGGATGGGAAATAGCCTTCTCTCGGTTATCATCTCGGGAGGGTTGCACTTTTGTCCATTTCCCGTCACTCCGATCTGTCTCCTTAACGTCCCTTTCCCTTTGTAAATAAACCATTAATTTCTCAATCCCCATTTCCCTTAATAGCCCAGAGATCTCGGCTTAATCGCCCGGCTACTTCGGAGGCCGGGAATCCTTTTCAGATTTAAACGCCCTACGCACTCCTCCTGTAGCTTTAAAATAATTAACTAATACCATAGTAATTTCCTTTTTTATTGTAATAAATAGCTTTACAGTTTTATTGTTAAAAAAGTTGTAAAATCATGGACAATACTGCATAGTCTTTCAATAAATTAAGGTTTTAAGTTGAGATAAAAAAGTCAGTGTCACGAGCGGGATTCGAACCCCACGACCTTCGGCTAGATCCCCCCGCTACTCTACCACTTGAGCTATCGTGACTTCGGTCCTCTCAGACACTAACTTCCCATCTCAACCCCCACCTTTTGAATTTTCCCTCCTTTTTGCCATTTCTTTATCTCAACTAAAAACCTTAATTAATTGAAAGATATTAATTGGTCAAGCGGACCACGAAAATTAGTGAATTTAATAATTTAAAATGAAGTATGTCTTCACTAAAACTCTCCATGGCCATTTCGTTTCTCGCCGAGAATCAAATAGATTACACGACATTTGAAAAATGGCAAAAAGGAGGGAAAATTGAAAAGGTGGGGTTGAGATGGGAAGTTAGTGTGTGAGTGGATCGAAGTCACGATAGCTCAAGTGGTAGAGCAGCGGCGTATCTAGCCGAAGGTCGTGGGTTCGAATCCCGCCCGTGACACTGAATTTTTTATCTCCACTAAAAATGTTAAATAATCTTAAGATATTAATAGGTCAAGCGGACCTCGACAACTAGTGAATTTAACTGCGTAGTCTATTTGCAAAACTTATTCGTCAAATTATGAAAAACATACATGGTCAATATAGATTTTTTTAAAAGGACATGATGATGTATGATCAATTTCATTAAAACAAGCCCCTGCTGCTATGGTTTAAAATAAATAAAGTATTTTGACATTCTTAGAAAGATTAAGGTATTATTGATTGGACCAGATGCTCTGAATCTGAAACAGTAACGTCGAAAGAGTGTGCGGTCCGTTTCGTGTCGCTTGTTTTTTTACAAGAGGGGTCTACCATTTCCCCTGCGTTCTGATTTTATCCGACGCCGTAAAACGAACGGAAAGAGTCAAGAGTGGCCGACATTGTTTTCAAGTAGGGTTTTGATGGGTTATTCCAGGGCAAACGACAGAACAACATGGGGGAGGACAGCAGTCTCGGCTTTCACTTAACCGTAAGACAAGTAGGCGGCGTAGGGCCCCCTCCTTACAACTCATAAGCCTCTTTAAGTGGATAAATTGAAAACGAAAGTTTAAAGTAAAGTTTTAAGCTGCCCGTTCCTAATAACCTGTGGAGCCTCGCTGGAACATCTCCGTACTGCCTTAAGAGAAATAAATCCACCTCGTGTATAACACATGACGTCGAAACGTGTACAAGCACTCAAACTAGTTTAATCATCCATGTTCGGCTGTTGATAATCAAGCCCTCTTACTAACGTCAAAAATTTAATCCAATTTTTTCGGTGAATCCTTATCTTGGTGCAGTGGTAAGAACATTCGTTGTTTTGCTAAAATCCTGAATATTAACACCTTCATTGGACTACAGATTATTAAATTTAACAGGTAAAGATGGATTCGGTTAGATTGGCCAGAATTTAGTAGCGCAGACTGCTTGAACACTCAAATTTTACCCATGGCATAGGCTACACGTACAGATAAAAGGTCTGACTTAGAAGCTTACTGTGGAAAACTTTTCTCTTATATCTGATACAGCGACCAGAACGGGAAGAATGGGCCAAAGTAACACCACTAAAGGAAAATTCCTAATGGTGTACTGACGGCTCCAAAACCGACAAAGGTACGGGAGCGAGGTCTTTGGTATGAACCCCAAGACCAAACTGACGGTAAACCTAGGCAAGCATGCTACAGTTTTCCAGTCTGAAATCATAGCGATTGAACAATGTGCCAGAGAAATAAAACGGCTAGAAATACATTCCCGGAAGATAGCCATTTTCTCTGACACCCAGGCAGCTCTCAGGGCTTTAGTCTCATGCGAGGCGAAAGCAAAGAGTGTTTGAAAATGCATGGAGGCCCAGACGGAAGTCAGCGACACTAATGACCTGACCCTGGCAGGGTCCCTGGACATTCGGGGCATAGAGGCAACGAAAAGGTTGACATGTTGGCCAAAAAGGGAGCCAACAAACATTCTATGCGCCCAGAACCCTACAGCGGCCGTGCAGCCTGCCAGAGGATACATCTTGAAATTGATCCTTAATAAATCCAAAACCTGGTGGAACAAAACCACAGGTATGAGGCACGCGAGGAGATTCATAGAAGGACCATCCGCAAAATTTACAAAAGAATTACTGGAAGGTAACCGCAACCGAACCAGGATTCTGGATGGACTCCTGACAGGGCACTGCCACTTAAGAAAGCACATTCACCGGATAGGAGTACAGACAGAAGAAACACTGTTCAGATACAGCTAGGAAGAGGAGACCGCAGAACATATTTTATGTTTCTGTGAAGGTCCATGTAGGTGCAGGTTCTTGCAACTAGGACAAGAAAAACCACAAGCAAGATCCTACACCAAGGAACCACTGACATAGCTGTGGAGGCTGGTTAATAGCCTGAACCAGTGAGTTATAAATAACAGAGGAGCACAATAGATCTATTCAGGTCGAGGTGCAGTAGGCCTAGTAATGTCAAAAATAGCTAGTAAGAACAAAAACTGTTGGACTTGTAATTCATTAGTGAGGTAATTTAAAAAAAAAAACTGTTATTATATATATAAATTATTATTTTTTGTCAATTGTTAATGCTATATACGAATAATTACTCACTACTTTACATAGATGTCTTGTTCACCATGCATAACTGAATGCTGGCCATGTGCTTCATAAACTAAACCAAAGCACTTTTACATTAGTTTTTTCCGATGAGAATTTTTTCTCTTCTCTCTTGGGAAAGTATGCATTATTGTTTTAATTGTTGATTGTTAAATTTATATTAATTATGTATATTTTTTCTTAATAAATAGGCCCTAATGATGGCAACATAATGTTGCCGAAAGCTTGGTGATCCCAACACTTTTGTCTTTCTTTCACCTCGTAAAGACCTTAGAGAAGATTTGAACTCTACATTAAATTTAAAACTGTTCCTTTGTATTATATGTTTTGTTTAACTCAAATAATTACTTTAATTGTTATGCAAACTATGGTTGAATTGAAAAATTACTGTCGCGAGCGGGATGCGAACCGGCTACCTCCGGATCACTACCCAGGCGCTTCAGCCTTTATCCTCGAGGCACTAACTAATCATCTCATCAGCGCATCGAGTCCCGCTCGTGACAATAATTGTTCAACTCAACCATACTTTGCATAACAATTTAACTGTTTATTTGAGTGAATCGCAAGGCGGAATTACGGTCAAGGCGGTAAGACGTGTTTCAGAATGGTTGAAACATATTTGAAATATAAAATAAACGATACTTGTCACCATGTTTTGTTAAAACAGTTGTTTCCACTTTGAAATAGATAAACAAAGGGAAAAAGCGTAAAAGGGCAATTTTTAAAGGGTGGAACAACATGAATTAGCGAAGGGAAAACATTTTATTTCAAGTGCCAGGGAACTTTTTACAATTCCGTTTTGGAAGTTTGGGCAGATAGTGGGTAGGATCCCTTTGCAGGGGGCCGCTCCCAAGGTGTGCGATTTGACTCGGCTTCCTTAAAAAACTTTCTTTTAACACGGGTTGTAGTACAATAAAGTGCAAGGGCTGTCCCGGTGTTTGCTCACCTCAATTCAACCCCCCCGAACATTGATGTTCAAATCTTACTTATATTTGTCCCAAGCCTCTGACTGAATGGATGAACTATCTCATATGGACTCCCTCCCACGGGACTTATAAAAGTATCTCATGAATTAAAACGAGTGAATTATTTTAGTACATATTTATTACCTAATTAAAAAAGGAAAGTTTTTAGAGACAGCAGTTTGTAAGTTTGTTGTTGGCTGAATTTTACTTGGACGAAGTATTGTATGATTGAGTAGGAGACGTTTATACATATTGAGCTTTAAGGCTAAATCTACACCAAAAATATGAATAAAATTCAAAAGATAGCAGCGCTAAATAAAATTTACTTGCCCTCTCATTCTGTTAACGGGTTTATTATCCCTAACACTATAGGAATGCCACCCGATATGATAATGATTGAGCACGGCAGCGAATTCTTTAGGTACCCTGGAGTAAACAGTGCTATTTTATGTATAGTACGTACACATAATCACTTTTGTGTTTTATTTTGTTTATATTGAAAACTGCATTTCTTAGCATGAAAGTGTGACAGGCTCATGGATACTGCATTATAACATTAAATGAGGACAGTTTACCAATGATTATTTGGAGATCGTGAGATTCGGTCTGGTGTGACGTAGGTTTTAGAAAAATATTTTCTTTATCGTGCCAACGTTTCGATCTTTATTGAGATCATCTTCAGAGCTCAAAGTGTTTGTTGTTGAGAGTGCCACGACAGACAAGAATGACACTTCTACACAGAAAGCAAACACTTTGCGCCCTGAAGATGATCTCAATAATGATCGAAACGTGGCAGATAAAGAAAGTGTTTTTCTGAAACCTACGTCACCCCATACCGCATCTCATGATCTCCAAATAATCATTGACTAACGGACAAATGAATATTCTACTATGGAGTATCTGAATTGTAAAAGATAGATCATCTTTTCCCGAATAAGAACCAGACCATGAGAGGTTCACACATGGGCACTTAGTTTTTGGTCAAAGCCCGCGGATTGTAATGAAAGGTTTCTCCATGTATCCCACTTAGTTGAAGAATGTTATTCGTTGGCTCCATACAGAGAGCGTGTATGAATGCCACCCGATATGTGGAATTGTGCTTGAACACGTCAGCGGGGGGGCTGGGCCACCTGTTCCAAATCTTGGAGGGAACAGGCATGTTTTATTTTATACAAATGTCAATTTTGTATTCACTAATGTTTATTGAGAAATGTAATTATTAGCGAGAATGTTTAGTGTGAGAAAGAATCGAATGGCGGAATATGGAGAAATTACCCTTACTTGCAGCTTAAAAGGTTTTAAAGCCCTGTTAAGCTTCCTGTGTATTGTTTGTGTAATTTCAAAATTATAAATATTTAAATTTGATATTAGAAAAAATGTAAGGCAAACTAATTAGGTCAAAAATAATTATTTTTTTAATTTTCCCAAAAAATTTATATTCAGTAGTTTTGTGGTGCAAAACACTAATTTGTGGTTGTTCGTTCATTAATAATTTATCTGCGAAAGACTAGCAGCTACCTAATATTATTTTGATATAGAGACTGTCTAGAATAAGTTTAATAAAAAACGTTTCAGTAAATTTGGTGTAGCCGTCCGTTACCTTGCAGGATGGAATTTTATGAGTGTTTTTAGAGAAAATAAAAAGGGGGCAAAGATGCAACCTTGCCGTACACCGCTATGTACTTAAAAAAATTTGGATTTCCAAATCCTCAAACGATGGCTCTAGTATCCGAATATAGTCCTTATAGCAGGTGATGAACCTCTAAGGTACATCCATGGTTGGCTGTCATGTATAAAAGATATCTCCTACTCTGATCTTTAGTTTTTACAGCCAAATGTGCCAAATAATATCTAGTACAATGAAAATACTAAAAATGGACTGGTTGGGTTAAATTTAGAATTTTTCCATTTTACTACCCCCTTTCACCAAAAAAGTCTGCGATTTTGCAGCATGCAAAACGCATTTCTTCGAAAGTTTACGACTTTCGAAGGGCGTTCTAAAAGCGTACGTTACAATAAATAACCAGGCCAGCTTTGGCGTTTTGACATTCGGTGGAATATTTTACCTTGTTTTACGATCGTTCACAACTTATAAATAGATTTTGTTGGAAATTACGCGCGTGTCGTACCAAGTGGTGTTGATCAATAAAGATCAATAAATGTTCACATTATTGGTTCTGCCTTTTGGCGTATGTCGCTCGTATGTGATCACCTCCCCTCTCCAAAATAGAAATACTCCCTGAAAAAGATCTCGATTTTTGTTAAAGGTTAAAAATCATTTACACGCTATTCAGAAACATTTCAAATTTTTTTAAAGATATTTTAAGAAAACTAAACTTAAACTCAACTGTCGAACCTTACGTTGTGTTCTTGTTGGAGAGATACCACGAGAATCTTGGAAAAATAATGGCTTTGTCTGGGTATCCGAACGTCAAAGGGACGTCCCAACCTCTGGACTTAACCACCGATCCGGCCCTCTGACGCTAAAACTGTATTCAAGATATGATTAAAAGAAAATGGCACCGTCGGTGGCAGAAAAGCTCTCGATTAACGCTTAACATGATTGTCCATTAGGTGGCCATCGGAGGACCTGACTCGTACAACAAGGGTCGTCCTCACCCGAAGTTGAAATTTTTATGCTTACTTTTGAGTCAAAGAGGGCGCATGTGTCCTGCATGTATAGAAAGGTTGCTCGGAGTGTCCCACTAACTGAAGAGTTTCCTTGGCTCCATATAGAAAGCCTGCCATGTCATTCGATATTAGAATGCTTGAATATAGATATTTTATTCAATATAGTACATATAGATAATCTCGTTTTATGTTTCCATTTGTTTATATTGAAAGCGAGAATGTATTTATTACCAAAAATATTTGGTGTTAGACTAAATAATTAGTTTCAATTAATTAAGGTTTTTAATTGAGATAAAAAAGTCAGTGTCACGAGCGGGGGACTTCCCATCTCAACCCACCTTTTGAATTTTTCCTCCATTTTGCCATTTTTCAATGTCCGTCAACGTCCAATTTTTGGTGTCCGAGTGGATCGAGGTCACGATAGCTCAACTGTTAGTGCAGCGGCATATTTAGCCGAAGATCGTGAGTTCGAATCCCGCTCGTGACACTGACTTTTTTATCTCAACTAAAAATCTTAATTAATTGAAAGATATTAATTGGTCAAGCGGACCACGAAACTAGTGAAACTAAATAATTAGGTTAGTGGGTAGTGTAATATGTTTAAAGGGTGATGAAGAATGCCCGAATCGAATGCCCCACTACCTTGAGTGGATGGTACCAATATAAGAAGAAGAAATTTGCATATTTCCCGTGGATTGTTTTATATACAGTACTTACTAAATAGATATCTCGTATTCTGTTTATTACTTGTGTATATTGAGTGTGAATGTATTTATTAGTGTGAATATGTGGGGTGATATGGCCGATGGTGTGATATTTAATGCCCCATCTACGCTCCATTGGATTATTAAGTGTAAATCCATTATATTTAGTGGTCTATTGACCAAATTACTTCTTTCAATTAATTAATCTTTTTTTCTCGTAAAGTTTTGGTTGAAATGAAAAAGCTAGTGCCACGAGCGGGATTCGAACGCACGACCTTCGAATAAATACGCCGCTGCTCTACCACTTGAGCTATCGTGACTTCGATCCATTCACTTCATAAAAAAGCTTAAATAAGTGTAAAGTTGTTCGATGTGTCACTGTGACATTAATTGAAGGGTATCCCTTGGTTCTATATAGAGATCGTATGATAAGGATTCACATTTAGTTATATAATAATTGTAAAAGGTGATGGAAGAATATCAATTAAACGATATGTAAATACCATAACTATCACCCTAAATGAATGAAAGGTATGAAAAATGGGAAAGAATGTATTTAAAAGTGAATGAGAATGTGAATGGGCTTGTAGTTACGAGATTTGATAGGCACAGCTGTACCCGCGTTGGCAAATTGGAGCATATATAAATAATCTTATATAGTAAAGCTTATAAAGTAGATATATAGTAAGTTATAAAAACTTATATAGTAAATTAGTAATCAGCAAACACAATGGTATATACAATTCAATATTCATTCATTTATCATGTGATTTATATTAAAATTTACAGTACTTTTGATGAGCGTAAAATTAGCAGGATTTCATATCTGATTGATCGCTTTTCTGGTTCCGCCATTTAGTTTATGCTTCCGCAACGCTTGCAAGAAAAATGTTTTCAAATGTTCGCACATATCTACTTATTTTCTCAACCTCGTTTTATGGATTTAAAGTGATTTAATTAATTTAAACCATTAATTCACCCACTTAACGACTTTTTACGTTGTTTGTGTAGGCGTATTCTGTGAGGAAGCATAATTGTTTCTAAGTCCTCTCTCCGTGCTCATTACGAGCCTCCGGGCTGTATATAAGTTTAATAGTTTTAGATGATTTAGGACTTGATGAACCCTTGTAATATGTTTGATCAAAGATCTCTAATTCAATCGAACCTCTCCGAATCGGACTTTTCGGAACTGAAGATAGTTTTCAATTTTTGTTCGTTGTGCACATTCATATTTTCAGACTTGGTAAGAAGAATAAAGTTCCGGACATACATGATAATTATATACCCTCACATATGGCATATCTCAACTATGAAATCCATAAGTTAATAGACATTTCAACAGCTCATAATCCTGTCCTACATACTGGATACAATACTTTTCTCATCTTTTCTTCTTCAAAGAATTTTTTTTTATTACAATCTGTAATTATTATTTACAATATGTAATTTGCGGATACATGAACTTATGTACAACCATTTACATTGAGGGTAGAAAATAATCAATGTTATCCTCCCTCTTCACTTTGTTTATGTTTTTGTTTTACAGTTTATTCGGAAAGGAGGTCGCGACTCGCGGGGCCATTTCCTCTTAAGACGCCTTATGGGGTTGTAGGGATGTTCTATCGGACAGGGCTTGGGCAAGACTATTTAGATGGTGGGAGAGTTTTCTGTGAAACTTGGTAAATTTTTGGGGAATACATTTTTGGATATAAGGAATTTGAAGGTCGTTGTGGAGGGTAGCATTTGAGACATAATAAGGAGCATTTACAATGGATCTGAGGACTTTAGATTGAAAGGATTGGAGACGTTGGATATTGGAAGGTTTAGCGGTTCCTCACAGTTGTATTCCGTACGTCCAAATCGGTTGTAGTAGTGTTTTGTAAATTGTAAGTTTGTTTTTTGTCGTTAGTTTAGAGTGTCGTCCTATAATTCTGTGCAGTAGACCATACCGTCTGTTTAGGTTTTGCCGTGTCAGTCGTGTATGTTGATTCCACGTTAGTCGTGAGTCTAGGTGGAACCCAAGGTAGCAAACGCATTCGGATTTGGGGATAGGAACGTTGTTGTAGTATATCGTGAGAGGAGGTTTGCTTCGGAGTGTAAATGTGACATGGACGCTCTTGCTTTCGTTTATCTTCATTTTCCATTGTCTACCCCAATCTGCTATACATGAGATATGTTCCTACAAATCTTCCGAAGCAACCGCGGGATCGGAATTGGAGAATAGTACAGCTGTATCATCGGCGAAGGATGCAAGTAGGGTGGTAGGTTTAGTGGGAATATCTGGAGTATAAAGGATGTAGAGGATTGGTCCGAGCACACTGCCCTGCGGTACTCCCGCAGCCAGAGAGCAGTATTCGGAGTAATCTGATCCTTGTCGGACCCGAAAGAACCGCTCTGTTAGATAAGAGCGGAGGATTAGGTAAAGAGTATTTGGAAGGACACGCTTTAATTTGTACAGGAGTCCCCTGTGCCACACGCGGTCAAACGCTTGTGCCGTATCAAGGAAAGTTCCCATACAATATTCTTTGCTCTCGAGGGAGGAGGATATACGGTCAACAACGCGAAACACCTGCTGGACTGTGGAATGGTGGGGGCGGAAGCCAAACTGATGATCGGGGAGGAGGTTAGATGGTTTGCCAGGTTTCAGGAAGAGGATAATGTTAGAATATTTCCAAAGTAAGGGAAAATGGGTAGTGCGGAGTATACAATTGTAGAGGTATTTGTGGAATATAATGGCTTTTTTAGGGAGTTGTTGGAGAATTTGGGATGTTATCAGGTCAAAACCAGGAGCTTTGCGGTTCGGTAAACGAGACAGGATATACTTGACCTCGGCGGGAGTGACGGCTTTCGGAGGGAGTGATATCAAAGAATTACTATCCTTAAAGGCCCAGTTGATTGAAAAATTATTTGAATCTTCCCTTGATCAAAAGCTTCAACAACTGTACCTGCGCAAACCCAGTACGTCCACCGTACATTTTTTCCTCTTTCTGGGTCACTGGTGACAAGATTCTTCCATTTCTTCCGAAGCGACCTGGAATATCTATTGTGGAATTGATCCAGCTTTATTTCCAAACCTCGAAAAGTGCACTACCCTTAACTTTAAGCCCAGGTCTCATCGGACTCTAGAGGAGGGGCGACGCGAACTGTCCAAACTGTCGTCCCCATCGTGTGAACAGTTCAGAGAGACTTGTCGCTTGCCCGTTAGTTATGTTACCCACCACTTTCCCTGTGGAATTTTTAAGTGTACATATTTGTAATAATTCTTAAATTTGTGTATTTTATATGGTCTAAACCAACACTCACTGATTGAGCAAGACTAAACACCAGCTATAGCAGAAAACGAAATGCCAACAGCCTCATGTCTCGCACTCCCAACAGCCGGAGCGGCTACCTCCGGCAGGAGGCCCTTCGATCGCTTCAACTTCCAGCTCATGGACATCAGTCCACGGACTACAACCAACAGCTGCACCCATAACCGGACCACCAAAAACCCAGTCACTATATGCTCTTAGCAAGCTTTTGGAGCATGTCAATTTTTTGTTCTAGTCCGATGGTTATGAGGGCTGCGCATTGTAGTTTGTCAGCAAATCCCCTCGGTTCCTAGTTCACAGTTCGGTTCAACTACATCAAAGTTCGATCACGTTTCAGAAGCTAGAGATATGTTAGGCAATCCTGGACTTGGATTCCTAGCTGGAGGTGCTAAGGCCCTCAGTGCTACTTGGCTGACAGAGATTTATGACAGAGATGTATATTTTTTAATCCTTTTCTAAGTATTTCTTGTGCACAGATTTCGATAGCATGGATCATTGCTTATAAGGCAACGCTGACAACGTATGACAAATCTTTTTGGTCATCAACATATAGAATCCTATAATTCCACCTTCGCCAAGATGATAGTGTTGGGCTATGAAAGGGGTTTTGAAGCAACACCCTACTTATTTGCTTCTTACCTCTCCTGTTTTACTTCTCCTACTGATCTGAATGATCAGGCATCAATAGAAAGCACCCACACCCAATCGTGCCGTATTTAAAGAAAGCTCCTTGTTTCGACCTAATCATTTCAAAAATCCTTCGACACCTACTTATAAAAGTGAATGTCAATTATAGACCATTTTTAAGTATATTGGGTATCCGGCGGCCATGAATTCGAACCCGGGACCTTTACCTGATTTATTAGTGATGAGCCGCTGTGTCAATGCCACAACCTTTGCGGCCCCCTTTATAAAACGGTAGTAAATAAAGACAAGTAAATCCTGTAATACAGGAGGGCTTAACCCAAAAACCAATTGGGTCAAACCACTTTGCAATAGTTTTGCCAATTTAATTTAAAAAAATATTCCAAAAGCGGTGCCGGGATTAGAACCCAGACTATCATAGCAAATACGCGTCTCTGACCGAGGTGCCATGTTACTTTTCTTAGTTTCTTCTTTCTTTAAATTAATATTCTTGCATGAACTCTTTTAAATTATTTAACACCAATTATACTTTGCCAAAGACAGCAGTAAATTGATCTGGCTGCCAACCTCTGACAGACGGTTATTATTTGTAAGGTTGATATTGGAGTAGCAATTGCAGCAAATAAAATAATTATATTATGTTATATGTTAATGAGAAATATTGTGCTGAGACCTCGGGATGTTAGTTCTATAGTTGGGTCTGCCAGGTAGTTGCTTGGGTCTGTCGGAATATCTCAATGTTTAACCCATTATGGCTCAATGTTATCTTAAACCAAGACGGATATTAAAAATTTAGTTAAAAGGTTAGCAGGAAATCCCGTAAGTTTAGTGATAGAGAGTGTAGATTGACGCTAAATAAACCAGTGTTGCCAATACACTGAAAGAAATATAGCAGGAATAACACGGGGCCCGCACTAAACTAACAGGATTTCCTGCTAACCTTAAACAAAATTGGTAAAGTTGGCATTGCTCTGAAGCAACTTTGGACATGAAAGGGTTACATTAGAAACAATGTTATGTTTGGCTAATACTGTTGAAGATAGAAGATTACAAGGTGGAGATTATAGATTGGCGCCAAAAAAATCAGTGTTGCTAATACACACGATGAAGTATTGTTGGAAAAATACTGCTCTAAACTCTTGGGATTAGCTAAACTTGTGTAAATTTGTTAAATTTCGTGTTACCCTGAGGTTAAGTTTGGCAAGAAAGGGTTTATGGTTGTCCCGTGTGTTATTTTGACAATTGGGCATTTGTAAGGTTATAAAGTAGATCAATGTCATGACCCGATCCTAGGTGTTTTTATTGATCTGATAGAAAAGAAGCAGCGATCAAACTAGAGATTCGTCAAGAATCTCAACAAAATATTCAACTTTACGAATAATGTCTAGGTTGAAAAGTGGCAGTGTAGGTTTGTCGTGAAAGTTTAAAATAAGCCAACTTTAAAGAAGAATTGTTTTTTTAAGGGTGATCCAAAACTTTATTCCCCTATTCTTCGAACGTCCGTTGGAATTGGGAAGGAGGGAATAATCGAACCCCGCGGCTGGCGACAAATTGTATTCCCTTGGAGTTTCGCCGTGTAATCCGGAGTTTATTACTTGTCCGATTGCTAATCAGGCAGAAGCTTACAAATGCATGTCAGAGCGGCGACGGCACGTGTTCCGATCAGAAGGGGGTCGAGCTCCAGTCCGCATCCGAGAATTAGTCACGGTCGTTAGATCTTGGGGAGAATGGATAGAGACATTCCTCACATTTGGGGGTGAAGAAACATTCACACCCGATTCCAGACCGTCTTATTTACATCCTTTACCACCCGAACGATATCCTGCCCATAAAAATAACACATCCCTTATTTACAAGCGATACGATTCTCATTTTGAGAACTTGACTTTGAAACCACGAAACACCTACGTTCTAACTTTTTATAACAATTCATTACTTTAAATTACTTCACAGGTATGAAGTTTAATTACAGTTATGTACACTTCAAACAGTGAATCTTACCAGGAAGGAAACACGTCAAACTGAAAGCAATAGAAAAATAAACAACAACACCTGTGAGTAAGAAACCATCCTATACGAAAAGTAGATAACCTCTTGTCAACAAAGCCTGATGCGTGAATAAAGTTAAAACAATGCAAAGCAGCTACCATTTTCTTATCCCTTTGGAATAGCTTTTTCACTCACTTTTCTCAAGGGATGAGAAAAGCTGTCTGAGAATGCCGGATAAGACTGTAGGAAAGAATTCCCCGGTCAGCTGGGCCGTCAGGGAGTTGTGCCAGCTCATCCCTTTATACACTTTGTTTTATAAACAGTTATACGACATTACGAATTGTCAATACAATTGGTCTAATAATCTAATAAGCGAAGAATTCATGGAAGGAAGCAGGCTGACACATCTAAAATTTGCCGACGATATAGTCCTTTTTGCCGAGATAACCACTCACTTTCAGGGTGTCCATTTTAGATGGCCTGGCCGAATTTCTCTTGAACCAATAACGCTATATAAAAAAAAACACGTGTTTGATATCTGTTCGTCTAGTTTCAAATTTTTACCTTTTTTGGAGGAAAATTATACGGGGTACCTCAGGCCCAGCTAAACTTCAAAATTTCAAATTCGGCCCTATACATCCAGACACATAATTTAAAAGGGTATTTTTACGCTGCAAACAATGGTGCAGTCGGATTTGAAATTGGTCAAAATTGACAAAGTTATAGCAAAGAGTTTGAAAAAAAACCGTCATTTGGTTTGCTACTTAATAATCACATTTTCCGTTCAAACTTCCTGCCTTGCTTAAAGGTGCAAAGATTTGCTCTTTATAACCACTCTTCACCGGTGCTCAGAGCTGTAGAGTCAAGGGAGATGGATTGACAAGCATTTTCGTTTTCATTCGTCAACTCAGGTTGCTGGGTTACGATTGGGGTAGACACTCTTTTTTAAATGACCCCGCAGAAAATAGTGAAGTGGAGTTAAATCTGGTGACCGAGGAGGCCAACAATAGTTCGGGCTAGGAGGTCCTATCCACCAATCAAGACATGTCAGCATAAAAGGGGGGATGGTGTTTTGGTTGGAAGTATTAATTGACCCACATGAGACTCATCGAGTGACAGTCTGCTTAGATACTTCTGCAGTTTAATAAGACTCCGACGTTTCATCCCGCCCAGGATAAGTGGGCAGTTAAAAGAGATCATGTTAATCCGTGTTTGTAGTCAAAGATGACTGATTTGGATTTACATAATCGGGGCTGCCCGTTCCCGTGGTTACCGGTTGTCCCGGTCGGAAACACGTCCCTCCCTTCCGCAAAACCGCTGTACCTAATGTGAAAATATTTCCCGACTGTCGGTTTGGCAAAATGAGATATCAAAAAAGCTTTTCCCGGCCGTTTGACAAATGAATCCGCCGATACAAGTTTTGTTTCACGGCTAATGCCGGCTAGCTCGTCTCGCGTTGTAAAACGAAACACACAAATTTTAATACACTAATTTAATTTAAAAAATCTTTTAAACGTCATGATGGTTCTCTATGAATTGAATTTTGAAGTTAAAAAGGATTAATTTGACAATAAAAAACCTTATTTTAAAGTTAATAAATACATGAAATTCTGGAATAAGTCACAATGGAAGCTGATACCATAAAAATATTCTTCAGGCATTCCTGCATTTTTTTATTTCAATATTTTATTAAAATCTGGAATTTTGATAAAAATCAGTACAATGTAATTTGTTGTTTACATAGATATATTTACAAATATTTACACATTTACATGAACCATATTTACATTGAGGGGACCATATAATAATCTTCCGCTTCACTTCACTGAATAAACTTGGCTAATTTCTCTTTAGAAATGAAGTCGCGGGGCCATTTGATCTTAAGACGCCTTATGGGATTGTAGAGATGGGTTCTGTTGAACAAGTTTTGGGGAGAGATTATTGTGGAACTTGGTAAATTTTTGGATAAATGGGATTTTAAGGTCGCTATTATTGGATACTTAATACAGTTCATTTATAATTGCTCTGAAGACTAGACTGAAAAGATTGGAGACATATATTGCAAGGTTTAGCGGTTACTCACAGTTCCATCCATGTTCAAATCGGTTGTAGTTGCGTTTTGTAGACAGTAAGTTTGTTTTTCGTCGATAGCTTGGTTTGTCTTATAATTTGTAGTGTGTTTAGGTCTTGTCGTTTCCGTCGTGTTTGCTGATTCCATTTTAAATGTGAGTCTAGGTGGGGCCCAATGTAAGAAACGCAGCCGGATTTGGGGATAGGAACATTGGAGGAGATTTGCTTCAGTGTGTAAATGTGACATGGACGATTTATGTTCATTTTCCATTGTCTACATCAATTGATATGCATGTGATATGTCTCTGCAGATCCTCAGAAACAACCGCAGGAGGACCTACAGCTATGTCATCGGCAAAAGATGCAAGAAGGATGGTGGTGTGGGGTGAACAGTATATCAGCTATATAAAGGGTATAGAGAATTGGTCCGAGCACACTGCCCTGCGGTACTTCCGTGGCCGGAGAGAAGTATTCGGAGAAAAACCCTCGCTGTTAGATAAGAGCGGAGGATTAAGTAGAGTCTTTGGAAGTGTCTTGGAATTAAAGCCATTTAATTTGTACAGGAGACCCTTATACGTTAGGCTTATGCCATATGAAGAAGGCCTTGACCCATCTCAGCCAAACTGATGATCTAGGAGAAGTTCACTAATTTCGTGGTCCGCTTGACCAATCAATATATTACAATTAATTAAGGTTTTTAGTTGAGATAAAAAAGTCAATGGCACGAGCGGGATTCGAATCCACGATCTTCGGCTAGATACGCCGCTGCTCTACCACTTGAGCTATTGTGACCTCGATCCACTCGGACACTAATTTCCCATCTCAACCCCACGGGATTTAAAATGAAGTATACTTCACTAAAGCTCTCCGTGGCCATTTCATTTGCCGCCGAGAATCCAATCCGATTACACGACATTTGAAAAATGGCGAAAAAGGAGGGAAGATTCAAAAGGTGCGATTGAGATGGGAAATTAGTGCCCGAGTGGATCGAGGTCACGGATAGCTCAGGTGGTTAGAGCAGCGGCGTATCTAGCCGAAGATCGTGGGTTCGAATCCCGCTCGTGCAATTGACATTTTTATCTCAACTAAAAACCTTAATTAATTGTAATCTAGGTGAAGGTTTGGTGAGTTTAATTATGGAAGTTTTGTTCAACTTGGACATCACAGGAAGTAAGCTTCTGATCTAACGGTGTTTTAAAAACAATTTCCGAGCGTTAGAAGAAGAGAGCATACCTCTTTCCGTCAAATTAACCCCTTTTAATTTCAAATTACCCATTAATACTCTTGGTGAGTAAAATAAATGTACTTCCTTCCAATTACCCCTTGGGAGTCGCGCGTTACAATGTCTTTTCCAAAATAATATCAAATAAAATCCCATGGGCTGTGACGGGATTCGAACCTAGAACCGCTAGTTTGGCGAACGCGTCATACTCAGGGCTACAGCTATCTCTTGTTACTATCCTTAATATAAATGAACATTACTTCAAAGTATGAGTTAATTTAAATCCTTAACAACATTTATTGTCAAAATAGCCAATGACAGTCAGTCAAGTCAACTTATAGTGTAGTAGTTGATGGTCGACTAGGTTAGTTGTACGAAGTTGTGCAGTGTTGTTCAAACTTCTGGATCCTTCATGTGCTGGCAGTTTAGTAATATTCCGCACTACTGTGTATCAATTTTGCAAACCAATCTGTAATCAACAACTTTGTTGATTCAGTTATAAACGTCAGACATTGTTGATGTCTAAGGTTGATCTTTAAAATATTGGCTTTTAGTTAGAATCAAAGAACTGTGTTTCTTATTCCGATTTATCCAATGATCCAGATATTTGCTGATTTATCTCACGCCGTAATCGCCAGCCAAGAGAGGAGTTACGATTTGAATATACAAAAAAAACCTGGCGCTCGGTATTTTTATTGGCGTTTTTAAAGCAGTTTTCTGGTTACTGCCGCGCCGTGCCTCGTTAGATATTTGAAATTATTGTGAGATAACATGGAAACAATGGTCTAATTACGAAAATGACATTGATCGTAGTTAGTTATCGTACATTAGTCGTAATCGATGGTAATCGAAGAAAGTAGCAATCACTTTACTTTTTTGACTCACTCTCTCTCTCTCTCTCTCACTCATCTTAACTCATTCACTCACTCTGTAACTCACCCTTCCTTTCACTCTCTCTCTCTTCTTTTTTATGTCTCGCTCACTCACTGTAACTCCCTCCCTCCCCCTCTCACTCTCTCTCTCTCTCTCTCTCTTTCTCTCACTCACTCACTCACTCACTCTCTCTCTCTCTCACTCATTTTAACTCATTCACTCACTCTGTAACTCACTCTTCCTTTCACTCTCTCTCATTCTCTCTCCTCTCTCCTTTTTTATTTCTCTCTCTCTCTCTCTCTCTCTTTCTCTCTCTCCCACCCGCCCTTTCAGGAGCAATGGATGCATTGTATTCCATAACAAACTACAAACTGTACTCTCCACTAGAGATGAGCTAGATATGTCGGCCGGTTGTTTATAGAAATGGTCCATATTTAACAATTCTATATATCTTAAAATAATTTTTGTCTGCGATGGTATTTCAACTACGAGGCTATTTGCACCCGCGGGGGTCGGTGTTTTTCAAAAAACAAAACAACATTCGTAAGTATGCTGGGTTGAATTACTGATACATAGTCGAGGCTATTTGCACATAATTATATATATAGAAAACAGTAAAAAAGTACGGTAAGTCTAGCCGTCGTTAAAAAATGTGTTACGGTCTGCAAGTCAGATTTCGACGATTAAAATATGTTTTAATTGGAATGCAAATGTAGAAAGTCTTAACGGATGTAAACAGTGCGTTGGTGTGTGAGACTTAGGGAAGAACAGGCTGATAAACGGAAATTTAGACTATTCACTAATAATTGCCTAGCACCAAGACAAATCTCCTCATTTAGTGCTTATAATTTTTTACTCGTTAAATTACTTATTGTATTTATCTACAAAGAACAACCGGCCCAATTTTAGTGCGAAGGCATCTTTTTTTCGGGGTCCGTCACAAAAGCAGGTGGGTCAATCGGGTATGGCCTATCCTCAAACGGGTGTGCACGATCCCTTCCTTGTGTTTCAGATCGCTCAGCCGAACTGTTGACAAGCAAGAGCATCTCGGACTATCACTGGTGCGGCCAACGTTTTCTTATTTCGTTCTTTACTGTACAGCTTCACTAGGCCGGATCGCGGTGGTTCGAACGGAAGGCGGGGACTTCCCAGTTTTCGATCATCTCTAGCCCAACGCATCCAGGGATCCGAACGACTAAATAATCCTAACATCCCAGAAACCCCAGTAGCGACAGTCGTGTTGTCAATTAGTTTATGTTGAAATTGTATTTAGCTTGTTATATTCATTGATATTTATTACTTATACGCTTTTTGATTCATTGGTTTTAATTTTTATTGTCCATTTTATTACTCTGTGTTATGTTATTTATTTTACTGTTGCGTTCAAATTACCGAGACAAAGCGAGAGCACAGATAAAACATATTTCTTTGGAACGGTTGATTAGCCGTATAGGATGAAACCTGCCACAATTATGGAACGCTTGTGACGTGATCCACCTTCGAAATTGGGTAAATATCCTTTTGTAAGGAATCCGACCGCGTGGCCAAAATATATTTTCTTTTATATCTCCCTGATAGGTTGAATTGTATGAAAGTCGATAAATTGAGACGTTGTCTTCGGCAACTGATGCCACCTTCGTGTTAAATTAAAACTAACAAAACTTACATTTGCAATAATTTTCGAAATTTTTTCGCATCTATTGGATTAGATATTACGATGATACAAAGTTGGACAACGCATGTTCTACATTTAATAATTACTACCATATTCTCTTATCAAAAATTCATTGATGTAAAGAATTTACATGTTCATTAATTATTTGAGTGGTGATTAGTGACCGTTCATCGATATTTACATTATACACATTATTTATATGATATTTATATTAAACACATTTCTCACGTCCGATAACTTCAAAATAGCTTTCAAAAATTATAAAACAATTCAAACACTTTTCCAAAATTAAAGATCCCACACCAATAACAAATAAATCTGACGTAATATACAAGATCAACTGTTTACACTGTCCGGCAACTTACATCGGTCTTACATCCCAATATCTGGACAAGAGAGTAAAGCAACATCTATGATTGCAAAAAACTCAAACAAAATCCTACAGCACTCGCTACCCACCACTTTGAACACCAACACAATTTTGACTTCAAAAATCCAAAAATATTACATACAGAACAAAACAAATATAAACGTAATTTCTTAGAAATGGTTTATATCAACAGAGATAAACACAGCATCAATTACAGAACAGATACATGCAAACTCAGTCGCAGCTACGCCAATATCATTAATCAAATACAATACAAATAACATACATACATCATTACATTACATTCCACACATCAAATACTTTTTACATAGTCTAATTTTCCAACAATTTAGCTTTCCTTTTCCTATTTATCCCCTTTCTATATAATCCTGAAAGAATAATCTGGCCGAACTATTACCAACACATTGTTCCCCTTTGTCGGCTTTTTTCACTTCAAAGGAGCCGACGCCTTGCACAAAATTGTCTTTTATATACCGACTTCCTTCCCCACCTCCTCAAAACCAAACATATATAAACATGAAACAGCAAAATCTCACTGGCACTCTCAACACGACACACAAGGATGGCACAATTACACAGAAGACAAACACTTTGAGTGAGTAGAAATACTTTGTTTGAATATAAAATATATTTTGCATTGTATAAATTCACTTATCCACATCCTAAATGTATTTGTTAAATGTAAACATTGTTTGTAAATCCCAGGCCCTGAAGATGATCTCAATAAAAGATCGAAACGTTGGCACGATAAAGAAAATGTTTTTCTGAAACCTACATCACACCCGACCGCATCTCACGATATCTGAATAATTATTAGTAATAGTGGATGGTGTTAGTGTTGAGTTGTATTTTTAATACTTAAGCAATCATTGCTGTCTAATTTTTGGGTAGGTTGTTTGTGCTGAGATTTGGTATACCAGGTAATGAGTTAACTGAGCTAAACAAAAATTACTAAATATACACTAAGGGTGGCTCTTTTTTCGTCTTGCAACGTTAGTTAGCGTCTTTAGAGCCAATTAATGACGATTAAGCATTTCAAGCTGGCTAGACGACGAAGAGTGGATTTATTAACGTCATTCCTTTTTAAAAATGGACCGTTTAGTTATTGGATTGACGTATAATATTTTCTTCTGCCGACAGATCGACGATTACCCGGCTAGCGTCGGTTACGTTCGTTTGATACAGAGCCAATTTGTTTCAATTGTCTGCAAGTCCGCATGAGGAGAGGTACGAGAGGAAAAGAAGTTGTCATGTCATCCGCTCTCCATTGACCCTTAATTGAAAGATGGGTGAACGTAACATTGTTATCTTTCGGCATACAATAGTGGCCTTTGGTCCCTCCAGTACGGTCTAAAGTCATTCCTAAGATAACAAATATGCAATTTAATAATAATAATAATAATCGTAGGACTAATTCTGGTTCTGATTTATACCTGTGACACTACAGCTGGAAAATATTAATGAAGCAAAACATAAGCAACCGAATTGACTGATGACAAAAGTTGATGCCGGTACGCGAGTCTTCGTGAAAAACTTGTAAGTTTATAGGAAAAATTCCTCACCGAGGATGGCGCAATGCAACGCGTTTGTGCAGTTCAACAAACCCGCGAGTGAAGACACACTAAGTGACCAATGCCGGTTCAGCATGGTATGGACAAAAGATTGAAAAATTGTGGCGTTCGTGATTTACGTGGCGACTAGAGACTGAGACAAGGCGCAGAAATTTTCTTCTGTACAACTTATATTTGACTGCCATCTGCTACTTCAAAAAGGACAAGCATACAGTAACATGGGTTTGACGGTCATGTTGTAGATTCTTTTTTACCTAACAAGAACAGGTAAAATGCCTTTTCCCATTAGAATTTTTTACATGTTCGGTGAAGGTTTGGAATCCAGTTTGACAACCAGATAGGTCATGGTTTTGGGCCAGCCAAATGGTACGTCAAAATACGAATACATTATGGAGCTCAAGGTTTTCGTAAAGAGGATGCAGCTAAATTTGTAGACATCTTCAACTTCCGTCGAAAGCAGAAGAGCTTTATTCACACAAATTCCTTATTTAACTTGCTCCTTGACTCTCAAAGAATAGCAGTGTAGGTCGCAATGTCATCAGGAAATAGCGCAAGTAGACAGAACTTGGGTTTCCACGAAGCGAATAGACAAAAAACAGAGTAGGGCCCGGAATTGAGCCCTGAAGAACACCCGCTGCCATAATAAAAGGAGGTGAAAGTGAGTTGTTCAACGCAACGGGAAAATACCTCTTTTTGTGGTACAAATGTAAAATATTGACTAGATATGCTGTGAGAGCCTTTACTCAATTAACCTGTAAATAAAGCCCCTTTTGCCACGTAGTAGCCGAAGGACACCAGCAGGTGAAAAGTTAAGTTAACAATTTTTTTCTCTATAAGTTTAATTAATAAATAGATAAACAAAAAATGTAGTGTACGTTCGATAAAACTTTTAGGTTAATTTTTCAAACTGTTATTATGTATATTTAAGGAATATGATTGCCGATTGTTGGTAGAAAAAAAGGGGAAATACGCGATTCGACCGGCAATCCCAACGTGGCTGTCTGCCCTCTTTTCACGGAGATTTTCGGGAGGACGTTCCTATTCTTTTAAACGAGGGAGTAATATTTTTTTTTGTAGAAAGCCGGAGCCGGACTTCCTGCGCTATGAGTCAGATCTGTTTTATTGGCTATTAATATGAGGGAGAGCTTTTTGGTACTTTCTCCACGGTTGGTGAACCACAACAGTTAAAACCCCGGGCCGGGAGTGGCATCACGTATTTTGGCAATCATCTCCGTCCCGAGATCCAGCCGGAAAACAACCCCTAAGGACACAGCATGGATAGTGCTTTTCAGATGATGCAAGGATTTATTTATTTTCGATTAACACATTCAACCTGACACGGCAATTTAGAATGTTTTTATAGGCAATATGACTGATGGGCATATTCAACATTCACTGATTTTCAACTTACTCTGCGTTATACTTAATAATTTAAACTAGGAAATGAGGTTATGTTAACACAGTGAAAATCCGTTAATACTACTTTTTGTAAGCATTTATTGCCTACCCTCTTTACTTGTACCTTAATAACCTGTGCTTTAATTATAGGCCATTTATTAGATGAATGTAATTTTTAGCGTGAATGAAAGTTATTTTCAAATACCCCCGAGGAGTATCGACTATTCTGGAGTAGTGTGAACGATGTTTGAAGTGTGAATAATAGTTATTCCCAATTACCCCTAGGAGATCGAGTGTTCCTGTGGTAGTTTGAACGAAATCTGGTCTGCGAATGTAATTTATCAGCGTGAATGGAGAAACTTATTCCGTGGTATTTATGAATTTATTAGCGTGATTAGTGGGGGTCATTCCTAATTATTCCATTGAATATCGAGTGTTCTAAGCAAGTGTGAACCAAGTCTGGCACGTAAATGTAATTTATTAACGCGATTGGAGGGACTGATCGCTAATTATTCCGAGGAGTATCGAGTATTAGTCTAAATGCTTATCACATTTTCTTGTTTTTCATGTAACTGTTACGTATTTGTGTTCTTTATTGAGTGGCCCTGAAGTGCAGAAAAGCTTACAATAGCATAAAAAAAGAGAGATTCCAAAGTTGCCATTCTAATTGGTCTGATCCTATCTTGGTTTGAGAAACAGGAAAAGAAATTGGTTAGATTGAGGTAGGCCGTCCACTGGAGCCGTTTTCGGCCGAATAGGGCCGGATGATCCAAAAGCGAAGAAACGAATGAGCACGCGTCCATTAGAACCAATTCGTTCGGTCGTGTTGGGCCGTGTACGGCCGAAGCACTTTCCGATCCAAATAAAGTTGGATTTTCAAGTCCTATTCGGCCGAATGGTTACTTCGACTTCAACTGTCAACCACGTCTCATCAAACGCTCACCATTGTTTAACGCCGTTCTTTGCTTTTTGCTTACCTTTTCGTTTCGTTTTCATTTCGATGGATTGCGAAAAATTGATGAGGGCGGTTGAGGAGCAGGCTCTTGGGACATGAGTGATCCATTCTATCATCGGAGAGATGTCCAGCGTAAGCTGTGGTCAAGGATAGCTTTAGAAATGGAACTTCCAATATTTTTGTTTATTTCTTTCATTCCATTTGTATGTAAACTAAGAATTTTCGAGCAGCAACAAATCTTCTACATCCATTTGGGCTGTGTCGTGAACTGACGAAAATCGGCTATATTGCCGGTCGTCCGTTTGGTCAAATAGTTCGGCTGTTGAACGGCCGTCGTAGTTCAGTTCCAATGGACGAGCAGCCAAAACGTGAGAAAGACCGGAACGTTTGGTTTATAATATCATGGCATACGCAAGAACTACTGATGCTGAACATAAATGCCTGCAAATTTGATAAATTTTTCTTAATCGACCTAATTATCATTAACGTGTTATGCAACTTATCTATAAAAATACTACTTGACTTGACATATTTGTACAACTCAGTTCTTAGGCTAACTTATTTCCCAATTCAGTGGAAATAGATTCGAAAACTTTACCGTCCCATCAGTTTGGGTTGCGCGCACTTCACCCCACCGTCCCGCAGGCACCATGTGGCAGACACTATCGCCTTTTCTCTTTAGTGAAAACAGCATTGTTCGGAGGCTTAATGTGGAAACCCGTGAAGATTCTTCATAGCACTTTTAACCTTACAAACACTACTGACATTCCTACTTACCCAAACACTTTCAACTCCAACATATCCGTCGTAAGCTCGTACCTGTAAACTCATCTTAGCCAGTTAGACGACTGGTACCGCAAATGGATAAGTCTTTGTCCCTAGTAGGGCTCACCTGGACCTACAAAGTTCAAGCTTGTGGCTTAACCAAAGATTCCAGTCTTTCCAATACAAAGTTCTAACAAAATTCGGTAATGCTTCTAAGTCTCCAATAAAATCATTCACACTACCTCCATATTTCAATCGTTTACGACCTTTTGTCCTTTCTCTAAATCCAAGCTCCCTTGTCCAACGACTTTCCACATTAACCCTCCCTAGAAATCCTCCACGTTGGCTGAAGAGGCAACGGCCTAGGGATTTACTTCGGTGATGTGCATGTGTGTGCTGCTCGAGGGTGTGTCAACAATCGATTCCTTCTCCCATCATGTTTAATTTCATCCCTTATGCTCTGTGAATTACCAAATTTACTTTATATAACTAAATTTACTGGTGAAAATAATAATAATTAAAAAAAGAAAAACTCAAAATCTATATTTATCAATAAACTGTAAAGGAGTAGTAAGAAAATCAACGACTATATCAATTTGCGCATATGTACTTCAAAAAATTTCTTTTTGACACTGATACACCTACTGGAACATTTTTAACAGATTCACATCCTTTTTCCCCGAGTAAGTCGGCTTTCTGATGCACCGTCCCCAACCATCGAGGCTATAAGCCATCTCGGTCCCAGAGGGAAGGTGTTCACTCCCAGTTGAGGGGCGGAAAATTGAAAAAGTATTTGACTCAAACTGACGTTTGGGGGATAAAATCATGAAGTCACTTTCATCATTGACAAGAGTGCA
Organism: Cimex lectularius; assembly: GCF_000648675.2. Taxonomy (NCBI): domain Eukaryota; kingdom Metazoa; phylum Arthropoda; class Insecta; order Hemiptera; family Cimicidae; genus Cimex; species Cimex lectularius. The sequence continues at coordinate 1,294,743 of NW_019392670.1, read as the reverse complement.
ATCAATAACTGTCTGGCTCTTTGCCTTAAATTATTATTGTCTTATTAACTTTTCATTCGAATCACGCACGAAAAAAAAAAAAACAGCGGGGGGTTAGTTACAGACATTTTTAATAATCTATAAGGCACCTTGTACTTTAGAACGCTGGCGACAGTTGAACAAGATGTTGCCCTCAAAGTAAATGGTTTTTTCCTTTATAAATTTGTGAGACAAGAAGCTAACATTCGCCAATCGAAAACCCCAGCAGCCTGTTAGAATGAATCATATTGCCAAATGAAAGATTTACTATCTTTATAGTTTGTCAGTTTTATTTCCTGTTGCTGATTGTAGCGCCTCTTATATATGGACAGCAATCTCATTCAAGTGAGATTGAGGACGACTTTCAAGATTTGAAAAGAAGTCTGCCATCCTTAAGAAATATGCTATTTTTAGATCCAGCACCGAATTCAAATTATGATGATAGGGAAGGCAAAAAAGTGTTGAAAGAAGTGTGCATCTGAATATGAAAAAATGAAGGAAGAGTTGCAAGAAGGCGAATATTTGCATATAGACGAAACATGACACAGAAATCAAGGAAAGAGAGGCTGGAGTTGGGTAATAACGAACAAAGCGTTGACACTTCTGAGGGTAACTGAGTCATGACGAGGTCAATTGATTTAAGCCTTCTATTATTTCTTGTTTTAGTGATTAGTACTTGAGACTATCATATTCTAAATTAAACTTTCTGGTATTTCTCGAGTTTTAATTCTACTTTTCTTTTCCTGCCCCTCCAGCCCAGTTATGATCAGACCAATTAGAACAGACGCTCTCGTTTCTTTATCCTTTTAGCCTCTTTGTACCTCAGGGCCTCATCAGTAGTGCTAACATATCACAAATTACAAAAGCAAATACAAATGATACATACACAAAAACGAAACAAAAACAAGAAAGTCTAGTTAGCATTCTAGTAGATAGTCTCCCCCTGAATACTCGAAACTCCTCGGGGTAATCGGGTATAAGTTTCTCCATTCACGCTGATAAATTATATTCGTAGACCAGACTTCGTTCACCCTACAAACGAGTACTCGACACTTCTCTGTGTCATGGGACAAGCCCTTCTATTTTCGCTAATAACATCCATTCGCAGACTAGACTTCGTTCGCTCTACCCAAGAGTAGCATATATTCTTCGAGGTAATTGAGGATAAATCCATTCACGATAATAAATACATTCGCATGTCAGACTTCATTCACACTACCACAAAATACTCGATACTCCTCCACGAAATTGAGCATAAGGCCCTTTCTTCACGCTAATAAGTACATTGATACACCAGACTTCGTTCACACTAGGCAAGTGTACTCGATATTTGGGAATAACTCTCATTCGCGTTAACAAATACATTTACACACCAAACTTCGTTTACACTAGTCAAGTGAACTCGATATTCCTCTTGATATTTGAGAATAACTCTCATTCGCGCTAATAAATACATTCACACACCAGACTTTGTTCACACTAGCCAAGTGTACTCGATATTCCTCCTGATATTTGGGAATAACTCTCATTAGCGCTAATAAATACATTTACACACCAGACTTTGTTCACACTAGTCAAGTGTACTCGATATTCCTCCTGATATATAGGAATAACTCTCATTCGCGCTAATAAATACATTTACACACCAGACTTCGTCCACACTTGCCAAGTGTACTCGATGATCCTCTTGATATTTGAGAATATAGTAATATAGACATATTATAGTAGATATAGTATATTAGAATATAGTAATATAGAATATAGTAAAGTCTATATAATATATAGACTTTGTTCACACTAGCCAAGAGTGTGCGTTACTTCTCAGCCTATTACGGATAAATCTCATGATTGGAAAATAATTTCATGATAATAAATACATTCGCACACCAGAATCCGTTCACAATACCTCAGAGTAATCGATAATCTCGGGGTATTTGAGAATAATGCTCCTTTATTCACGCTAATAAACGCTACTTTCATACACCGCAATCCATTCCCACTACTCCAGTGTACTCAATATTCCGAGGGGGAATTTTCGATAAACCCTTCATTCACGCTAATAAATACATCCGTTTGAATAAATAAAGTACTTTTTAACCTTTGTTTTCAGGTTTTCGTATAATTAACAACAAATAGCACATGGTTTTATAATAATAATAATCATTATGCAACGGAAATTATTTTAACATTCTCTTGGTAAGATGTCAATGCATTTTTTTCAGCAAAGCATTAGTTGAACGTTGGAAGGCATGTAAAATATGCGTGTTTTAGATTCTTTAAGTCGAGAGATAAGCAGCCAAGATGGAATATTTAATGTGCCACTGTCGGGCCGTTAGACGATGCAGATTTTAGATTAGAGATTTCGGAATGCCGTGGTCGTCGAGAACTGTCTCAGGGCCCCAGGAGTTAAAAAAATGACTCTAAGGTGAAAAAGATGATGAGTGACGCTTAACCTAATGTAGTGGCGAGTCACCTGTTGATTTTTTCGAGTGAACATTTAATTCCCAATGTACCGGGCTCTAATGCATGAAATAATTGGGCCACAATTAAGCCCCAACGGACAAAACATTTAATCCCAGAAGTGACAGGGCCGGCGGATACATTAAAAACCGAGTAAGATATGAAGAAAGAAAAAACTAGTAGATACAGAATAATTACAGCAGATGCACTGTAATAACCAAAGTTTTGGTCCCTCCCGGTTTCACTCCCGTATAAAGAAAAAACGACTGTAATTGTAGGTTGTGGGAACACGAGAAAAACCAGTAATTTTCACATTATCCATCTATAAAAACGAATAATTAAATCTTAGCAAAAAATGAAGCCCCTTTCTATGTGTTGGGGTTAAGTTGATTTTGATGAACTTAAAAACAGATTTTCAACCATTTATGAATGAAAGAATGAAAAAGAACTTTATTTACACAAAAAATACATTCTCGGAATGAAGTAGAACACAAACTACAACAAAAACAGCGCTTGACAAAATCATCTCTCAGAAGGGAGTAATTAAGATAAATAGTTCACACCTAAGTTGAAGAACTTAAGATAGAGAACAAGTTTAGATTTTTATAGGTGAAGTCGAAAAATGCAAGCCTTCGAATAATCAAGTTCACTGAAGAGAAGAAATCCGTTGGAACAAAGAGCCAATTCAGTAAAACGTTCAAAATGCCTAGAACGAATAGATGATTCAAAGCCGATTTAGAAAACCAATCTTCATGGTTGTTAAAGATGATAAAGAAGAAAGCTAACATTAATTCCCAATTATCTTCTCCTGAAATTGTATCTAAGCGATAGTTGCTTCTGAGTGAGGTGCGGCAACCATTTCGCGAAAGAAAGACAGATACAAGCCGGCGTCCCAGAAGGGAGAATTCTTAGTCCCATCCCTTTATCATCTATACTATGCTCGACCTGCACATACCAATACCATCTTCACCTGCGCGCGGAGGATACCGCAGTTTTGTCTTCTAAGTTGAAACCTATCCAAACTACCTCCAACATCCAATAACTCTTTGAGGTTATCGTAAGATGTAAAATAAAACTGAATGAAGAAACGTACTCAGTCCACATTCACATTGAAAAATCATCTTGCCTTACACGGAACCTCAACAACAAAGAGACTGACGTCGAATCCCCACACAAGACTTAACAGGCAACAACTTAACAGAAGATTTGGACCACTAGAAAGACTTCCAGTCCGAAATACGTCTTGACTGTCGACTAACATTACAACAGACTCAATTTCGACAAACGGAACTGTGGGATTCTGCCATACAATCTAACATGTAGAGCATCTAATCTGTCCAATCAAAAGTGCTCAAACAAATAGTCAAATATCCTTACTACGCCACTAACCTAACGAACTCAACAAACTGATCCGTTACGTATTACAAAAGTCTCACACCACTACTCGATCCATCCTAACAATACTGCTCAAGCCTTAATCGACAATGGTCTCGAGAACTATAAACCCCGTGAAAACATTTTTTTTCTTTTATGATTTTTTGGCACGAACACCAAACTATACTATTGTATTCCAATTTAGATTTCATAACATTAGTGTTAGTGCTGTGACGGTGTGAAAAAAACATGCTAATATTTCTAATATGTACAAATATGTATAGGCGAAAAAAATGAAAATCAGGAGCTAGTGAATTGAGCGCCATAAACCAGAATAAATTATTATTAATTATTTCAACCGCCGAAATTTTAGGAAGTCTGTAGTTCGGCAGTTTGAGTGTCCTGTTTAATTATGAAAGGTGGAGTTTGACGGTGTAAATTAAGTTGACGTCTCTAAGTATAATACGTAGGCGTAAAGTTCGGTAGGTGAAATAATTTACCAATAATAAAATTCGACTAGATCGAACCGCTGGCACCTCCAGACATTGGAACCGTAGAATACCACCGAGTGATGACTTAAATACCTTGGACTTAACATTAGGGCGGAAAGAAGAGTTCGAGAACGGTTGGACCAGAACTGATTGCAAAGTTCGGTGTATAAATTTTCCTTTTGAGGTGAGATGTTAGAGAGAGTTTGGGCATAAAGAGCACCCCCAGATACTATCTCCGTACTTGCCAACCTACCCTTCCCCCTACGCTAAGATTTTGGATTTATTTAAATTTACTGTCAGTTTCCAATGGAACAATAATTTTCTAAGGCGTCAATGTTTCTCTGCAAGGCGAATGGAGAGGTGGCCCGGATGACTGCATGGTTGTAGACAGGCTTTTAATTAGTAACTGGAACAGCGAATTCAAAAAAACTAAAGCACCAAGAAGATTGTTATAACGAAAACAGCCGGGAAATATTGGGAAACCATGTTATCTTTAACAGCAGAACCTGAATGCAGCAATTAAAACCTGAAAGCAAGCTGAATGCAACCTGAATAAGTCAGCTAACATATTAATAATTGCAGAAGAAAAGCGAAGGTTTGCAATCTTCTTAAGTAGAAGCCTTCGGTCAAATGAGTCAAAAAGACGCCTTACAGTCAACAAAGTACGCAAAAGTTTTATTTCCCAAGGTTAACTATTCATAACCGAGAAGACATGATGTCGAGTAACCTTTCCTAAAACCGGCCTGAAATTCCCGGACAGTAACAGACTTTTAACCATTTTTTCACAAAAACCTCAACTGATAGATTAATTGTTGTAGAACAGTAAATTATGTAATTATTTTTAATTATATTTCACATACCTTCTTTATAAGTTCATTTATTATAGTAACATCCAGGGGGTCCGCAACAGCAACAGTAAGCAGGAATTTCGTGAATATTCGCTGATATGGAGATTTTCTAACTGTCCCCGGTTTAGGTGATGTACTTTTGGCAAAGACCAGATGTTGAGTGAACGTCGAAGACTTCAGCTGCAAGACGTATTTCAAGAATATCCGCCCGGTGTTTACGACGTGACGGGCTATTGAATTTATTGTAGAGAATGGAAAAATTATCACCTTTTACAGTTATTTGAGTTGACTTTTTCCTTGGACCTTGGAATAATCAATTAATGAGCAATTGTAATTAAAAAAATATATTTATCGGCAATAGAAAAAATAACTGTTGATTAATGCTTGTATTCTTAACGTGTCACAAGCGTTTCACGCAGACATGAAGTTTTACAGCGCATCCTTCCAAATACACTCGAATCGGCCTATTCCGACTATTGTCTTCTGGGAGACGGAGTGTCACAGGGAAGCGTACATGGACCTACCCTTCTTCGTTTACACCGCAGATAACCCGAGTTCACCCTCTTGAATCCTTTAACGACGACACACCTGTGCTATCCACTGATCCCGATCCGACAACTGCTTCACCCCCATGCTTCAGCACCCATGGATCCATTCAGAACATACAATATTCATCAATAATACTCCCATACCAAAAACAGACTACGTCCGTTACGTTGGTTTCCATCTAGAGTCAAGGCTGGAACCAATTCACACTACTAAATCTGAATTAGGAATTAAACGAACAATATGGACTACTCTAAGACCACTGGCAAATCCAACATTTCGACAAAAAAAAAGAAACTGATGGTGTTCAAGACAGTAGTAAAAACCACTGGGGACCACATCCCTGATCCACTTCGACAGTTAACAAGTGACGGTGCGATCACTACATCCTTACAGAATACTAAAACTAATCTGGACCTACGGACTAAAATCGTGAGGCACCGCTAAACCTTTCAACATCAAAAGAATACAGTCCTTTTAATCCAAAGTCCTCGGAACCGTAGTCAATGATCTTTAATACGTCTCCAACACCAACGTCCACAATGATCGAAAAATTCCTTTCGTGCAAAAAATCATCTTCAAATTATTTACCACATTCCACAATAAACTCTTTTCTCACATCAATCGATTTGCACAACCCTTGTCTAATAGAAACCAGCCCTATAATCCCACAAGGCGACTGAAGAGTAGATGGCCTCGCGATCCACTGAAAGACGATTAGGCTTTGCGCAAAGTTGGGAGAACAACACTAGCTTTTAACTCCCCTCACTACACATGATTTATGCCATTTTTAAATAATGTAAATCCAGCTCATTACGAAGTAAGTACAGATTGTAATAGAAATTTATCGGACATTTCAGAGATTTCACTTAATTAAAGTTTTTAGTTGAGATAAAAAAGTCAATGTCACGAGCGGGATTCGAGCCCACGACTTTCGACTAGATACGCCGCTACTCTACCACTTGAGCTATCGTGACTTCGATCCACTCGGACACTAACTTCCCATCTCTACCCCACCTTTCGAATTTTCTCTCCTTTTTGCCATTTTAATTAATTGAAAGATATTAATTGGTCAAGCGGACCATGAAAACTAGTGAATTGAATTTTAGAGATTGTTGTACTCAGCGCCATGGTAGTATTAACGTTATGTCACCAAATAAGTGAAATCTGGGAGGTAAAACTACTTTCATAACGTCATGTAATTTCAGGTTTTTTCAGTTATCTAGAGGGCTATTGTAAAAAGGGCCCGTTCATAGAGAGGTTATGATGAACAGGTTCTTTTATAACGTGTATTTCAATTAGATTTATGTTAACTATTTAGGAGGTAATAGTAGAACAGGTATTTTGGTAACGTTATATCAGATAATTTAAGTGAAATCTGCCAGGTAAAATGACTAGTTACATTACATCATATCGTAATTTCCAGGTTTTTCAGTTGTGCCTGAATGTGGCCAATGTGGAACGAGCAGGTTCATGGCGTCGTTACGCCATTGTGAAACTAACGTCATACAAGCCATTTCGGTACAATCGAGCGGTTATAGTTGAGCATGTTGTTTCATAACGTTTCATGAGACAATTCTTTCTGAGACGTCCTAACAGTATTCCGTCGTATTTCCTTCCAAAATTGAATATTTGCTATACTAAAATGAAAAAAAATTATAGGTTAGAAAATTTACTTAAAAGTCTAATCAGGTTATGTCTGACATTCCTGCTGCGTATTTCATTATTTTTAGTGCAAATTTATGGCATATTTGTCCATTATTCTTTTGTCTTTTAAGTTATTCCTTTAGTACAACGCGCTAAATAGTTCTAGAAGAAAACGTCCTGTCTAATTTATAACGATTGTTTTTTAGCTTATTCTGTTGAGAAATATCTCCTGTTTAAAAACTCCCTCCGGCAGTTTTTCCCCATACGGTAAAATAGTAAATTCAAACTATTAAATTCCAGTTGTTTTTCAGTTGTACCAGTGTTTATTTTGAAATAAAACGGGGAAGAAAATGAAAAGAATGTTAAGTAGTGAGCAATAAATAAAGTGGAAGTGTAGTGCGGCTGGGAAAGCGAAGCCCCCGCCAGTTCAATACTTGCACTGGCAGAGAGGATGTTTTCTTGGCTCATCTGTCCCCTTCGCCGCCCCCATCGCCGCCCCCACAGAACCAAACGTTTCGCCATTCCTTTTTAAGTACACCACTTTCCCAGACCCAAAACTGCCAGACAATCATATCTCCTTACCCTGTTATTTTTTGCAACTTGACATCAGATACTTTTTTTTATCTCCATGAGTCTCGATTTCACACCCAGTTTATACCGTAACCTGTGTTATTTCCGTCTCAAAATGAAACTAGAACAAATTAACTTTGGAAGTCAAACGACCTTTTCTCGTGTGTGTAAATTAGCGACTTATAGAGCTATAAATATTTAAAAGATAGCGACTTAATAAATTCAAACAAAGCTCTTCAATGCTGTTCTTACAAATAATCAATAGAAAGAGTAAAAGTAAGTGAAATGGTTTCAGAGAGAGGAAGTTTCTAGCTTCTTGCTGCATTAGCAGGAAATAAATGCCTGGTGTTGGCGTCCCTAAGTCTGACCCAGGATATCATTGACATCAGGAAGATCCATCACGGTGCTTTAGGTATAAGCACCCGATGTAACGCTATGCGACGCTACCCGATGCTACCTGACGCAAATCCAAAATCCAATTTTCCATAAGTTGTATCACCTCCGTGCACGTCTGCCCGATGCTACGCAACGCTACCCTACTCTACGCTCTGCGATCCCCTCTGTCCAGATTTTCGTCTGGTAGCATGGAGTACAGTCGAAGACAAAATAAAGAAACGAAAAAGAAAGAAACAAGAACCGGACACTCATATTTTTGTATTCATACTACATGTCTTATTGTCGTTATATTAATTACAACAAACTTAATTTAATATAAACTAAATTAACAGAGATACAAAATTCATTAGTTTTTATTTAAAAAAACTAATTCTAATGGTTTGGTCGGAAATTGATCAAAACACCGGAATACCATTTTTTGATATAATCAATTTAACTAACAATTGATTACACGGTTTTCCTCATAAAATTTATCTAACAATTTAGTTTATGGTTTTGCTCATACAATTACACCATTTTCGTCGAGTAGCGTCAGAACAGGACACTCATACTTTTTTAATTTATTACAATCTATGTGTATGTAATTTTGTCGTTATGTTAATTACAACATTCTTATTTTAATGTAAACCAAATTAAACGAGATCAAAAATTCATGAGTTTTTATAATTATTATTTAATTATGATGATTAGGCAGAAAATCTATCAAAACACCGGAATAACTTTATTTAAAACAATTAAATTTAACTAACAATTTATTACAAGGTTTTGCTCAAAATAGTGCATTAAGAAGAAAAGATGCGTTGCGATTGTGATAGTGATTATTGTGATAAACGCTGTGGACTGTACGCGACGAGTCCTTGCGTCGGATAGATGTGCACACCCCACCAAAACGTGGCAAGGCGTCGGGTAGCATCGGATAGCGTCGCATCGGGTAAGTGTGTTCACGGCTTTAGTATTCGATTTTTGATCCGTCTGCACCTTCTTTAATCGGAAAGCGAAGACATAATATACATAAGTCGCTTATTACTTAGCTGAACGGCATGACTTGTTAAAAGATGTTTCAACGCATATATGCTCATTCCATGTCAGTTTCTCATCCAGGCACACATCCAGGTATCGAATTGCATTGACGTTCGGCATAGGTGTCACACTTGTATCCATCTTGTCGGATACTTCGCGACAATATGTGAAGTACACAGTGCTGGATTTAGCAGGGTTCACCTTTACTCACCATCTCTTGTTCCACCTACCTAGTTTTTCTGTTTGGCCAATTCCCAGATTATGCCTTTGAGAGTGTGTCTACGCCTGCGAAGTGTGATGTTGTTACTACATTAGATTCTAGAAAATCCCTTGTACAAATTAAATATAAAAAGATTCCTAGGACACTCCCCTGAGGGACATCAGAATCTAAACTGAATGACTTTGATTGGGAATTTTCATATTTGATTGAAAATATTCGATTCTTAAGATAATATTTATTTTGTGTGGTGATTAGTGACCGTTAATCGATATTTATTTAGAAATCGTGAGATGCGGTCTGGTGTGATGTAGGTTTCAGAAAAACATTTTCTTTATCGTGCCAACGTTTCGATCTTTATTGAGATCATCTTCAGGGCCTGGGATTTACAAACATTGTTTACAT
>NW_019392670.1:1224213-1284449 GCF_000648675.2 Cimex lectularius | reverse complement strand
TCTCAATAAAGATCGAAACGTTGGCACGATAAAGAAAATGTTTTTCTGAAACCTACATCACACCAGACCGCATCTCACGATTTCTAAATAAATAAGATTTATTATGCACAAGTTTTCTGTATATAGTAGATGATTGATATCTTGCCTTTGTTCCACTTAATTGTGTGATGCCATTCCTTGGCTCCATATACAGAGCATGTTGGAATGGCCGATATGAGAATTGTGTTTGTGCATCGTGGCGTATTTGGGTTTTCTGTTCCGATTTTTGGAGGAACCAGGGGTGTTTTATTATACATAGTATATGGTACAGAATTATTGTAGTACAGTAAGTAATATTGAACGTATTGAATTCCTTCTTTAACATTATTCATTTTCACTCAACACATTTTGTATTTATGTTAAGATTTCAAAAAGTAAAAATACATTTTTCTAATTATGGTAGTTTCATAAGTTACAAGCGGTTTATACCTTGTCATTACTTGAGCCTGGATTTATATACAATGAAAATCTGCCCAAAAATATACCAAATAATATGTTCTAAAAGTATTAAAATACAAAGCATAAATGTCAGAGAAAATCACCCTACTTTAATCATTACCATTAATTTGTTTTTGAACTAGGCATATTTTTTCTTTTTGGTCTCGTATTTATTCATTTTGAAAGGAAATAGGACAGAAAAATTTCAGTCCCACACAAAATCACCTTGTGTTTCTTTGTATATATTGAAACTGAGTGTATTATAGCGTGAATGTATAGTGTGAGATACCAATTATTAGGCATTTTATTAATTTAATATTATTATATTAATTTAACATGTAGAACTGTCGATAGGTGGCCCTCGGAGAATCTGACCCGTAGAAGAAGGATCATCCTCATCCGATTAAGGATACGCCATGCAAGATTGACACACGGACACTTGCGTTTGAGCCAAAGCCCGCGTAGGTATCCGGCATGTTAAGAACGCAGTCAATAATTTGAAAATAATATTTAAAGTCTTTCTCTGTCAGTTTTTATTTCATTTTGTCCTTTGAGTCTGTTTGCACAACGTATGCTTTTTTTAAATATTATTTTCTTTATTATTATTTCAGATCTAGTTAATGTAAAATTCAATAAAATGACAATATTCCGGATGTAAGACATACCTTTTCCAAGGATTTTTTCAATGCTCTGGATTTAAAATCTGACAAGTTTTCAAACTAAAAAAAAAGTTCGGCTAAGCACAGTCGAGCTTGATGGTTTCCCCGTCCATTAAAAATGCAGTACTTAGATATTAGGTGACTATTTGAGAAAGTTTTAAAGGGTTAACCCTTTCTTGCCCGACATTGCCTCAGGCCAACAACAAATTTAGGAAATTTGCTAAAGCTTAGCCAATCCCATTAGTTTAGGGTGGGTGCACTGTTTTTCCTACAATGTTTCATCCCTTGTATTGGGAACACCGATTTTTTTTTTACTCCAACTAAAATCTCCATCTTGAAATCTTCAAATCTTCAACATGGTTCTTCACCCCACCACTTCAATCTGTATCGATTGTTATATTGGCCTAACATAAAATATTTCATATCCAATTTATAATTTTACCTTTCTTGACTCAAGTTACTTCAGAGCAATGCCATTTTCAGAAATTTTGTTTAAGGTTAGGAGAAACCCCGTGAAATTAGTGCGATAGCAGTGTTGTTCCTTTCCTGTTTCTTTCGGTTATTGGGAACACTGATTTATTTAGCGCCAATTTAAACTTACGGATTTACCGCTTACTATTTATCAAAATTCCTAAAGTTCTTCTTGCCCTAAGACAACATTAGGACATAAAGGGTCAACTGCAAGTCAAAAATTTCATATTTCGTCCACATTTGTATAAAAAATTATTCGAAAAAATTTAAAACATGATTTATTTTCTGAAGGCTTTAAATTTTCCTTAATACAGTCTTGGCGCTTGAACTCGTGGTTTTTGGTTTAATGTCCCATTTAGCCCCTTTTCCACGAGGTTCTCCAAATGATTTAAGTTGCAAACGAATTCCTTTTCTTCCATAACCCAATGCGATATGCTGGACTTTATATTTTCTTTTTCTCTGCCTTTTCATATGAAGTTATATTTTCTGTACTTTTTAACAACTCTTTTTTTATTTTGTCGGAATGATTTCTGGGAAATGGCCGACCGACATGTCGTGAACACTTCCCGCTCGACTCACTGTTGGAAACATCGGAAAGGCACACGTTCCTTGCTCTGGGAGTGAATTACGAGTCATAATTGTTAAGTGAAGCAGAGGTCGGTCGTCGAGGAGGGTCCTTGGACGCAAATTTTCGTTGGATCTACTCCAAGTCCTAGATCTCCCTCGGTTCGCTAAGTGCCATTGCGTTTATTTTGAATTTCACTATTTCAAGAGCTAAACAATCCCAGCAAAAACAACACTTCTTCAGTTCGACTCGACGTATTAAATTTCATTTCATGGGAGCCATGTTTTTATGCATAAAAAAATATATTGGTGGTAATTCTTATGCTAATGAAAGCTATGGCTGGATATCGACCTGGTTCCTTGAGAGTTCTTACAGAACGTGCATTGTTAAGAGGCATAATCCATAAACGAAACTGTTCTGATGAAAATGTACTGCAGCATCGTGAGACTAAATTGGATATAGCATAATTTGGTCTTCATCCTACTAAGGTAAGGGCAGGTCTTCATCCTAACATACAAGTAAAAATTAAAAAGAGCAACAGAAATTTTCCCGTTTTTTCACACGGTCACAGCACTGACTCTAATACCAGTGCTTCAGCCGGAGGACACATGCCATGAGTAATGCTGGTACTCAGTGAGACGGATTATGGGGCAAGGCTCGAGCAGTAGGTTTAGGATGGAGAGATTGTTGTCCGTCTTGGACGACTTATCTGAGACTTTTGATTGTACGGTTTGGATGCGCTAGATGTTGGGTGACTTGGCAGAACCCACAGTTCCATTCCGTATGTCCAAATTGGTCGCAGTAAAGTCTGCTATGAGGTTAGTTTAGCGATGACGGTGTCGTTGCATTTCGCACCCAGAAGACCGTAGTTTTTCAAGTCAAAAGTTGTTGTCTCTTAAATTTTGTTGACTACGTATAGTTCTATGTATCTGACTTGAATGGAAGTTGAATGGCATCTCTTTGTAGCTGATGTAAAGTGGAGGGCAAGGCATTTTTCAATTCAATTCGCTTTAGTATATTTGACCTCGAAATATTATGTGATCTGATGTCTGTAGTTTTTTGCGGGCACTGGCAGTATGAGTGCCTTGTCTTCTGTTATGTTTATTCTGAGATGTTCTTTCAGTTGGGGGAGGGTCAAATTTGTAAAAGCTTGTGAATATGTATTTATTGGTTTTGAATGATGATTCAAATGGTACTGTGCATTTAGGGGATAGATCCACAGTGCCCATTCGGATACTAATGCCCAAATTTCATCCATCTTTTTGGTTATAGTCGGTGGGTTTTTATTTAGCTAGTTAGGGGTGATTCTTTATCTGCCCCCTTTCTGGCGGTTCGCTGGTCGTTCTCTGCGGCGCAAGACAAGAGGTTCATACGGTTGATGGCTATAAAGCCGATACCACAAAAGGAAAAAAGTTTATTGCTTGTTCACAACGAGTATTGCGATAATATATATGAGTTTTCCATATTAGTTTGTTCTCGATTATCGGACCTAGATATTTTGCTGTTTTCTTCGTTTGGAAATTGTATTTGCCCAGAGAAACTGGATTTAGCAGTTGCGTTTTCCGGTGCCTCGTGAACATTACCACTGAGGTTTTATTTTCTGTTATTTCTATGCCGATTGATAATAATTCTTTCTCGAGTCTTGAGAAAGCATAGTTTAGGAGGTGTAATGCTTTAGTGTGACTCTTAGCAGATGCGTATACGATTAAATCATCTGCAAATTTTTGTATACTTTCTGGTTAGAACACTGAATAACGGACGCCAGCTTGCATCGGCCTGACTTTTGTACCAGTCTTCGATAATCTTAAGGTGTACTTGGGTGTTGGAAGTAGGGGATAGGATTGGAGTTAGAAGACAAAATTGCGGCATCGTCCGGGTAGTAGTATGGTTAGTATGTATGGTTCAGTATTATAAATTATATAAAGGATATCCTGACTGTCAGAAAAGATAGCTATCTTCCTGGAATGTGCTCTTAGCATTTTTATTACTCTGGTGCAGTCTTCCATTGCTAAGATTTCAGACTCGAAAATTATACCGTGTTAAACCTAAGTTTAAAGTCACTTCAGTCTTCGGATTAATCCCGAGAACTCCAGCTTTCGTGCCTCTATCAGTTTTTGAGTAGTCAAAACGCCAGCAGGAATTGGCCTTCAGAGGTACTCCCTTCCTTTCTGCATAAGTACGTTGGTGGATTGTATGGGTGTAGCGATGAAATTGTATTTGGGTGTAGTGGCATCGATTGGCATGCCTAGTACGGCATCTGCCTTATCCGTTGTTCGATGACATGGCCTCTTCTTGCAGATGGTTGTCCATGTGTGAGCGCTTCTCTGGCTCCTTCTTACATTGGAATATAGAAGGATAACAACACCTCCAAGACCACTGATGGCGTTGTTGTTCTCATGGATCCAGTGACACTGAGGTTTTGACCCACCACACCACCGACCCATATGTTAACATTGTCTTACGACACATGTGTAGAGCCGTAGGGTAATTTTGGGGTTTAGAGCTAGCACGTCGTCCAAGACAAGTATTTAATATTTTATAGGAGCCCACAAATTACTTAAATGGAGGACCAATAAAACGTATTATGAATTTTTGTAAATTGTTTCACGGTGAGTGTTTTAAGACTAAAAAGAAATTATGTACATTTCATAAATATCATGTTAAGTGAATAATAAATATTAATAATATATATTAAATATTTATGCAAATAAAATATAAATACTATGTGTCAAGAGATTTTATTTAAGCTTTGATTTTTGTGGTTGTTTCCTTCTATTGTGGGACGCACGTTTTTGCTATTTGAAATTTTATTACTTTCCAATACCTACGCTCTAAACTACATGGTGTCGGTTTAATTTTCTAGAACCGAGAAGCATGTTTTAACAAAATATATATTTCTTAATGTTATCAGGACTTGCGACGTTTGGGACAATTAATCCGGGGTCGTTTACCCCCTGATACGCCATGTCAGGGGGAGAAAAACGACATCAGCGAAATTCCCTTTGAGTGGGCGTGGCACACACATTTCGTTAACGCTCGAGGGAGCCTGCAGTCAATTAGCAGTAATGGAAATGAAGGCGTGACGATTTTTCTCGCCCTCCCATATAATTATGTTCGTTAACGTACAACAATCGGATATTTGTCAACTGGCGAAATTACGCAGCTCCGCACCACGTTGCCAATGGTGTTCGGCGAAATAAAGACCCTCAGCGACCTATTTGACGCTGGTGATGTTTTTAAACTACAAAAATTACTTGCTAAGGTTTGAAATAATTAACGGTATAAACACTTGTCCAAATTACAGATCCGCAGACTAGACATAGAAATTTCATAATTTATCATTATGTAGCAAAAGACATCGAAGTTGCCTGTAACAGAAGGTTCATCACCTCACAGGCTTATCTAACCCACCACTGGAGAAAGAGCGAGAGTGGGGTGTCCAGGATGGATCGGAACTAACAGGTTCAACATTTCACAGGATTAAATAACCCACCACTGGAAAAAGAATCCTGGAATAAGTCTTAGAGACCAATACCAGCGAGAGTGGGGTGTCCAGGATGGATCGGAACTAACAGGTTCAACATCCCACAGGAGTACATAACCCACCACTGGAAAAAGAATCCTGGAATAAGTCTTAGAGACCAATACCAGCGAGAGTGGGGTGTCCAGGATGGATCGGAAATAACAGGTTCATCACCTCACAGGCTTAACTAGCCCACTATTGGAGAAAGGATCTTTGAATAAGTATTAGAGATCAATACCAGCGAGTGTAGGCTGTCCAGGATGGATGGGAAATAATAGGTTCATCACTTCAAAGGCTTAACTAACCCACCATTGGAGAAGGGATCCTGGTATAAGTCTCAGAGACCAATACCAGCTAGGGTAGTCTCTCCAGGATGTATTGGAAATAACAGGTTCATCACCTCACAACTTTAACTAACCTCCGCAGAAACTAGAACGTACAATCACCAATCCTTAGATCCATGGTCAACGTCCAATAACATCTACAAAAACTTCCAAGCTTACCTTCAATCCCACTTTAATTCCCATGTACAACAACAAAGATGTGGCCCCGAAACCTGCTCTCGGAAAGTGGGAGCGACTATGTGATGATTTCTGATGTAGGTGTGCTATCAATGGATGTCTTTTCGTTTTTGTCATTTTCTTCTATATATTCCAAGGATGATGATTGACCAGATATATATTTCAATTGCTTATGTATCAGGATTTTCCGAAATTCCAAAAAACCCACGGCATAAATAATTTTTGACTCATTAATTTATAACTTTTAAATCATAAAAGAACAATTTGTCAGAGTTATGGACGGTTTCCGTAATCATTCGAAATTGAAAGGGCCGATTGTGGCAATGACATTCGTTTGTAATTTCTCCCAATGTGAACTCACAGTAATTGATCATGTCCAGGTTGATGTTCTTTGAGAATCACGCGATGGAGAAAGAGAACCACTTCACGCATCTGTTGGTTTTCAATATGATTAACGTTGATTTCAGTCAACCCCTTTAACAAATCGAATATCGGACCCACTTGGGCCGGATGTCGTTAGGACGGTTGCCCTCCTTTATTATATTCGGGCGTCAATTACATTTGGATTGGTGCAATAACACTTTCACCTGACTAATTCTTTTTGACTCGAAAGGGGAACTTTTAACACAATGGTCTCTCTGAGCGATGAGAAGTTCTCATAAATCCGAATAATTTCGTCTAATTTGAAAGGAACGGTGAGAAAACATCTTGTTTTTTGGACATTCAGGAAATGAGGATTCATTTGGTTGATTGTCATCCCCGTTTTTAACCATGTGAAACTTTCTCAAGTCGGTTTTTCTTTCTAAAGTAACATTTTTATTTAACAATTGAAACTTTAGCACTGGTTAATATTTACAATTAGCGAATGAATAACGTTTTTATTAGAAAGGTTTAGTGAATTAACGATTAAAAAAAACATTACAGCAATGCTAGAATGTTGTCAGCGATAATGAGTCGGATCGTCCGAGAAGCTCTTGAGTGTCACGACTGATGGCCCACCGAAGGTTTGAAACCGAAGGAAGGGATCGTGCTCACCCGCATGAGTATAAGGCACCTGCGTTCTGGACAAACCTCGCGGAGGTGTCCCGCTTGTAGAGAAAGGTCGCTCCGTGTGCCACGCCTTGGCCCCTTACAGGGAGCGAGTAGGCGCTAGACACGATCGAAAGATACCTACAACTAATTGCATTGTTTTCACTAAACGTAGGTCCATCCGCTCCTATAAAATATTTCTTCATGGAATGTTTTATGATTGGTCTATGACGGTAACTTGCCTGGGAATAACGCTCAACTCAAAATTAAATTTTAGTGAACACATCAAAAACATTGTTGGCGAAGGTAAAGCTGCTACTAGTGTATTTATTCCATTGCTTAAGAGAGAATCTGGAATTATTATTCTAAACAATATATTTTTATACAAGACTACTTTTAAACCTATGTTACTACTATATTCCTGGATTAAGAATATGTTTTATAAGTAAGTTAAGAAAGGGATTATACTGTAGAACAAATGTATCGGAAAATTCACTAGCTTTCGTGGTCCTTTTGACCAAAAAATATCTTTCAATTAATTAATCTCTATTTAAGGTACTGGTTGAGATGGGAAGTTAGTGTCCGAGTCAGGAGAGCTCAAGTGGTAGTGCAGCGGCGTATTTAGCCGAAGGTCGTGGGTTCGAATCCCCCTCGTGACGCTGACTTTTTTATCTCAACCAATACCTTAAATACAGATTAATCAATTGAAAGGTAACGGAAAATGTTTTTCAAAATGCAAAAACTAATAGCAGAACTACCCAGACGTACTAGGTCGAGTATGACGGTAGGAGTGCTGACAAAACACTTCTGACTCCGTAGGCATATAGCAACAGCAGAAACAAGCCTGTGCAGATATTGCTAGGAAGAACAAGAGTGACGCGAAGGATGGTTATGTTTTGGGAACTTTTCGGTGTTTAGTTTTATTCGACATTTTTGACCCCATGTTGACGGGGTCGTAGAGAAAAGAATGGCAGAATCACCGACGTATGTCATGATAGTGGTGTCGGCATATCGGCAGTGAATACGGACTACAGTAACGGTCCAAAATCGCTACCCTGAGGGACGCTTGCTCCTTGTACAAAGTGAGTGGATCCGACCCATATTCTGTACCTGTACCTATCGGCTCGACAACAAGAAAGAATCCCGAACAGCATTCTTTCTTCTCAACGGAGGATGCGACGATGCTCAGGACGGTAGTAGTTCGGAGGGTGATGTGATTTATTGGGTTTAAGGATTGGGTGAACCAAGGAAAAATTCGTGAAGTGAGTTGTACGAAATATTATAAAACGTGGTTAGGAAAATTATGCTTTTTTTTTAGTTTTCGAACGATGGAAGACGTAATGAGGCCAAATCATGAAATTTTCTGGAAGGAAAATTTTCGAATGTCCAAATTCGTACCCTTAGATATTTGGAAAAACAGGGGGATTTAGTATGAAATAAGGCTAAATTACAAGTGAAAAATATACAAACATTTTAAATTATATTATCCATTGTTCAGTTTAATCCAGAATAAACAAAAAATTATGGTCCAAATAAGGTTTTAGTTATAGTTTTTTTTACTCACTGTATTTATAACTTATAAGTTTTTATGAGTTTTAAAATTAATACATTACAATTAATTAAGGTTTTCAGTTGAGATAAAAAAGTCAGTGGCACGAGCGGGATTCGAACCCACGATCTTCGGCTAGATACGCGGCTGCTCTACCACCTGAGCTATCGTGACCTCGATCCACTCGGACACTAAAATGGAAAATGAAAAATGGCAAAAAAGGAGGGAAAATTCAAAAGGTGGGGTTGAGATAGGAAGTTAGTGTCCGAGTGGATCGAGGTCACGGATAGCTCAGGTGGTAGAGCAGCGGCGTATCTAGCCGAAGATCGTGGGTTCGAATCCCGCTCGTGACACTGACTTTTTTATCTCAACTAAAAACCTTAATTAATTGTAATGTATTAATTGGTCAAGCGGACCACGAAATTAGTGAGTTTAAAATTAATAATTAATTGTAATGGAGTCTTTTACATGAAATCACTAAGAGGGTTCCTCCGGGGGTCAGTCAATTCAGAAAATCCACGTACTTTGTTCGGAAATGACCCGTCTCACTAGAACCAATCGCATCAAACGTAAGCTAAAGCCTGACCTTTACTCCCAGTAATAAGGAATCCCTTTCACTTTACAGACTTGTTGCTCCCCCTCGTCAATTTTGTTTGTTTCCAATTTCGGTATGGCTTTGGAAAACAGAAAGCAATGAATTTCGTATCGTAAAAGAAAATTCGGGCTTCCTGTTTTATTTCAAGGATGTAATGTAAAATTTGCTCACTGTCAGGCACTAGTGGCGATGAAATCCGTTGAATATTTTCATGCGCATGTACAAAAAGGGGGGTCAAGAAATTATTCATTCGTTTTGTGACATATTCTTCTTTGATTTTATTCTGTAACTGAAACATTTTGGGGAGGTCCCTCAAAATCTACAATTTCTCCTCTTATTGCTCATAATTCTATAATAAAAATACTACTAGACATAGAAGGTACAACAGGAAACAATTCTACATTGATTTTAAATTATTGAAAGTCTGTGTGTCTGCGTGTTTGTAAGCATTCATGTTTACATATTATGGACTTCAATTACACTACAAGAACAAATGGGTTAATAAAATTTATTGATCCTAAAGTAAACACTCCCATGCCATAATGTGCATGTAATGTAGCATTAAGACTCATAAATCAAAACAAAATTGAGATAATCTTTTTTCGTCTTATGATAAATTTAATTTTTTTAAATATATATAATTAAAAAAAGAAAATTTTATATGTAACATACACTGACAGGCAAACAATGCCGGCCACTTGTAATATAAGTTGATTTGTATAAATTTTTATGTAGTAATCAAAATTTCACGTTTTTTAACGTTTAATAATTGAGTCTTTGTTTTAAAAATGTAAAAAAAAAATGTCAATGGCTAAGGAAAATATATAATAATAATAAAAAACAACGGACAGATAAAATTTGTTTTAATTTTGTTTTAGATTTGTAATTAACATTTCAATATTTCCTCCTGTTGCCTTAATTACATCTCGAAGACGTCTTCGCATACTTTCTACCAGTCTGAAATTGTCTCTTTGCTGGAGGTTAGCCGATTCTTCAGAAGAGTCCTTTCTAGTCTAAGCCAGGCTAAAACCCTGATGTTTTGCTGTTGAAGGTACGTTTGTATTATGCGAGATGCATGTGGGCGGGAATTATTGTGCATTAAAATGGGATTGTCGCTGATTTCATCGAGGATTGGCAACGCATGATGTTCCAAAAATTTTTCCACATAGAGAGTGGCTGTCAAAGACCCTCCACGAACAGCAACCAACTCTGTGAGACTCTCCATTGAAATTCCGGCCCACACCATCACTGGGCTACGTTGACAAGGTTTGTCTCTGGAAAAAATTACAGGCTTCGTACCTTTTATTTCGCCTTCTCCACACTCTTTCACGCCCATCTGGAAATCGTATAACAAATCTACACTCTTCTGTAAAACGTACAGCAGACCAATCGCCCAAAGACCAATGGCTGTGTTCTCCAACAAATGGGAGCCGTAGAACTTTGTGTGTTCCGGCCAATTCTGGTCCTCTTACTGGGCGAAAAGCCATACTCATTTAATCTTCTTCGAGTAGTGCGTTCAGAAATTTGGACACCTAGAACTGTCCAAAGGAGCTGATGAATCGCTTGAACAACAGTAAGGTGCCGGTTTTGCAAAATTCTCAAAGTCAAAAAACGCTGTGGTTCTATTACCCTAGGGCGTCCAGAACTAGACCTTCTATGACATGGCCCAGTTTTTTCCAAAACGTCTAACGGCGTCCCGCTGTGTTTCTTTGGGAACCCCGTACCTGATGGAACGCCCATCATCAATAAGTCCCACACCACGCACAACATCCTCAGCACTAAGTGGCATATTTAAGTTTAAATATTGAAATTAAGAAAACAACGAGGAAAACTGAACAGTTTATTGCTTCAGAATTCGAATGAGACGAATAAACATTTAAATTCCATAAAAAGTAAACATTGAAAAATGTTTTATCCTTGTTTTTCATTAAGGATTAAGTGTGTTTAACTCTAATTGATGTTCCCAATTTAAATTATAGCAAAATCACATATGTATTGATAAAAACAATGACAGGGCAGAATATTCATTGAAAAAATCAATTGAGCGGAATTTTTTGCCTGTCATAGGATTATTCAAATAAATATTTAAAAAATTGCATATAATTACAATAGTAAAATTGAATGTATACTTCTACCCCTAATTTGTATTAATCTGTACGCTGAAAAACTTATTTCCATTTCCCTTCATAATAGCTGCAGGTGTCCTTCAGGGTTCAATTCTGGGCCCGACTCTGTTTTCTAATTTCCTAAACTCTTTGCCGAAACCCAAGTTCTGTCAACTTGCACTATATTCTGATGACATTGCGCTCTACTGTTCCTCTTTGAGGGTGAGTGTGACAGTTTTGGAAATAGATTGACCCACATAAGTATCATTATTTAAGAAAGCCGTTCTACGTGGCTCATAAACATAATATGTGAATAAAGCGCTTCTGCTTTCAGTAGAAGTTAAAGATATTCCGAAAACTAGATGCATTCTCTGCTGCAGTATTGCGCCCGTTCAGCACATCGCTCCTACTGCTCCTCCCTCCAACAGCTTTTCTCATCATCAGCTCTTTCCTTCTATCGCTCTTCTCTCCAACAGCTTTTCTCTCGTTCAGCTCTTCGCTTCTACCGCTCTTCCCTTCTACAGCCCTTCTCTCCTTCGGCTCTTCATTCCTACAGCTCTTCTATCCTTCGGCTCTTCGCTTCTACGCTCTTCCCTCCTACAGCTCTTCTCTCGTTCAGCTCTTCGTTTCTACCGCTATTATCGTCTACAGCTCTTCTCTCTTTTAGCTCTTCGCTTCTACCGCTCTTCCGTCCTACAACCCTTCTTTCCTTCGGCTCTTTCCTCCTTCAGCTCTTCTCTCCTTCAGCCCTTCGCTCGTACCATTCTTCCCTCCAAAAACTCTTCTCTCCTTTGGCTCTTCGCTTCTACGCTCTTCCCACCTACTGCTTTTGTCTCGTTCAGAGCCTCGTTCTATCGCTCTTCCATCCTACAGCTCTTCGATACTAGAGGTCTTCACTCCTACACCACTTCCCTCTTACAGCTCTTCCCTCCTACAGCTTTTGTCTCGTTTAGAGCATCCTTCTACCGCTCTTCCCTCCTACAGCTCTTCTCTCGTTCGCTCTTCCTTGTACCTCTCGTCCCTCCTACAAATCTTTTTTCCTTCAGCTCTTTGCTTACCGCTATTATCACCTACAGCTTTTCTCTCCTTTAGCACTTCTCTCTTACCTCCTACACCTCTTCGATCTCCTCATTCTTAATTCCAGGTCCAAGCTGTTTGTACTTCTTAATCCGTTCTCGCCCGTTCATGTTTCAATGCGCTGTGATCCCACCTCCCAATTTTTAGTAGTACTCTAATCGTGTTTATTTACGGGTTATACCCAATTACATACAATTACAATTTTTACATAAATACAGATGAGCTCTGCGAATTTAAAAACATTTGAGTTGTTTATTTTTTAAGATGAAAAAAATACTATTTCCATCATATATGTATCATTTTTTATATATTTTGATTTATGTTTTGTGCACAAGAAAAGGTCATAAATTTAGTGTTATGATATGTGAACGAAATGAACAAACTGTTCAACTTTCTTGGTTTTTATATTCATTTACTTTTCTTTTTAATTTAAATTTATTATTGGCAGTAATAAAAAATGAGAAAGGTTGAACAGTTCGTAATTTCTTTCATATAACAAACCTGTAATTCAGACAATAGTTCTTACGATTGGCCTAGGCGTTCCTGATTCATTTCACTGAGTGTGCGGTTTTGATCCGATCCTTAAAAACAGTCGTTTTCCCCTCTCTAATATCTAACTGAGTACAGAGTCGGAATGCCTTATATAAATTCTTAATACGAAAGTGAAAATAAATATGATTACGCCTGTCCTCGTGGAAAAAGAATTGTCCGGCTCACGACAGAAGAAAACAAAAGGAAAAATTTAATATCGAGAGGAAATAGGTTGAGCAATAGCAGGTGTGACATGTAATAACCGACAAGACCCCAGCCGCCTCCGACTCCGCTTCATCCTCCCCTAACCAGCCACCCGCCTACCAGCTTCAATATGTTTCCTTTCCCCCATTTTGCGAGCACATCGCACCCCCCGCCGTCTCCGGCGTACAAGCCGAGTATTAATTTTGCTCTAACAAAACAGAAATTCTCTCTTTTTTCAACCCCTGAATCCAGAGCTAATTACGCGAATATCAATAAGCTTACCATGTCCCTCTCGTTTATTTGGCGTTGCAATGCGGCTGGTATTATTTTTACAAAAACTAATCCAATCTTACCTACCTTATTTTAGTCGGCTTTTCGCCCAGTCGACATCGTCCGCTAGACGTGGATTTTGAAAAAATCTTTCAGTTAAGCCTTGTGGTTGTTTGTTGGGAACAAATTTTTGACTTCTTGGTGGTGGAAATTATGGATCGATGCTGTCACATCGAAGCATTAAATTTTTATAATATAATATTGGGTTGTCCGGAAAATAATGCAGGATTTTAAGTTTTCATTAAAAAAAATCTATATAAAATATTCTGTTTACGTTTACAGGATTACTCATTTGTATGAATGTCAACACTTATTAATCCTCTTCCAAATGATATTGTTTGTTTACCTCTGTAGCATTCCGCTACTTGGAAATAATTCAGTCATCCTTATAATGTCAAAGCGAGAATTTCGTACGATTTTCTTTTACGAGTTTAAACTCGGCCGAAGCGGAGCCCAAACGGCTAGAAACATTAACCAAGTCTGGGGCGAGGGTTGTGTTAATGAGTGCACTGTGCAAAGGTGGTTTAAAAAATTTCGGGAGGGAGATTTCAGCCTTGAAGATGAAGAAGGTCGTGGAAGGCCTTCCTCTCTTAATGATGATGTTCTGCGATCAGTGGTGGAAGAAAACCCCAAAACAACTGTTCGAGAACTTGCAGAGCAACTCAAAGTCAGTAAAACGACCGTCGCTGACCACCTCAAGGCGATTGGAAAAGTGAAAAAACTCGAAAATTGGGTTCCACACTCATTAAACGATCGCCAAAAAAATCAGCGCTTTGATGTTTGTGCATCACTTCTTTGTCGAAACAAAAATGACCCATTTCTGGCCAGAATTGTTACATGTGACGAAAATCGGAAAGGGCCCATTTTGTTGCATGACAACGCTCGACCACATGTGTCACGTGTAACGTCACAAAAATTATTGGAGCTTGGCTATGAAACTTTGCCTCACCCACCCTACTCTCCGGACCTCTCGCCTACTGACTACCATTTTTTTAGACACCTGGACCACTACTTACAACACATAATATTCAAAAATCAAACGGAACTGGAAAATGCATTTATTGACTTTATCAATTCTAAAAATTCTGAATTCTACTCAGACGGAATTAATAAGTTACCAACACGTTGGGAGAAATGTATTGAGAGTATGGGAAATTATTTTGATTAAAGAACATTGCTTTAAAGTAACTAGTTTCTTTTTTTTTGTTTAATACCAAAATCCTGCATTATTTTCCGGACAACCCAATAATACTACTTAATGCTGAGGATGTTGTGCGTGGCGAGGCACTTATTGATGATGGACGTTCCATCAGGTTTGCCATCGGAGTTCCCTACAAAACACTGCGAAACACCGTTAGACATTTTTGAGAAACTGGATCCTACCATAGTTTTGGACGCCCTAGGGTAGAAGCACAGGATGACCGTTTTTTGACTTTCAGAATTTTACGAAACCGGCACCTTACCGATTCATCAGGTCCAGGGAGTTCGAGGTGTCCAAATTCTGAACGCACTACTCGAAAAAGATTGAATCAGCATGGACTTATGGCATTTCACCCAGTAAGAGGACCAGACTTGACCGGAACACACACAGTTGCACGGCTCCCATTTGCTGGGAAACACAGCCATTGGTCTTTGGGCGATTGGTCTGCTGTACGTTTTACAGAAGAGTGTAGATTTGTTATACGATTTCCAGATGGGCGTGAAAGAGTGTGGAGAAGGCGAAATAAAAGGTACGAAGCCTGTAATTTTTTCCAGAGACAAACCTTGTCAACGTAGCCCAGTGATGGTGTGGGCAGGAATTTCAATGGAGAGTCTCACAGAGTTGGTTGCTGTTCGTGGAGGGTCTTTGACGGCCACTCTCTATGTGGAAAAAATTTTGGAACATCATGCGTTGCCAATCCTCGATGAAATCAGCGACAATCCCATTTTAATGCACAATAATGCCCGTCCACATGTCGCTCGCATAGTACAAACATACCGTTAACAGGATAACATCACGGCCTTAGCCTGGCCAGCCCGTTTTCCAGACTTGAACCCCTTCGAACATTTATGGGATAACCTCAAAAGACGAAAAAAACACGTCCATCACTCCCTGATACGCTCCACGATCTTGAATGGACTTCGTGAAGAATGGGCTAACCTCCAGCAAAGAGACATTTGCAGACTGGTCGCAAGTATGCTGAGACTTCTTCAAGATGTAATTAAGGCAAGGGGAGGAAATAAGTGATATTGTAATGTTATTTACAAATTTAAAACAAATTTTATCTATCCGTCTTTTTTAAATTATTTTTCATTTTTCTTAGCAATTTACATTTGTTATACTTTCTTAGACAAAGACTCAACTATAAAACATTAAAAAAACATTAATATATAAAAATATATACAAATCAACTTATATTACAAGTGGCTGGAATTTTTGCCTGTTGTCCTCTTCAGTCGTCGTACGATGTGCACCTTACATAGCAGGCGGCTGACTGCGGTGGTGTTGGGGTGGCTGTGAATACGAAGGTAGAAGAAGAAGAAGAATAAGAAAAATAACTTTATTCTGGGACTGGTGTCCCCTAAGAATAATTTACATGAGATAAAATAAAGGAAGTACCTTCTATGAAGTTACAAATTTAAAAAAAAAAAAAATAAAAATCTTTGCACAATGTATGCCAGTAAGGCAGACCAGAAGAGAAAATTACGAGAATATTAAACAAAAATAATAAATGTTATCGTGAGGTCTCTACTTGGAGGGAGAGGAGGTGATTATAAAGATGGGATTTAAAGGAGGAAAAGGAGGCAGCGTGATGAACAGAAAGGGGAAGGTCGTTCCAGAGTTTAGGAGCTCGGATCAGAAAGGATCTTTCGAAGGTATGGGTTATATGTTGCGGAAGGACAAGGTCGATTGGGGATGAGCAGGTCTTACGAGTGTGATGTGAGGAGTTGAATTGGAGGGATTGGATGATGTAAGGAGGACGACGAGTGTGGATGGACTGGAAAAGAAAGCAACCTAGGAAATACTGTGCACGGAAGGAGGGGAATAGCCAGGAAAGTTGGAAATACAACCCCGACACCCGGGATCCCCGTGGGGTGCCGCACACAAATCTTATGCAACAATTCAAAATACGCTTCAAACGCGCGTTCTCTCTCTCCGAGGGACCACCGAATGCCAAACAGCTATAATCGAAGAAGGGAAGTATAAGGGAAGATACAAGGAGTTTGTGGGTAGAGAAAGGTAAGAGAAGCCAGGACCGACGGAACAGGCTGAGGGAGACGATGGAATGGCGGGAAATTTGGGAAATGTGGAAATGCCAGGAAAGGTTTTGGTCAAAGACTACTCCGAGGTTTTTAACCGAGGAGCAGAAGGGGATGGGGTGGTTATTTAGCATGAGAAGTGGGATGCTGGGGAGGGAATTGAGGAGTTGCCTGGACCCGATAATTATGGCGGTGGATTTGGACGGGTTGAGGACTAGGAAATTTTTACGGGCCCATTCGTTGATGGAGTTTAGTCTTTTTGGATCTTGAGAATGGCCGAGTGAAGATCGGAAGGGTGAAAGGATATGTATATTTGGGAGTCATCGGCATATAGGTGATAGTTACAGGACTGGATGGAGTCGTGCAGATCATTGATATAAATGGAAAAAAGGATAGGGCGATTGGTAAGGTAGGAGTGGAACCAACGGATGGTGCTGGCGGAGAAGGAGAAAGATTCGAGTTTAGACAGGAGAGAAGAGTGAGGGACAGAATCGAAGGCTTTAGAAAAATCAAGAAGGACAAGTATAGTAACTTTCCGTTGCTAAGTGGAGGTCACTGGTAATTTTTATTAGTGCTGATTGGGTGGAATATCCTTAGCGGAAGCCAGATTGGAGGGGGTTGAGAAGATGGGACTGTTCAAGATGCCTGGAGACTTGTGCTTGGACTAATCTTTCTAGGGGCTTGGGCAGGTTTGAGAGGATGGAAATGGGACGGTAGTCTGTAGGGCAGGATGGGTTGGGGGTTTTATTGACAGGTAGTGCTTATAAGCGTCCTGTGTGATATCCATGCCGATGTACTGGATGTTCAGATCTTTGCGTATGTCAGTATTGCGAACGTATGAATGAAAATCTACCATATGTCTTAGAACTTTGTTTTGGAACCGTTATATTACGATTGTGTTGCTTCTTTTGGCACACCTCCTAAGTTTTATGCCAAAGTTCATCCATGTAGGTTTTAATATGTGATTATAAATCATTGTTTTATTTTGTATTGACAGTCGGGAATCCCTTCCCAGCAACATAAAGTTGACGGTATTTGAAATCAGGTTCTTTCCGTTTCTCTTTGATATGTGCTTACCAATCTAATTTGTTTTAGATTTGTCTCATTTAATTTCCAAAAATCTAAAAAGGGAACGTAGGAATAACGTGCTGTTATCATAACAGATTCCATTCCTATATCCTCTCTATATGGAGCCGTACGATGGATCAAGAAACTAGCAGCATTTACGCTAATAAATACATTTTGTGGCAGTCTGTTTAAAACACAATAAAACCATTGATTATCTACAAGTGAAAGATTGTTAAAACATTGGAACAGGTTAAAGTTCTGTTCTCATATCACATGCCATCCATCCACTTTATCTATGTAGACCTAGGTTTTCAAGGTTTTTTTAAAAAATCAATTGTTTGAGGCTTAATTAATGATTGTTTCAAACCTAGCCTATTACTGTTCATATTAATATTATTCTAACGATTAAGAATTGGGGGGGATTATTATGTACAATAAATACTTTCAACGTCAGAACACATTTTTCATACAAAAACTATGATTATTTACAACTATATAAAGTAGAAATGTGTAGAGATTAGTGACCGTTAATCGATAGTAATTCAGATATCGTGAGATGCGGTCGGGTGTGATGTAGGTTTCAGAAAAAAAATTTCTTTATCGTGCCAACGTTTCGATCTTTTATTGAGATCATCTTCAGGGCCTGGGATTTACAAACAATGTTTACATTTTACAAATACATTTAGGATATGGATAAGTGAATTTATACAATGCAAAATTCTGAAACCAACATCACACCCGACCGCATCTCACGATATCTGAATTACTATATAAAGTAGGAGATAGTTATTTATACCAAAAATCGAAACAGGGGAAGTGCCGTCAACAGATCAGGAGCCATCCCTACACACTCTCTATATGTAGGCAAGGCTTCACGTCCTTCAATAACGCGACACATCGTATTTCCTTTCTCTACTACTGTTGATATTAGTAATTCATTTTTTAGTTTGATATTAGTAAAATAAAATGCGTACACTGTACAAAACTCTAATAATCTGTGATGGGGAAGTTGTATTTTTCCACTCAAAGAATGCAAGTGTTTGTAAAAAAAAGAGGAAACGGTTTTAAGTATTCGTACTAATTAATTGTTTATCATATTGCAAAAACTTGGGAACGGAAGCGACACATCATCAAAAAAATAAAAAATTGCAATTGGTGCACGACGAACTATACAAGGGAAAACTGACATTTTCACAATTACTTCCGCTGAGTTATTTCCCAAAAAGATGTTGATAAAAGATTATTTATTTCCTTTCTCAAAAATCCTCGTGAATCTTTTCTTTTCAACAGTTTTGATAGTAAGCTTTTATTATAGTTAATAAATAATTAAACCATGATATAATTTCGTTTGTTATCATAAAAACAAGAAAGTTATGAAAACATTCAGTGATGATTATTTTTCCATTAATTGAGGAAAAGATTTACACGGAGAATGCACGAGTAAAAATACTTGTAAAAGAAAACCATCATCATCTAGAAAATCATTATCTATTGACAAATCAGGAAAATGAACAATCGTTGAATATATGTGGTTTAACATTGATCCCTATTTGATGGTAAACAGTTCTTAACAATGATATTATTTATCCTTACTATCTCATGAACAAATAATACTGATATAAATATAAACAAAACGAATCGAAATTTTGGTGGCGGCATTAACGAAAAAATCAACTATAAAATGACCAAGGGTCATAAATCTAAAATAAGGTAGAATAAAAGAACAAAAATATCATACCTAAAGAATAAACGTTATGATTTAGCTGACCCATATTGTAGAAGAGATATCATCCTACCACGATTGAGTATAGGCCATGCGAGGTCGGAAAACGCGGCTCGCGAAGCTCGCTGATCTCTTCTACCAAGACCTTCGCGCGGTCTCAGGATCCAGAACTAGTCCCTTGGACAGCCTTTGCTGCGAGCTGGGAGTGCTACCACTCGAATTGCGGAGAGAGAGCAGCTTACTCTCAGTTATGCGGCCGGGTTCTTGGCCAGGAGAGGCCATCCTTTACCGTACATGGTCCTGGGATGAACATACATGGAAGTGTATGACCGACTTTGTACTCGGTCGGACGCTACCTCAAGGGAATCACTTCGGCGAATCTTTCGAGTGGTCTGGGATGACACTAGGAGCTCTGAGTCCTACCGGCGTACTCGATATGGCGACCCTGGCAAAGTTGATTACACCGCCATTCTTAAACCGATCTGTGTTTGGAACTTGGGTCCGAGTATCCCGGTTTACGCCTCGTCTTCACTGGCAGCTCTAAGACCGGGGAAGGTGTGGCTTGCGCCGTGTACAGCGGAGGTGACCACCTCATGGGCTCCTACTCCCGCATTCAATGTACACACCGTCTAGCTCTATGCGGTCTGGTACCACCTTGGGCTCGTGTAATCCGGGGAACATCCTACCTCGTGTGCACTGACACCCTGAGTGTGTGTGTGGGCAAAGAAATAGATAAAAGAAGTAAGAAATAGATTCTCGGTAGATCCTGTTGCCGTGCTTTTATTCGAAAGATATGCAGAGTTGAAGTGCCTTGGAAAATCGTTAGTGGTTGTCTGGGTACCTGGACAGGTCAGGCTGAAAGGCAATGAATGTGCAGAAGAGGCGGCGAAATCCAAGACGGCTTACACTCTAAACCTTACTACCGTGTTCCGACCTACTGACGCTAAACGAGAAATAAAGAAAATACTAAAGAAAAGGCGACAGGGTCGTCCGAGAGGCTCTTACGCGTCAAGAGCGCGATTGATAAGTGTCCCCTGGAGCTTCTTAACCGCAGAAGAAGGATCGGACGCGGATGCTTGGTTTTGTTCCAAAGCCCGCGTAGGTGCCCCTCATGCAGAGAAAGATTGCGAAATTTGTTTCACACAACCCTTACAGAGAACGTTAGGAGTGCCGCCGGATTTAAGAAGTTCTGAGACACGGTAGACCGTTTCTGGGGTCCCCTTTTCCACTATTTGGAAGATGTGTTTTTTTATTGTGCATAGATTTGTCTATTTTATGTGTTTTGTTTGAGTGCGTGTATTTAGCGTCATCACCCCTCAAGCAATGTATGTGTCGATGGCGGAATATTTATAAAAGTGCCCTGTGATGTGTGTAGTGTGAGTACCTAATGATGGAATATTTATTATCCTATCGACCCTCATTTAATATAGTTATATAATGGGCGTAAAGTGTGATGGAGGAGTATCATGTACTCCACCGCCATAATTGAATGAATAGTATGTTGAAATGACCTAGACGTTGACTGCCCCTGGAGGCTTACTTGGGTAGCGGGACATATATATGACCTCAGACTGCCAAAACTCGAAGTAGAAGAATCTCACACCTTGCCCCGAGAAGTCTAAAGTTTAATCTATACACCTGTGCAGAGCTTATAAAAATCTATTCAGCAATCTAAACGATATCGTAATGCGAGCAGAACATAAAAAAGACAATAGAAATGATGAATCAACGTAAGATTGAATAGAAAATTAAACTTATAAGAATAGAGTAAAATGTGACTGTAAATATTTAAAACATAATTGGCGTATGATATTTTGAATATTCAACAATGAGCGTCAATAATTAATGTTTATTATAAAACAAAACGAAGAACAATTTAAAATAAAAAATAGTTTATATCAAAACTGATGCATTTCATAGGAACGCCAATTTTCAAACATAAAGCCGGTAATAAAAATAAAGATGGGAAAATATAAGTAAAGCGCTAAGTGCTCCCGTAAGTCCTGACTTGGCTGAAACCCCCGAACTAAATCTTATTTTATCCTCTTACATAGGCTTATTAGGGCCGCATAAAAGCACCCAGCGAGACGGACCCAATGGCTTACTATACACTACTTAGGGAAAAGATAAAATCCATATAGACATCTTCAGAGAGGGCAAAATTTATTGGCCAAAGTGAATTAATACCAAAAAGCTCCGGGCTTTAGTTCCGAATGGGGTTGCGGACTAAAGTGATCGTCGACTGTGGCTACCTCAAAACGTTCAAAAAATTTCTATACAAAATAGGTAGAATTTGGTTTTAATCTCAGTACAATGTAACTACCTTCAATTCCGTAATGTGTAACAATGAGATTGAAAGTATAATACAAAACAAAGATAAGAATGGAGAAATGGATGAAATAGAAAATGGAATTGTTGCTGAAATGTCACTTTCAATACTCCTACGGCCACCTCACGTGGCCATCGTCTCATCAGTCCGCGAGGATAGTTTGGGAGAATTCGTCGGTATACGGGTTTTTGGATATGCTGATATAAGACACTGTTAGAGTTAAATGGAGCGAATTTCATCTGGAACGAAAGGATATGTCAGTATGTGTAGTTTCGTTCGATACATAAAATTGAGCATCAAAGATTTTTTTGTAAGATTTTTTTTAGAAGGGCAGTTTGGATTCAGTGGACGTTCGAATATAATGGCTTCTACTCCCTAAGTCCATATCGGCTTAACTATGGTGTTGTAAAGCAGCATTTCATTTTTGAGATGTAAGTCAGAGCGCTGTATCGTGTCATAACTTCTTGACGTTTCAGTCGTGTGTTACGATTCTACGTCCAGCGTCTGAGGTAGTACACCTTGTCACTTTGTCTGCAGTTGGAAGAGGAATATTATTTATGTAGAATGTGGAAAGTGAAGGCAATGTGAGTGGATATTTCTGTGTCAAATTTTATTCTTTCACCTCAAGACTAGTAGTGTGAAGTGGTGAAGGTTTCGAGTGGAAATGACACGACCGGAGTTAGTAAAAAGGGACACTTTATCGTCTGAAAATGTGAATGTGGTGGTTTTAAGATGTAATGCTGACAATTCATTACTTACTACACCGCCACATTCAAAAACTGGTATAGTGTCTGGGCACAGAACGCGACCGAGAAGAACATCGGATGTGGTTGGTCGAAACACCATAAATGGGGAAATATGCAGAGATGGAATTGCTCTCCATGATTCGAAAAAAACTGGTCAGTGAGGTAACTGTGAAGCATGAAATGTGGAGCGAAGGATGCCATTGTGCAAGAACAGGACCAAAGCCACCGAACCAAACTCGATCAAAAAATTGGCTTGCGTAAAGAAAGTCCTCAGAACAGTACTATTCCCGCTTAAGGGACGAAGAAATAATGTCTACCATGCCATGGCATTGTTCTGTAGTTGAATGGCAGTTGCGAAAATTGCGAAACCAAATAGACGGTCGGGATTGTATTTTGAGAATTTAAGATTGGAAGAAATCTTTTCAATGGTGTTTCGTCGCTTCGCGCCAAAATTTAAATTAAAAATGTTAGAAACTTAAAACTTGAGCATTTCTTCCTCTCCCCCGGCGTAACGATCTAAACTAACAAACGCCCGAGAATCCGTATAATTAAAACAAGCCGATTATATCCGAGGACGTTAAGGTGTAATTTTAATCTGTGGACAGATCAGAAAAGGAATTAAGTCCTCCTACTGTTTTTGTGCACATTTTCACACGTATTTTAACTTTTGCCCAACAGCCTTAACGTATAAATTTAGAGAACAATGAACTTGTTTTTGGTAAATCAGTCAGAATATAGATTATGAAAAAATCTAATTCAACCGGTCGTCTTTCCTGGGAAAATGCTTACATTTCATCCATACTTGATCGCGTTTTAGGCTTAATTTATTACACAAAAACAGACAGACATACATATCCAAACAAGCAATGAAATGTTATGAATGGCATTTCTTAATTAACGGTAATTTATTTCTTGATTGTTCATTCTTATACTTACCTTTAATACATTAATTTTTTAATTAAAATGTAATTCGTAATTAGATGTATGTTTAGTAAGACCGTGAGAGGGCATAATTTCATGAGATTCTAGGATTGGTATTAAGTGCTTAAAAATCCGACAATTTTGAGGATTGTCGACACCATCTCCTCTACAGAACATAGAGTACTGCTTGGGAGCATTCTTAGATGTAGCACTGGCACCCGGCCTCATAAACTTAAAAATATTACCTGCCTATTATTATCTTATCGTGAAATCATACTAACCGACCGTTCCCTCAGTGAGGTGCGGAAACGAGTTGTCGGAAATCAGACAGATACGAACCGGTGTCCCGCAAGGGAGCGTTCTCGGTCCCATCCTGTGTACGATTTATACTGCTGACTTTCCAACACTCTCATTTCCACCTTTGCGGATGACACTACAATTCTTTCTTCTAACCAGAATACAACATACAAGAACAACTTGAGTTTGTCAGTGACTGATGTAAAAACCGACGTCGGCAAGTCTGATTGAAAACAAATATACCCAGTGTAACTTTAAATTAAAAAAAAAACATCTACCCCTCCATTGTACATCAATGAGATTCTGACATCTTCGCATTACCGAAACCCTCTAACGTCCCGATGCATATGCAACAGACAAATCAGCATTCATCCCATGATGTCCAGAATCCTCGAACGACTCATTTGCAACGTTTAATGCCTATCCTCGATTAACATAGAATAATTTCTTCTCGTCCTCACGACTTACAAGAGCATATTTTGTAAACTTCATAAAACTAAATGCTTTCTACTCACCGTTTAATAGCTTATATTGGAATCCTATTTAACTGACAGCTGCTTCAGAGTGACAGCAACGTGTACTCATATAACAGATCGAAACAAGCTGACGTCGCACAAGGGAACTTTCTTGGTCCCATCCTTTATGCACAAATTGCCCATAAAAAAAACCGACCCCCTGGTTTTTTCACGAAAAAATGGCCAATTTGGGAATGCATATTTTCCCAGCCTTTTAAGTCATAGGCCTGCGCTAGGTCTCATTTTGTAAAAATTTTTACGCCGAACAAAATGGCTTTTTTATGTTTTCCTAGCTTGGAGCCAAGGAGGATGGAGGCCGTGATAGGAGCGAGAGGTGCGAATGCCAGGTAATGCTGAAAATAAGAATTTTTTGGTAAGTAATTTTCCTTTTTTTCAATTTTTTTTGCATCATGCAACCACTTTTGTATTGAAACAGTTGATTTTTTTATTTGAAAACCCTTTAAACCATGTTTTTAAGAAAAGAAAATTAAGACTCATCTCTTCCCTGTTCAAGTTTTTGAAAAAGGAACAAATATTGTAGAGCGTGAAATTTGCGAAAACTTGACGGTTTAAACTTTTAGTTATTTTTATGGACAGTGGATCTATGTTGACATTCCTATAAAACCAAACATCAGCCATCTAGGCGGACGATTGTGCAATTTTGTCCTCTATCTCCAATCCTATCCACGATATTTCCAACATCCATGCTTATCGAAAACTTGTGCAAAAATTAGAAGGCAAGATGGAATGGAGAAAAATGTAAAGAAAAAAAACAGTCTTGCCCTCTACTGTACATCAACAACAAAGCGATATTGATTTCCATTCAAGTCAGATGTTATAGGTATTTTAAGAAAAGCGACAAGATTTAAAACGTATTTCTTATCCGAATTAATATAAATATGATTTCCATAAGAAAAATAAAGTTTTTGTATGAGATGCTTCTTGATCTTTAACCGAAAAAAAAAAAAAAAAAACACGGGGAAGAAAAACGCGTCACATAGAAGAAAATGATTTCGATCTAAGGGAAAGACCTCATGAGTTACTACAGCCGTAACATTACATAGAAAAAGAAAATATAAAAGAAGAAGATAGAAGAGGAGGAAAACAATAAGAAGAAGGAACAAAGATCAGATGGCATTGTGTTAAATTTTGTCGAGTAAGTATGCATTAGCGAGAACATAACATATTTCAAGAGGGTCGATGGTAGAACGTTCAGCCACTACTCTTCTTCTTTTTTCTTACCTTTTCATAACAAATTGATTGAAACAGTCTTTGAACTGAAATGGCGTTCATCTGAGCATAAAGTTGTAAATGAAGTTGGCACACTGTAATTTGTTCATGCCCGAGTTAAGGTTATGTTTGACTTTTGGACAAGAACTTGTTAATTGCTATTTCCGCGCGGTTATGGAGAAACAAACCAAGATTTACACAAAACGTGTTATTCCAGGTATGGATTATATTTAAATAGCTTTATTAAATGTAATGTTTATTATGTATTATTAAAGAATTATGCGATATCCTTCCAAAATCATTGTTTTATTTATATACTGCGAAAAGTTTGACATTGTATTTTTTTAAATATGAAAAGGATTGCAAGAGTGAAATGATATCTTTAACTGCCTCGAGCAATATTAAATTAATCAATTTGTACGAACTGTGAATCACCGAGCTCAGCATATGACGCCCACCGAGAATTAATTAAACGTGGATCGTATTTATCTGGTAGATTGCATACGTAAAAGCCAATTTTGAAAATTCTCTCTTTTGGAGAAAGCGTTAACAAACTTCTTGACAGGTTCATCAAAACCGCACGGGCTAGGCTTATAATTTGTGTGAGATTATCCCGCCGGCAGACCCTCTCTGAGAAAACACCCTCTGACGGATCGTAAAATCGTTTGGCTTTGTAGAAAAGCGTAAATATTAACGTAGGGTTGTTTAATTAAATAATGGCTCAGTGGTTCGACCTGTCTGCGGTGAATCGAAAATCAACAAATGCCGTAAGCAACTAACTATATTTAAAGAAGAATTTGCGAATTTGAAAAAAAAGTGAGTACAATGATTCAAATAATCCCACCACACAAATCTGCCCGATATTACCACAAAGTACGTGGTGGTCTCTCGGGATGGGAAAGGGATAAGGGCGAGCAGTAGAGTTAGGATACATCGAGAGAATGGTGTGGGACTTTTGGAAGCGGGAAATCGGTTCCTTGACAAAAAAAGTTGAGGTCGTCGTGGATTGTGAGGTTGGTGATGAAATACAGAGAATCGGTAATAATTGGAAGGTCTGGATGCACTGGATATTATGTTCAGAGTGGTCCGGTCCGTTTGCTGTATAAGCACCATACTTAAGTGGAAATCTGTAGATCTTTGTTGTTGATGTATAGTGAAGGAGGCACTTTTTGCACCAGTATATGATAAACTTCGTTCGTGGATGTTGGAGGAAATGTGATTGGAGGTTTGTGAGTTTTAATAATGACTAATGCGAATGACCACGGAATAATTAAAAAAAGAAGAAAATGAGTAGTAAGTAGGATTGTACATTCTGGTTAATAATGCGATGACCTTTTAAAGACGATTTCGAAGAATAATGAATATACTTAAGGCATATCCAAGGGATTCCCGTGGAAACTCATCTGGTTTTTAGATGTTGGAGGATGCTTAGATTGGTTCGAGGTTAGAAGAAAGAATTGCGGTGGTATGTGTGTTGGAATGTCTAGGAATGCACT
Organism: Cimex lectularius; assembly: GCF_000648675.2. NCBI lineage: Eukaryota > Metazoa > Arthropoda > Insecta > Hemiptera > Cimicidae > Cimex > Cimex lectularius. The sequence goes on along the minus strand of NW_019392670.1, from coordinate 1,257,248 downwards.
AAAGGGTAAACAGGGCGGGACCAAGAACGCTCCCTTGTGGGGACTATGGTTGTTATTTATTGTAATGTATGACTACTCCTTGCCTTCACACAGAAGCAGCTGTTAGTCAAATAGGATACAAGTAATAAGGTAATAAGGGGTTGGTCGGAAGTCTTTATGTTTATGAAGTTCATAAAGAATGCTTGGGTGCGTTCTTGGTTGTTTTTAAAAGGTCTGGCACCTAGGCGTCCGTAATAAGCTTAATATTATTCTCTAGAGCGAACGAGACGTAATTATTCTAGGTGGATCTATGATGGGTATTAAACGTTTTAAAACGAGTCTCTTGAGGATTTTGAATATCACAGGATGAGGTTTGTTGGAGGATATGTGGCTAGAAGATTTGTGATCTTTAGTAATGAGAATGTATATGTAATATTTAAAAAAAAAGTAAGTGTAGAAATTAGTCTAGCCTTTTGAGCAAGAAGATTTCGAAGTACAATAATGGTAATTATATCAAGTCCTAGAGATACCCGTGGAAACTCAAGGTGTTCTTGGCTGTTGGAGGATGCTTAGATTGAATTCGTCAAGTAGAAAGTCCGCAATACAAATGGTAACAATGATGAACCAAGACCCTCCCTTGTAGCACCCCGCCTTGTATCGGTCTAATTTATGACTACTCGTTGCCGGACTCTGAAGCAATGCGATACCAGGATAAGATAAATAAACAGTGGTAGGAAGCGCTTAAGTTTATGATGTTTATAAAGGATGGCTGAGTGGTTAAGGATTTAAAATGCGTCTTTGGAGGATTTGGGCATCACCGGAAGAAGGCTTTTGGAGGCTATGTGGCTGGGAGTTTTGTAAGCTTTATGAATGAGAATGACTACGAAATACTTCTATGGAAGAAAACATTGAGTGGTACGTAGGATGTTTTATTGTGGTTAAAAATCTATTTTCTGGGGAAGGTTTATGGAGTACAGTGAAGGTCATGCCCAACAGATTCCAGAGGAAACTCAAGGAGTTTTTGACCTTTCTACGAGGTTATATGAACGCTAGGGGTGCCGATGTTTTAGAAAACTTGGGTATTTGGATAGGATTCTGGTTAGAAGACAGAATCGTGATATCTATCACATTGGATGGTGATGGATTGTAGAAAAATGTATGAAATTCAATCCTGTAAATGGTATAAAGGATGACACCAAGACTATTCCCTTGTGGTACTCCGGCTTGTAGGGGTGTCATTTATGCGGCTGAGACCTTCAAATTCTTTGGTCTTGATTGAATTCCGTTCTGTAGATTAAATAAACGCAATACTAAGATGGGGATGACTAGGCACTTTTTTTACAATTTCTTCCTATATCTTCATTTGTTTGTTACAATGCTGATGATACTTCACACATCCGTCGATCCGAAATAAGTTTTGAATTAAACGGGCATTTTAACAGAGGTTTCAAACAAAAATTGAAATTAATAGGCTAATTACACGAGCCTGTTTTAAATACAATAGCAGTGAGGGTGTGTCCGCATTAGGAGCGCAGGGTTATGAAACAAAACGAGGTACGGAGAGGAAGACAACCAGGGAAGACGAATGCCCTCCGCCCTTTAATATATCGTTTCTTCTCCGTTTTACCCTTTTTCCCGTGTCGATTTGTGGAATCCGGGCTGACGCTTTGAATTACAAACTGCAGTCTAACAAAGTCATTTGGACACCAAGGACTTTCTCTTGGATTTCGACAGCAAATCCACAACGTGCCGTCTGTCATTCTGTCACTGGCTGAGCTCGTGGGTTTGATATGATCTTGTAATACTCAGCATTTTTCTTTAACTTAACGTTTTGGTGTATGATTACTCATTTTTCATTTTCCATGTCTACCACCTGTTTTAGAGATTAACAATGTGAAGTGAATAGTAAAAGTTTGCTTTGTTTAATTTGATATTACAAAGTTACAAAACTGTACTATTTTTAGAAATGTTCTATTTCTAGTAGAGTCTAGAGTAGACTTTTTATAGTTTAAAACGTATTTGTTCAAAAATGACGATGTGTCAGTTCAGCTACCATAACTGCATTGCATAATATTGAATCAATAAATCATTTTAATTTGTGTGATTTGGTTAGGTTTTGGTCTCTTAGTCAATGGGTGCCGGAATTTCTCCGTTTTTCATTATCCAGTAGTTAACTAGACAATAATGCTAGACACTCTCACATCATATGTTTTTCAATGGGACTGCTCTTGTTCACCTTTCAACAATCAGAACGCGGTCTGCGATATGGTGCGGTCTTATAGAAGGAGATAGGCTAAGTGAACATTGTATGCAGGGCAACCAAACTAGATTAGAAAAGGACCACCGATCAAGAAGGCTATCATGGGTCAACAACCGCTGGGTATAGCCATAGGAACATATTTGGATTTAATCTCCAGCATTACCTACAAATTGCGTTTACATCTACCAATGACAATTTTCGCTCTCTGTGTGATTTTATTTAATTGTGGATTCCATGAAATTCTTTGGTCAAAGATTTCTCCCAGTTATTTCGTCTCTTAAGAGAAAGGAATTACAACTTTATTATAAAAAAGGGGCCTAAGTCCCCACAGAATTATTTTCTTGGTAAACGGAAACACGATGGTTATTGAATAAGAAGGTTGTTAAGATGAGGCTGAGCGCTTTCCCAGGAGTTCCTATACCCTATTATTTCCATCCATTGCCCGAGGGGTGCCGGTTCTGTTACCCACGAAGCCTCTGTCAGAGCAATACGTCTGGCTAAGGAAATGGCAAGTTAAGGGAATAAGAAGGAAAGAGATCTTACCTCCATCATCAGTTAGCCGTAGACCATAAGGTGCATTGTTTTTCCTATGGTGCGTCGAATCATTTTGAGAGTTTTTAATAGCATCTAGAAGAACGTGGGATCTATTGTAATGCACACCGCGTACACAAGAAACTTGAATAAAGTGTCCCACGTTACAAAAAAATGCATAGTTACTATCGAAAGAAAAAAATATAGATAATCAGAGCTTTATTAATCATGGATCCTCTTATTTTAACTTTTAACTGTCTGGCCAGTATGCAGGTCACGATAGTGGTGTAATTGTTACCTTGGCTCCCAAAATATGCACTAACTATAGAAAATCAGTACGAGTCGTTGTTAGATATGGAGCTTGATGTGATAGCAGTGGGTTTTCTCTCACTGAATGATATTGGGAAAAACTGACCTACATCTTTCTGCCATGCTGTTAGGTTGAGTAACATCACACGAGCACTCCCGGACGATTGTCCGTGAACTTTAGGCCAGGATCAGTTACTTCTTCCTTGGTAGTTGGTGGTCAATATGCCCGCCTGACACGATGGAAACCGGGGTGTGATTCCCCTCCGGGGACAGTAAGTTTTACATTCCGTAGGATGCCTTCCCTATGAGCTTAGACGAGTCCTACCATCAGCTCTGGCGTCTACGGCTAACTGATGATGGAGGTAAGATCCCTTTCCTTCTTATTCCGTTTCCTTACCATTTTCCTAGCCAGACGTATTGCTCTGACAGAGGCTTCCTGGGTAACAGAACCCCACCCCTCGGGCAATGGATGGAAACAGTAGGGTATAGGAACTCCTGGGTAAGTGCTCAGCCTCATCTTAAAACTAAAACTGAACCATGGGAGCAGAGAATACACGCGTCTCTACTAAATGAGTTTGGAATCATAGTGGTCGTGGTTCGAGAACAACTCGTACCTTAGCTGGATGGTACCGGACAACAAAAATCAGAGATATAGGGCCTTCTTTATTATTTTGTGGGAGGCTGTTGTGTTCTATTTGTGGGAGCAACAAAATGGCCATTTTAAAGGCACATGTAGACATGTGCTCGTTGGATCTCTCCACCTCGCTTGTCAGGGAATGTGACAAGCCCATGTATGTAAGATCTTTCTGGTGCCATTCTTGACTCTACTTTGTGTAGAACCTCATCACTGCACTTTTAATATTACCCTGAGTCCTTCCTCTAATCCCAATACATACACGCTTTTAAAATTTTCGATACAATGTCGCGTTTTGCATGTCTCGAACCGTTTTAGGGCATCAGTCGTTTTGGACAGAATTGATTAAGCTAAGGTTTTATTGAGCTAGTCGAATTATAAATAAACCTGAATATTGCTCTACTTTTTAGTATTTACTATCCTTAGAAATGTATTTTTGGAAATCCCATTATTTTAGATGACAGGAATAATAGTTTTTATTGCAGAATCATCCACCCTCTTGTCCCTCTGTCTTTTCAGACCGTTCGTTGCCTGCGGTCGATTGTGGGGGGAACGGCATCCGGCAGAACGGTCGGCGGAGCGGCAGCGCGATTGCAACCGACTGTTCTTCATCAAAGCTATTTTCCCAAGGTGAGTCAGCTCGGACGAGGGTTCGCAGGCTCGTATCTGGACTTGATCGATCCCCGGAAGGCGACCGGCCGAGGGTGAAAACGAAAAGGCTCCCCTTTTTCGAGTGGGCACCCGCTTTTCAACGTGCCCCGATCAAAACGTGAAGGGTATCGCTACGCGATAACCATCGCTACTCGAAACTTTTCCAAACGTCAACTCTCGAGGATAGTGTGATGTTTTCGAATCGTTCGGAGCCTATGAATGAATGATTGTGTATGTATTTCTAAGTGTAAGAAGTATCTAATATTTTAATTTTTTTTCCAATCCAGCTTGGACCATCAAGTTTTGATATCGTAATTTTTTTATGAGCATTATTGTACACCACTATTGACTTGTAATTTTGTCTATTATGTGTATTTCTGTCTCGTTATTATCGATCATTACAAATATTTTTTTCAGAAATATGGAAATAAAAGGTATATATGTAAACAAGTGGTTGCTTTGAACGGAACGATTTCCATTCTATGTTAAGTAGATTAGGAGTTCCGCAAGGATCTTTTCTAAGACATATCTTCTTAGTATTTGCAGAAGTTTAACTTTCCAACTTGCCGACGTTAGCGACTTTTTAAGCAACGGTAGCTTACTGGAGCGTTTGGAAATAGCATGCGCACGTATCAATGACGAATCTATCTCGGAACACTGCTATTCTCCCCAATGCCGATCTCAGATGATTCTCCGGTGCGCCTGTGGTTGCACTTTGCTTGCAACAAATTGCCAAAGCTTCTACAGCTCTTAGCTGTTAGAGCTCTTCCCTCCTACAGTTCTAAGCTCTTACAGTTCTTTGCTCCTGGAGCTTTTCCTTCCTACAGCTCTTCGATCCTACATCTCTTCCCTCTTTCATCTCTTTGTTCCTACAGCTCTTAGCTTATACGTGTAGCAGACCTTACAGCTCTTCCCGCTTATAGCACTTCGCTACTACCTTTCTTTGCTCCTACGACTCTTCCCTTCTACAGCTCCTCCCTCCTACAGCTCTTAGCTGCTTCAGCTATTAGCCCTTCCAGCTAATTGGCTCTTCACTACTACAGTTCTTAGCTTCTCCAGTTATTCGCTACTTCAGCTCTTCTTTTCTACAACTTTTCTTTCGTACTGCTCTTCCCTCCTACATCTCATTGTTCTTACAATTCTTAGCTTCTACAGCTATTAGCTCTTACAACTAATTGCTCTTACAGCTGTTAGATTTACAGCTCTTCCCTGCTATAGCACTTAGCTCCTACAGCTAATAGCTCTTCCAGCTATTGGTCCTACAGCCCTGCTCTTCTATAGCTTTTCTTTCCTACAGCTCTTCCCTCCTACATCTCTTTGTTCTTACAGTTCTTAGCTCCTACAGCTATTAGCTCTTATTACTAATTGCTCCTACAGCTGTTAGATCTACAGCTCTTCCCTCCTTCAGCTCTTCCCGCCTATAGCTCTTCGCTACTACAGCTCTTCGCTCCTATTGCTTTTAGGTCACACAGCTTAGCGCCGACAGCTGTTTGCTTTTACAGCTCTTTGCTCTCCTGATTCTAAACACCAGGTCCTGACCGTTCGGGGATACGAGTCCGCCTTTTAGTGCCCTCGTCCAATCCCGTTTCAACACTCCGCGGTCACATATCTTAGTCCCCAGCGATGAGCATATTTATAGCTCTTATTTATTTATTTACAGGTTATACTCAGTTACAAGAAATGACAATATTTTCAGGTGAGCTCTGCGGGTTTTCAACAAGCATGTGTTAATTTATTTTTAATATTTACAGGATTGTTAATAATCATTTGAACTAAATGACGACTGTTCAATCTTCTTTATTTATAAAAATAAATACATTTTTTAAATACAACGAATGCATGCTCTGGGGGCGGTCGAACCGGTTGCGACTATTGTATGGGAGGTCGGGCTTCCAGAACACATTTGAGCTCTGTGTGAATTGGGGGTTTGGACTTTTTCGTGATTGCTTTGAAACAAATGGTTTCTATTCACAGCTCCAAAATGACCTCGATAATGGAAAAATCAGATAATAGTGTTGAAGAAAAAGAAATATGGAAAAGAAACGTGTCTGTCCTCCCACTCGCGTCGGTTGCGGCCCGTGGATGCCTGGCATATGCCTTCTACTCGGCACGTGTTTATTTCCTTGGCTAATGTGAAAACACAAGGTCAAAAAAGAATGAAAAAATGCATCAAAAAGATGGCCAAAGCGAAATATCTTGGAAGAAATGTTGAGTATAGGCGACCTAAAAAAACCGTTGTTCGACAAGAAAATAAATCAGACAGTATTGAAAATAAACAGAAGGGACTGTCCATCGCTCGATGTTATGCACAAATTGACTCGAAATTCTAACACTTAAACTTCATAAACGCGTCCTTCTTTTGAGATTAAGATATAAAAAACGATATTAAATGCTGATGTCTCTGAGAAAAAAAAAGAAGAATTATCTGGGCAGGTGGTGCAAGCAATGGTCAGGTGAAACTCAATAGAAGGACCCACAAATCAGAGGGGAGGTGAGGTCTGTTTAACAGATGTAACGATTACAATTAGAACTTCACAAGGCCCAGAATGATTTACAGAGATAAGGAAGTGAAGTAACACCCTTTCTTCCGTGATAATTGGGATTTTTATAAATGATTTTTTTTTTTTTTTGCATATTGAAATGTTTAATTAGTGTAAATTAAACCTTTTCACGTTAAATATATCGAGCGTGATGGAAAGAAAGGAGATTTTCTAAACTGATTGGAATCGGATTGTTATATTTGCATAAAAAGCGTACATAAATTTCGATTGACACAAATTCATATAGATTTTTGACACTTAGAACAAAACCGTGCTTGAACGGGATGAATAAATTATTAATTATTTTAATTAATTAATCTTTTTATGTAAGGTATTGGTTGATCACTATGTCACGATAGCTCAAATGGTTAGACCGGCGGCTTATTGAGCCGAAGGTCGTGGGTTCGAATCCCGCTCATAACACTAACTTTTTCTTTTCAACCGAGACCCATAAAAAGATTAATTAATTAAAACAAGTTATTTGGTCAATCGGACCACGAAATATAATGGATTTATTAATTATTATTGATCGTTAGTTATATAATTCATTTTTCGATTGTATAATTACAATTATGCATCACCTCTTTATTTAGTTTGGAAATAGTTACCAAAGACTAGAGAAAAAATTACATAACTATTTATTTATTATTTATTTAAGTATTCTTCTATCTTTAAATTATTATGAATTGTATTAGAAAATTTAAGGTAAAAAGACTAGAAAAAAATTTAATATAATATTGTATATACTTTGATAGTAAAAATTGGCATCTATTTTATATTTATTTTGAAGCTGCCTGTAATAGACAAAATTGATATACATGATATACATATATTTAAAAAAATCTGAATCTGAGTGAACAACTAGATCGACTTAGAAATAAAAAATCGAAACTAAATGTTAGGCCCCCGAATATCTAGGCCGAAAGGTGCCCGGTACCGGTATGCATAGGTACCTCAAGGAAGTTGAAAGACTGTGATAATCTACGATTTTTGGTTTACAACAGGACAGGTTGGTGTGTCACGGATTCGGATCCGACACACCTTGTGAATAGGCCCCGGTTTCGTAAAACAAAAATTTGCTTAAATCAACGGTGTGAATATATCATTTTACAGCGTTTTTTATGTACATTGCAATAAAAATATAGTAAAAGCTAAAAGTTTATCAATAACCAAAAGCTTTAAAAAAATCAAATAAACTAGGTCATATTTTTTTCGCTTAAAACTAATATTAAGTTTTGTTTTAGCACCTATATAGACTTCTAAATATAAATTTTTGTTTGAATTTCCAGCACGTTCTCCAGACATGAACCCCATCGGACATTTATAGGATAACCGCAAAAGATGAATAAGAGCAGCACGTTCAGCAATTCCTGATACTGCTGCTGATAATATACGCGATGTGCTTAGTGAACAATCGAATGGGAACGTCGGATGGCGAACTGCTGTTAGAGAATGGTATTTGCTATTTCTTTTTGGAACCTTACTGAAAAAAGCTTATCCAGGGTTTTTCCATGGCTGATTGGACTGAGAAGATTTGCGTGGTTTAGTAATCATCCTTACAGAAGAAAACTTCCAAAGGATGGGGAAATTGGCGCAATACTGCATTATAGAGACTTTTTGGGAGAAAAGATGTTTTGTAAAATATCCGTTAACACAGCAGTGTCGGATCATTGTTACGAATGTGTTCTTTGATAGAGTTGTGCGTGGTGTTATGTTGGGCCATTTATCTATAATAATGTTCAGTTGTTTATTCAGATATCGTGAGATGCGGTTCTCCGCATCTCACGATATCTGAATAACTATCGATTAACGGTCACTAATCTCTACACATAATGTTCAGTGTTGTGTCTATTGGGATGTTGGTAAACAATGTTTGTAAATCCCAGGCCCTGAGGATGATCTCAATAAAGATCGAAACGTTGGCACGATAAAGAAAATGTTTTTCTGAAACCTACATCACACCAGACCGCATCTCATGATTTCTAAATAATTATCGATTAACGGTCACTAATCACCATACACACTTTCCTAGTGCGATTGACCAAATAATTTTTTTCAATTAATTAATCTTTATGTAAGGTATTGGTTGAGATAAAAAGCCAGCGTCACGNTGAAGATGATCTCAATAAAGATCGAAACGTTGGCACGATAAAGAAAATGTTTTTCTGAAACCTACATCACACCAGACCGCATCTCACGATTTCTACATAAATGTAGATGAAGATGTTGATGCAATGGTCGGGTGAGTATACCCCGCCCTTTAAGAGAGTTGTATCCCCGTTCTGCACACCGCTAGTTCATCAACTAATCGATTAGTAGGCCTTGATTCGGTGGTTCAATTTCTTCTATGGTTACATTATACTTCTCAAAACAGTTACACAGCGAGGGTAGCACCACAGTTTGTAATAGGTGTCTCCTCTGCTTCTTCGCAGAATTTGTGCCGTTGTTGGGTTATCCCTATCTTCTTCAGATGCCCACTCAGTTTTTAATGATGTGAAAATATAGTTCATGTTTTGACTATATTTGGACAATGTTTTCCGATTGATGCCCACTCAGTCTGCAATGCCCTGTTAAGAATCTTGTAAGGATGCGAAATTTTTTCCTTCCAAAATTTGCTTCCATTCCATTGTTTGCTCATTTTCATCCTTTATATACTCATTGATAGCGTGCACCTTAAGGTAGGCCGTCCACTGGAGCCGTTTTCGGCCGAACTTGCTCGGCCGTTGGACAGCCGAATAGGGCCGGATGATCCAAAAGCGAAGAAACGAATGAGCACGCGTCCATTAGAACCAATTCGTTCGGTCGTGTTGGGCCGTGTACGGCCGAAGCACTTTCCGATCCAAATAAAGTTGGATTTTCTAGACCTATTCGGCCGAATGGTTACTTGACTTCAACCGTCAACCATTTGACATCAAACGCTCACCATTGTTTAACTCCGTTCCTTGCTTTTTGCTTACCTTTTTGTTTCGTTTTCATTTCGATGGATTGCGAAAAATTGATAAGTGCGGTTGAGGAGCAGGCTCTTGGGACATGCGTGATCCACTCTATCATCGGAGAAATGTCCAGCGTAAGCTGTGGTCAAGGATAGCTTTAGAAATGGAACTTCCAATATTTTTGTTTATTTCTTTCATTCCATTTGTATGTAAACTAAGAATTTTTGAGTAGCAACAAATTTTCTACATCCATTTGGGCTGTGTCGTGAACTGACGAAAATCGGCTACAGTGGACGACGGCGTTCGGCTATATTGCCGGTCGTCCGTTTGGTCAAATAGTTTGGCTGTTGAACGGCCGTCGTAGTTCGGTTCCAATGGACGAGCAGCCTTATTCCACAGAAGGGCTCAGGATCTCCCGGCGGTTTGGCAGTTCCTTTCCTTAGAAGGACGTCCGCTTTCTCGTTGCCCTTTTCTCCCACATGTCCTGAAACTCAGCAGATGGTGACTTTATTTTGCATTCGTAATCTATTTGGTTTATTTTTGCAATTCAGCACTTTTGAGATAATGACGTTTGAACTTAATTCTATGAAGACTACTTCACTATATGACATGATATATTATTGTTTTTGCTGGTGTATTTTCCCATGGATTCTGGGTATTTGGTTCCGGGACCGTACACTCCCCGTACTCGCGTACTAAATCCATTCATGTACCAGCTTCCCTTCTCAATCAACAGTAGTTGATGAAAATTTTGGTCTCTTGTGTATTGTACATTTGCTAAAATCGGGTGGTCGAAAAGGGAGACGAATCACCCTTTTGTCCTGATTCGGGTTCAAACTGTCTGTTTGACCAGAACAAACGTCTCCCGGTTTTGTGGAAATGATGACCCGGGACAAATAGAAACCACGACGCGGAAACGGGACTGAGACGCCTAATGAAATATTGATGAAGGACTAGACTAATGGCAAGGAAGGAGGGGACTTACACGAGGCCAAATACAAATTGACTTTTACCATTCTCCCCTTTTTCCCAGCATGATAAATCTTCCGATCCCACATTACTAACTTATATTTGCTAGTAGTGGAGGACAATTCGAATTTCCATTACCAAAGATTGAATTATTTTCGCCCTTGTGTATACAGTCTTTTTTCTTGATAATAATACGGTTACGGTACCATTAGATAAGCTCGTTCTTCGTTATAAAAAGAAAAATTAGGTCGAGAACTGAAGTTTTGCTCGAGACCGATAAAGAAAGAACAAAGTACAACAATATGTCATTTTAAATATAAATTATTTTTGTACATTCTGAGTATCAATTTTCCTCCTCGGCCTTTAATCCATTCAAAAAGACCAGAGTCGATATCAATTTTGAAATTGTTTATAATTTATGCAGAACGGCCTGAGGTTTAGAGGCTCTGCACGCCACAAGGGTGTGGGAGACTGTTTGGGGAAGTTAAGCCCCATCTGGCAACCCCAGCCAGATCTACATTAATTTCAGAAATGGACTAGCTTGCTTCCACTTACCATTGAATATTTTGATTTACTCAGAAGGGCCTCCCTCAGAGCGACTCCCTTGGATATGGCGTTTTAACTCGTCCGCTTTTACATTTCAGCTGTCCACTGCATTATTTCCTACTGTCGATTTATTAAAATTTACATATATTTTTATTCGGTCCGACTAATTGCGATACGAGACTTGAGAGTCAACGTGGGACTCAGCCAGATTGGGAATGCTCCTAGGGGATGCATCAGACCTGGGTCTGTAAAAGGCAACTACAAATTATAGAACGACTCAGGTTGATTGCTCAGCAACAATAGTCAATTACGAGAATTAGAAAAGGGAGACGGAAAAGTAGAAAAGGTCTGCACCAGCTAAATTAACGAAATAATGCACACTTCATAAAAAGGAAAATAATCTTAATTAAGAAGATCCTATAATAATAACGGACGACAAACAATCACCTAAAAACTGTAAATGAAATAATAATATAATTATATATTTCACACTAACAAAGAAGGTTAGTGAGGTAGTAAGGACTAAGACAATTGAAAAGGTTGCACTCTGGATATTTGTATGGTGTTTAGTGACCGTTAGTCGATAATTTTTCAGAAATCGTGAGATGCGGTCAGGTGTGACGTAGGTTTAGAAAAACATTTTCTTTGTCGTGCCAACGTTTCGATCTTTATTTAGATCATCTTCAGAGCCTGGGATTTATAAACATTGTTTAAATTTTACAAAAACATGTATTGTGAAAAAATGAATTTACACAACGCTAGAAATTTTAGATTAAAAAAAATTAAATAAATAAAATAAATTTATACAATGCTAGAAAATTTTAGATTAAAAAATGCATTTATACAATGCTAGAAAATTTTAGATTAAAAAATGCATTTATACAATGCTAGAAATTTTTTTGAATCTAAATTTTCTAGCATTGTATAAATTTATTTTTTTATCTAAAATTTTCTAGCCATGTATAAATTCATTTTATTTATTTAATGTTTTTAATCTAAAATTTCTAGCGTTGTATAAATTCATTATTTCACATTCTACATGTTTTTGTAAAATTTAAACAATGTTTACAAATCCCAGGCCCTGAAGATGATCTCAAAAAGATAAGATCGACACGTTGGCACGATAAAGAAAACGTTTTTCTAAAACCTACGTTACACCAGACCACATCTCACGATCACCGAATAATCTGTGGATATTGTTGTACAACTGAGTTTGACAGTCACAACAGATTTCGGTCTGAAAAGTCTTCGTAGTTGACCAAGTCTTGGGTTAAATTGTTGTTTTTTAAATCTTGTATTGTTATTCAACGTCAGTTTGCAGTTTAAGTATATTCTTTACTGCCTGACTTAAATGGAAATTGGTAGATCTTTGTTGTTAATGTATAGTGGAGGGTTTAGTCTGTCCTTTATTTTTTGACCAGTCATTGATAAACTTAAGGTGTTCTTGTTTGGTGGATGCCTTGTTCGAATTCGGGTTAGAAGACAGATTTGCTGTCGTAATTATGGTGTTGGGATGTGTAGGAAAGCTAGCAGTAGCAGCAGTAATAGCAGTAGATAAACAGGGTACGTCCAACAACGCTTCCTTGTTGGACGCTGGCCTATAATGGTCTCGCGACTGAGTACTTGTTGCCTAACCTCACAATTAAGGGGAATTCAGCTAATTAGGATTCCAGGATAAGATAATAAGGAGTCGGTAGAAAACGTTTAAATTTGTAAGGGATGCCTGGGTGCCATACCCTATCAGAAACCTGGGCCACATCCATGAGGGCATCCCAGAGCCACTTAGTTCCGTAGAGCGAGTCAACAACACTGAAACCTTGCAGGATCGTGGTATGATGGGTACAGAAGCTGAATTGTTGAGAAGGAACGATTTCATATTACTCGAGTGTGGGTATTGAACGTTTTCTTTTTAGGAAAGGAATCTTTCAAATACTTTTGATTTCACAAGAAGACAGGTCTGTCGGAGGATATGTGGTTGGGTGGTTTGTGAGCTTTAGGAATGAAAATGACATTTTAATACTTACAAAGAAAAGGAAAGTGAGTGGTACAAAGAATGGCATTGTATATTGAGGTTAAAAATATTGTTGCCTTATGCAGAAGGTTTCGAGGCATAGTGGAGGAGATTATCTCTTATCCAAGTGATTTTCTACTGAATTGGTGTAGTGTATTTAACATAAAGAAACTGGGAATAAATAATACAAAGGAAATGGCCGGAAAAAAAGTGTTCAACTTCTATGAACTAAAAAACGCAGATAATAAAGAACCACAGAAAATACATACGATTACCTACTGATAGCTGTTTGCCAGCTCCTTGCCATTTTATTTATTTTTAACGTAAAAAGTATGTTGGGTGTTGTTTCAACAGGCTTTTGTTTACGTAAAATATTTTTGTTTTAGTTTTTTCTCTTTTTAATCAACCCGACAAACCATTGTCAAGGGTTTTTTTTACCCCTGATATCCTTTTCATCAACAGTGTTTTGTCCTGTACCACATTTCCTCCAGAAGTGTATCTTTCCATCAACAATCCGCGATATTAGATTTGTTTTTCACTCCCCCCTCCTGGGCACTGCGCTCTCCGATTTTAATTAAAACAGAGGGGGTACATCATCAGCCAGGGTTTAAGAGGGCATTCATCAGCTACAATTTGCGGTATTTGCCCAAAAACTTTAATCATTTGTAAAGGAGACGTTCGCGTCGCTCAATCCTTCCAACACTCGTCCCCTCGGCAGTCGGCCGAATCGACAAATCTCAAAACCGGATATTGAAATGGTTTTTTGTTTAATTCATCCTTTTTTTCTCTTTTATAATGGTATACGATCTAAATTTTGTTGTCATAGGCTGAAAGACATCATTCTATCTTTCCAACGGTTGTCATAACAATTAATTAAGGTTTTTAGTTGAGATAAAAAAAAGTCAATGGCACGAGCGAACTCTATCTATCTAGCCGAAGATCGTGGGTTCGAATCCCGCTCGTTCCATTGACTTTTTTATCTCAACTAAAAACCTTAATTAATCTTAATATATTAATTGGTCAAGCGGACCACGAAATTAGTGAATTTAATGGTTTTTTTTTTTTTTTTTTTTTTTTGGCATTGACCTTTTGTCTTCAGCCATGTTTGAATTTAATGGTTGTCATCACGTTGAATTTGGATGAAATTCAAAGAAGTTAAGAATTTTTAACGGAGCCGAAGAACAAATAATAAAAATTGGCACAATATTCTCCTGTTATTCTTGAACATTTTGATGTATATGCTTCTACATTATTGGAGTTATTCTTAAGGGAAATTATAAAAAACATTAAATTCAACGAATGTTCGCAATGAAAAAATAATTGTAAGGACAAATTTGGTATACCATATTTGTATTATCTATAATGTCAACAAGAAAATTCCTATTTCATATAAATATACAGAGAGAGAGAGAGAGAGAGAGAGAGAGAGAGAGAGAGAGAGAGAGAGATAAAGATAGAGATAGGTAGATAGTTAGAGAGANAAATAGATAGAGAAGGCAGAATAGATAGATAAATAGAGATAAACATAGATAGATAAATAGATACATAGCTGGATGGATAGATTGAGAGAAAGAAAATATATAGAGATAAATATGTATACTGATACAGATAAACATAAATTATATAGATATATAGATAGATAATTTCCCACGTCTCGTTTTATGGTCACAATTTAATATAATTGAGGCAGGTAGCCCTAAAATAGGATATTTTCTCGAAGCCAATTTTTTGTAAATTTCAAAAGTTGAAATTGAACTTATAAAAAGTAGTAAACAGTAATTGGTATACAGATGTAAATTCTTTCTGGGTTCGAATTTCAGCATAGCCCTTGGAATTTTATTTGAGATCAATTTGGAATGGATATTGCAAGTTAGTTTTGACCCCTAGTAAACGACACCAAACGATTGGATGTTAAGCCCTCAGAAGAATTCTCCAACCTCACTATCCACAATGAATTTACCTTTCCCGCATCCTCATTTTTAACTAGTATATTTCAACCCAACCTAACCTATTGCAGGCGAATATTGAGCTCTCCAAGCTCTCCTCATTCTGACTCTAATGACCTTAACCTTTCATGCTTTTTTAAGTTGAACATGTTTCAACTAATTCTAACGCTACTGCAGGAACATCTTGAGCTATCCTTACTCTGACTTAAATGACATTAACTTTTCATGCGTTTTTAAGTTGCACATCTTTCAACTCATTCTAACGCTACTGCAGGAACATCTTGAGCTATCCTTACTCTGACTTAAATATTATTATGAATTGTATTAGAAAATTTAAGGTAAAAAGACTAGAGAAAAAATTACATAACTATTTAGTTACAATATTATTTATTTAAGTATTCTTNTTCATGCGTTTTTAAGTTGCACATCTTTCAACTCATTCTAACGCTACTGCAGGAACATCTTGAGCTATCCTTACTCTGACTTAAATGACATTAACTTTTCATGCATTTTTAAGTTGCACATCTTTCAACTCATTGTAACGCTACTGCAGGAGCATACTGAGCTCTCCAAACTCCTTAATATGTCTTTAACCTCACTATCCACAATGACGTTAATCTTCCAAGCATCGTAAAGTTTAACTCCTGTCTTTCAACCAATCTTAACCCTACTGGTCAAATCCTCTCCACTACGTCCCATCTAAAGAACCCTCGACGTCTACTCAAGCGACCCGAGACCTTCTCGCATAGACCGTTGAGCAACTGTGTGCCTCAAGGTGCAATACTGGCCGTAGTTTTAATTTTATAGAGTACCCGTAGTCATGTACAATTCATGTTCAAGATACAAATAAATATTTAAAAAAGATGTTTAGTAGGGCTAGTGACTGTTTTTATCAAATAAAAGAGCGCGCGTGCCAAGAATAGGTATTTAACCTATGTCTTTTGTAATAATAAGCATCCTCCGCTCCGGTCGAAGATAATTCTTCAAACGAAAAAAATGATTGATAAATAAAAGTGAATAACTCACCAGAATGTAAATTCGTCATTGTAGACCAGATTATGTTCGCCGGCCGTGTTAAAAAAAAAAAAAAATAGAGGAATTTATATCAGCTTATTTGATGGGTTAGTGGCGGTGCTTAATATTCAAAACTTTCGTTCCCAGGTAAAGGGGCCACTAATGAACTGTGAAAGGTTATGGCGTCTAATAGCCTGGAGTGTAACCCAGCCCTGGAGAAATATTGGCTTTAAATATTCCCAACAATAAATATAAGTTCTGAATCATCAATCGGGGCCATGTTCTTGCTCTTGGGTTTTATTCGTCCTTGGCCGAGATTGTTGACATTGAACAATTAGACATTAAAAATAATAAATGATGCAGTTGTAAACTGTTTAATTTAAAGTTAACTTAAAAAGCAAACAAATAGTCTAATAAGCAATTAAAAACTTTTATTTATCCAAAAATACGCTAAAAATATTTGGCAATGTTGCCCACTGATTACCAAAAAAAGCCATAATTTTCCTTCCAGCCATCATGCCAAATTTTCACGTTTTTCTGACTTGCAACAGGAACTTTCTGTTAAGCTCTCAATTATTCGAAGCAAAACAGCCGTTATTGAACATGCGAAAAATGGACGTTGGGTATAGAATTCTACCTTATTTGAAATAAAAATGACAATAAATTATTATTTATTTACTATTATTTTATTATTATTAACACGGGTATTTCGTATTTCCGTTTCCTTTTAGAATATATGCATGCATTTACATATTTTTTTCTATCTCTTTTTAGCACTTCCACTAAAATTTTCTAATGAGCTGTTCATTATAAATTCATTTTTTTTACATATAATCATTACTATTAACACATACATATATCCAATTTTATTATGATATCTATTACCGCTTTCTCACTGATCTCTCTCTCTATCTATCTATCTCTCTTTCTCTCTCTCTCTCTCTCTCTCTCTCTCTCTCTCTCTCTCTCTCTCTCTCTCTCTCTCTCTATCTCTCTGTATCTCTTTATTTATTTATCTGTCTATCTCTATCTCTATCTATCTAATACGCTGCTGCTCTAACCACTTGACCTATCGTGACATCTATCTATATATCTCTATATATCTACTATCTAAAGGTATCCATCAAAATTTGATTTTTGAAACCCCAACTGCTATGTGCTTATCTTTTTATTGTGAAATAAGGATAATAATTTTTTAATTAATTTTTCAAAAACATTTGAACACGAGGATAATAGAGAGAGATGGGCTTATAATCAATTTTGTCTAGTTTATTGTCTTTTTTAAATACCGGTGGGACAACTGCAACTTTGATGTTCTGAGGAAAACACATGAACAGACACTCAGATTAAAATTATTTATTTATTTTTTATTTATCTATTTTTTTACGAGAGTTCGCAACAGCAGAGGTTATATCAACCCTCGGGGTGCCGGTGGTTTTGAGAAAAGCCCATTTGTAAGTATGTCGAGTTCGAACGCAGGGCCGCTGGATTCGAACCCGGGACCTTTACCTTACAGTGGATGAGCGCCGTGTCAACGCATAAACCGTTGATGCCACCGACGCCCCCTCAGATTAAATATATAAGTCAATACCGGTGCAATGTACTCGGCTATTTCTTTAAGCAGCACTCTATGCCAAGAGACTTCATTTTTTTAAGAGAATTGATACAGTTTAAAATTTCAATTTCACTTATGGGAAGCATAAAAAAACTGTTAAAACTGTTATTGATAAGCTTTTATTCTGTGTAAAATGGATTGACTGTCTTTACGTAATTCTCTCACTACGTTAGTAAAATAATTTTTAAATCCATTTTGCAACGTTTTCAGAATCTTTTGTAATATCTCTGTTTTCATTATTCATTTCTTTAACAGCATTATTTTTGCAATTTTCACCAGTAAATTCATTCACCACTTTCCACTGTTTTCTGATTTCACCGTCATAATTTTCAAATTTATAGCTATAATATTGTTTATAAGGTTTGTTTAAATTATATTTAACTCTACTCTATTTTTGAGGGCTTCTTTAAGTTTTAAATTATTAGAAAACATTTTTGTTTGTTTTTTCATACAAAATATTTTCCTTTTAATGTATTGTAATCTTTTTTCGAAATTCAGAAAAATACGTTTTTATTGTTTTCTGGCAGACTAGAAACACATGAATTATTAATGTAAATTCTCACTTTGTCTAGAAACAATTCATTCTTCCGAGGGGCATTTACTTTCATAAACGAAATCCCGTTGGTCATTTTGATAAAATTTAGTAATGTGGGAAATGAGAAAATTCTATTTGAAAATGATTTTCTTTTCCTATAGGCGATTTTATCTCACTAATTTCCAAACATATCATCAGTGACTTCTACATGAATGATATCCGGAATCAGATCAAACTTAGAATATTTGGTAAGTCTAATAAATAAATAGTCAATACAAGTTGCAGAATTGCTACTTATTCTGGTTGGTTAGATTATCAAACTTTCTAACCCGTACGAGTTCATTAAATTCAAACATTCAATCAAAGTTTAGTTCCTTCAAGTAAATTTAAATTGATGCCTCCAATTACAATTAGATTCTTGTTTATAGTTTTCAAAAGATCTTCTCTTAAAGACTCACTTATTAATACAGGAATATAATAAATATAGTACATGAATGGTATCTATCGATTCCCAGTATATTTAAGGTAATAGCTTTTGCTATAATACTGAGCAAAACACATCGTGATCTTAAGATTACAATAAAAGTTTGTTTAAAAGTCAAATCTATATTAATAATGCTTGATACTCCACCCTCTATCTTTTCAGGAGTACATTGAAAAACTATTATATCCTTCGATAAAATAAATTCAAAGCTCATCTTCATTGGCACAGAACTCTGATAATATTATATCTGACAATTCAATAAAGTTACTTTTTAATTCTGCAAAAACTTTAGCCATTTTGTTAAATGGTTATGGGGAAATTTCGTAAATTTAGTGATAGAGTTTAGATTGTCGCTTAAAAAAGAACAAAAAAAAAAACAGTATTGCCAGAAAAAGAGTAGGAACAATACTGCGCCCACCCAAATTTACGCTTTTGCTCTGAAGCACCTTTGGATAATGTAGGATTAAATAATAAACTGAAAATGAAAAATGTTATTTTTGGCTAATATAACAATCGATACTGGTTGAATAGCGATAGTGGGGTGAAGAGCCGAGTTGGAAATAGAAGATTCCAAAGAATAGATTGGCGCCAAAAAATCAGTGTTGCCAATACACGTACAAAAACAGAGCCGGAAAAAACTGCGCCCGCCCTAAACTCACGGCATTTCCTTATAACCTTAAACAAAATTGCTAAAGTTGGCTCTGAAGCAACTTTGGACAACGTAGGGTTAAATAATAAACTGAAAATGAAAAGTTATGTTTGGCTAATCGATACAGGATGCAGTGGTTGGTTACAAATAGAAGATTCCAAAGATTTTAGATTGGCGCTAAAAAATCAGTGTTCCCAATACACTAACAAAAACAGAACAGGAACAATACTACGCCCGCCCTAAAATTACGGCATGTTTTGATAACGTTAAACAAAATTGCTAAATTTTGCATTGCTCTGAAGCAACTGAAGCAACGGCAAGATAGGGTTAAATAGTTATTTATCTGAACCTTTGTATTGTCTTCTGAGAACCGCTTAATTGTAAGAACTTAACTTCCCATAAATCTCAAGATGTCACAAAAGTCACTTAATATGCACATGTAGGTTGAAAACGTTGAACGTTGCCCTGCGCCGGCTGTTTTGCATTACATTTCTTCTATAACTGCTGTTTGACGGTTGCTTCTCCCTGGGGATTTTATATAAATATTATAATATAGATATAATTTTTATTATATAACCGAACTGTCTTCACGTGCAAGATGAACAGTTGAGGATACCTCGAGATATATCTGAGAGTCATGAATAAAATATATCTGCAATTAAGTTTAATTAATTCGAGTACTTGTTAGAGCAATGAAAACTAGTGTTGTATGATAATTGGCTGTCCGAAAACGGAATACTTTATTTATTTTTCCTCGGTCCACTGCGAATGCGCAACTCGCACCCCACTTAGCATTAAACCTAACCCTTTATTATGTTGGTATAATTAAATATTTTCACCATTATTCATCTAGCTGAATTATGGCGATATAGCGATAAAAATTACAATTTACAATGGGAATCGGTATACAACACGAGTTAGAAAATGTAGGCGTGGAGGCAGATCCTGGACTTCGGGCCGGTTCTTGATCTCGCTTTTTATTTTTTTCCCTCCTTCTTTTTCAACCTCGTTCTTTTTTCTCCCTATTAAGAAAAGAAAAAAAGTCACAGTTGTGAGCCCCCTCGTGCACTCACCTTACACACCGGTCGTTCTCACAAAATTGATACCAATTATTACTACACGGGCATGGCCGCTTCGAGCTGGAGGATAATAAATCAAATAAATTCTTCATTCCTTGATTCTTTTTCCTACTTTTTCTTCTTGACGGCAGTGAAGAGGATTTGTGACTTAAATCTCGTCATTGTATTTTGACATCTTTGACGGAGCAGCACGATCCCTTAGGACTTTTACATATTTAAGCACCCGTATATATCCGGACTTTGATGGTGGTAATTGTTATATTATGTATGGATCCTCCACCGCATTTGTGCTTTTAAGGACAAATAAAACGGTCTTTTGGTAAATTTTATATTTCGAAATCAAATATCCTACATTTAGATGTTTTTTACGAATAATTTTCAAAGAATACTCACGGAAGACCATGTCAAATGGTTACTATTTATTTATAAGCTGAAAATAGGAAACGAATATATCTTTTACGGTTAGAGTCAGTTCTACGTTTAGAATAAAAAAAAGTGGCCACCCTTAATTTTTTAAATTATTTCTTAGATAATCCATCATTGATTATCTTATAACAATATTTGGTCCGTTTTGAAAGATTAAAGTTAAATAAAACATAGGTAAAAGGGGTATTCACGATCTTGGTGTTAACCCTGTTCATTCTGTTAGGTCCTGTTAGATCGAGAAAAATGATGAAGTAGACTTGAAAGAATCGGCTCGTTAACATTGCCCGATTTGGGTACCGCGGTAGCCGAGTGGTTAGCGTGAGAGACTCTCGGCTCATAGACGCCGCGTTCGTGGGTTCGATTACCACCGTCGCCACATACAAGAATTCGTCACCATGGTTAATATGCATAGATCATAAGGCAAAAAAAAAACATTGCCCGATCTAACAAGCCAGGGCCAATGTTAGATGTCAGGTGGGAAATGTAGTCACATTACTATCCGTTAGGGCGTAGGTAACCAACATGGCAGTCATGAATTTAACAGCTGTTTTTTGTTTACACGTATTTTTATTCTTAAATACGCATGAATTAAATCAGTCTAATACATTTCTTTTGTTAATTTCTGACCTGTCCTTATACTCTCATTCATAATAGATACATCCCTTATCCTATAAAGTTGTAGTCTGTTAGACTTTAGGATACAGGTTAGGTATGTCGGCACGAATTGAAGCGTGCCGTTTGTTATTACTTTTCGAGTGCATAGATGCAATTTGAATGAAAGAGTTGATTAATTTTCCTTCTTTATTAACTTCCGGTATCTTACAATTTAACACAAAACAAACAACAACAAGCCTTCAAGGACTGTTATAGCTTTATTTTTTATTCTACCAATCGTCCCGCGCAGCATTGCGGGAAAAATAACGTTTAACATGCTAAGAAAAAAAAAGGGGGCATTCATGATCTTACTGGACATTTCTCTATTCGAGTTAACACGAGTTAACATCTTACAAACATCGTGAATACCCCTAAAATCTCCCTCTTGCATTTAAAGTTGGATTTTGTAAATAAATCTTTGAACAGTCAATCTCTTCTTTGTTGGCTTTTGTGTAAGTTGTACCATTTTTAAATTCCTGTGGTTTGATTTTTTTTTTTAAATGGAATTTTATAAATGTTAAATTTGTTTGAGTGATTGTTTTACGTGATACAGATTCGGCTAGAATCATTGCACTGTTGGGAAATGGAAGAAGCCAAGCGAAGGTAGGTGGTCCAGGGTGGTCAACATTCCCAGAACAACTGTCCGAAGTGTCTTCAATGATCATGTTCCTATCAAGATACTGGACGTAAATCAAGAAAGCGTGGATCAGGTCGCCAGCGTGTCACATCTCAGAGAGTTGATTGTTTTATTGTTTTGAATGTACTCCGTAATCGATATAATACAGCTGTTGGGATCAAGCGACGACTTCAACAAGTTATAAATGTTTATGTCAGTTTACGCACTGTAAGGCGAAGACTGCCATTGGTCTTAAGACCATTCTTCATTAAGACCAACCTTCTGGCAAAGCACGGCAAGGTTAAGTTTCGCAAGAAATCACGTCAATTGTTCTGAGCAAGAGATTGGACTAAATCTTGTTTTCGGATGAATGCAGGTTTTGTTTGACGGACTGAGAGATAGTTGGGAGAAGAGCCGGAGAGCGATATAACCCCGCAACTTCTTCAGTCCGGAGAAGCTATGGAGGTGGTGGTGTTATGGTTTGGTAACAGGCATTCGTATGGAAGGTCGCACAAACCTGAACTTTCATCGACAGTTACCTAACAGCTGAGCGATACATTGATTATCTGTTATCAGAATAAATTATTCCTTATATGTCATTAAGTGGCGACGGTTTAAGTTTTATGCGTGGCAATGCAAGGCCCTACCAGCTAGATCGTTGGTGTCTTCTTGGAACGGGATTCAATTCAATGTTTGGAGTGGCCAGCATGCAGTCCCGTCTTAAACTACCGAATACCTTTGGGACGAATTGTCAAAGAGGGTAAAAAATCGCCCAGTAATGCCAGAAAATTTACAGGACTTGAGAATGCCGCTGCTGGAGGAGTATGAAAACATTCCAAAGCACTATATTCAAAATCTCATAAATCATAAAAACGATGTCACGTCGAATGCAAGCGGTAATCAGCGTAAGAGCAGGAAACACATCATACTGAAATGAATATTTTCTTCATCGTTTCCACAGCATTTTTGATAAAATTATTTTACTCAGTTTAATGTTTTATTTATTTAATTTTTTGGTTAGCTATGTCTTATATTTTTCTTTAAAATATCCTGCAAACAACAAAAAAATTATAGAGAGGGATCGATAGAGAAATATTGACAGAAAGTGTGTAGGAATGCGACTCTATATGAGAAAAATATGGAATATGAGGACGCCCTGTTTGGATTATTGGAGGAAACAGATTTGATTTATTTTATATAGTTATACAAAACAATGATAGTTTTATGCCCCTAGCATCTGTTGAGAGTGAATGTATTTATTAGCGAGAATGTAGTGTGAGAGGGGTGATTGAATATAGTGGCCCATCGACCCTCAATTAGGTTAGTTATATAATAGTAAAGGGTGATAGAGGAATATCGAGCCCTGACGGAGTGAATGTCATTTAAATATGAAAGAACGTGTTTAAGAATTAATCAGAGTGTGACTGAAATTAGGAACTGATTGTAGTTGGAGCTGCAACCTAGCTGTTAGTGAATGAACGGTGCAGCGATGTTTCGGAGATTTGATCTTAGAATTCCGTTCTTGAAGACAGGGAAGGTCGCGGTAGGCCTTCCATTGTGGACGACGACCAACTCAAAACGTTGATTGAAGAAAATTCACGTAAGGTAACACGGGGAAATTGTAGAAGAGCATAGTTTTGACGACTCAACCGTTGTTAAAGCAAAAAAGCTCGACTTGTAGGTATCGCATGAACCGAAGCCCAAAGAAATCGACGCTTCGAAATTTGCACGTCTTTTGTACAATAACAGGAGGCGTACAGGTCAGTGGTTGGACAAGGATGAAGCGCGTCAACACTTGGCGAAACCAAATCTGCACCCAAAAAAGGTTATGGTGACTCTTTGGCGGTGTGCTGCTGAGACTGTTCATTGAAATTCCCTTATTATGGTGAAACTATCATAGCAGAGAAATATTCCTACGAAATTGACAAAATGCACTGGAAACTGCAACGTCTTTGTCCAGCATCGGTAAGGGGCAGATTCTTCTTCAGGATAACACCCGACAACATATCGCAATGCCCTCCATATTCGCCCGACGTCTCGCCTACAGATTTCCACTTTTTTAGGCATTTTGATCACTTCTTGAGGAAATAAATTTTTAGAGAACGCGATGAAGCCGAAAACGCCTTTCAACTCTTTATTGTCAGTTGAAATAAAAAAAATTTATGTCAGGGGGAATAAAAGTGCTTATTGCACGTTGTGCTGGAAAATATTCCCAATAAATTTATTTATTTTATAAAAAGTAAAAGTAGTTTTGACTGCCTTTTCAAAACCTCCATTATTTTTTCACTGGCCCAATAGAATTTATTTGAGAGATTCTCTGCTTGATTTTAAATTTGGTAGTTTGTAATTAAAGCAGCACGAAGGCTCGGGCCGGTGACGGCCATTTTCGGCGGTTTCTTCATTTTTCTTCCCTTTTTGTCCTTTTCTCCCACCGAAGAAGTGGATTAGCCCAGTCTGTAGTTAAGTTATTAAAACCGAGAACGTGATAACGGCCTTTCGTGGAAAGGGAAACGAATCCAATCAGGGGCCGGCGAGTAAAAACACGAGACGCCTTCCGAGCCGGGGCGAGGATTTCAAAAAAGGGCGGCAGTAAAGCGTTGATTGGATATTGTGACGGGCGGTCTAATGAGCAGTTTAAATAAAACGAATGTTCGGCCATCTTTCGACCGACCTCGGCGTGTTTACAGGCCTGATTGGCCGCAGAGGTAGAAAGTCAAATAGTCTGCAAACGAGTGGGGCAGAGCGGAAAGCGGACGATCATTGCCTCCAAAAGAACTGAAGTCTATTAGTAAAAGCAAGATTTTTTTGTCAAATATACATTCAGCTTTAAAAAAAATTTAAAAAAAGGAAAATCTATCGAACATATTCTTTCATAAATCAACTCCAGGAAAACGTTTTAATAGTTTTTTTTCATAGATGGCATTAATCATTATTTATTTAATCAATTAAAGCATACAGAACAGGTTGCTTGTAATTAGAGATGGGAAAACCGTCTGCTTTTAAGGAATGTGCCAAATCTAACTCAGTGAAATGAATCAGCACTTTTTCGTAGCTCACCGTTCGCGCTCACCAAATTTATCTTAACAGTTTTTCACTTCGATATTTCGTTCACCTGTTGTACGATGGAAATATTTTTTTAAATTAAAAAATACACATTTTGTTAAAAACTCATAGAGCTAATCTTCATTTCTGTAAATATTTTCTTGTAACTGGGTTTAACCTGTACAAAAATAAGAAATGCTGAACGGGGTAGTAGAATCACGGAGTGTTGAAACTTGAAACGGGCGTGAGCATAGAAAGGCGAACTTTGAAATCCAAACGGCCTCGACCGGGAGTTGAAAATCAAGTGCGCGAAGAGCTGTAAGATGGAAGATCTGTAGGAGTGAAGAGCTGTACGAGGGAAGAGGTGTAAAGAGAAGACTTGTAGAAAGGAAGAAATGAAGGATGGAAGAGCTGTAAGAGGGAAGAGGTGTAGGAGGGAAGACCTGTAGTATCGAAGAGCTGTAGGAGCGAAGAGCTGTACGAGGGAAGATCTGCAGAAGGGAAGGCTTGTAGAAAGGAAGGAATGTATAATGGAAGAGCTGTAGGAGGGAAGAGGTGTAAACGGGAAGACTTGTAGAAAGGAAAAATTGTAGGATTTAGGACAGCTGTAAGATGGAATAGATGTACAACCGAAGAACAGTAGGAGGGAAGATCTGCAGGATGAAAGAGTTGTAGGAGCGCAGAGCCGTAAGAGGGAAGAGTGGCTGAAGGAGCAAACGGGGTGACGTCACTTGTCAATTTACTTTGTGCTGGTAAAAACAAAATTCAATATTGATCTGCAATAGCTGAAGGGTGATAGTAAAGTGGTGGAGGTAGAACTACCGTTTTTTTCTTTTTCAAAGCGGTTCTTCGCCCTCAGGAAAGTGAGTGAACTCTTTTGATCAGCTCGCGATTGGAACCATAATCTCTAATTGAAATACAATATATGAACACAAAGCAAGCCAAAAATGATATAACCGATACAATGAATAGTAAGGAGCGTCGGTGGCCGCAAGGGTTAAGGCGGTAACAAGGCGCTCATCACTGTAAGGTAAAGGAGGTAAAGGTCCCCGGTTCGAATCCCGTGGCCCTGAAACACAGCATCCTATGACCTCGCTATTTCTAACCTTTGCATGTCCTGCACCTTACCTTCTAAGAATAACATTTTCTAGCCATCTTTCCTCAAACTATGGATTCCCAGATTTTTCTTATTTTCTAATTCTGACTGGAGTTGTCTTGACCTCTGCTCAATTCCCTGACAAGGAAGATAGACAAACTTGATCGGCAACTGCCAAATTACAGGTTCATCACCTCGCAGCCACACAAAAAATCTCACAACTTTCAATAATATTTCTCTTTCAGCTCCATTTCTTCTCTTATTTTAGTTTTCTTGTCTCATCTTGACTGCGGGGAACGTTTTCTAAATATCCATTCTTCTATATTGATTTTCTTCACTCTCTCCCTTGCCAGCGAGCAAACCTTCAAGCGTTTAGCTTCCAAGTTTTGAGATTTATTTTTGAAAAACAAAAGCGCGGAGGGATGAGGAGTCGACGTCAAACGAATTTAAAGCTTTAACCTAGAATTATCCCC
This sequence comes from Cimex lectularius, assembly GCF_000648675.2. Classification (NCBI taxonomy): domain Eukaryota; kingdom Metazoa; phylum Arthropoda; class Insecta; order Hemiptera; family Cimicidae; genus Cimex; species Cimex lectularius. Next base: position 1,230,256 of record NW_019392670.1, on the reverse strand, counting down.
GGCTATACCACTCGAGAGATAGCGGATATTATATAGTTTCCCCCATTTGCAGAAAGTGGGGAGTAAAATGTCTCTATATTGGGCAAGGCCTCGATATAGCTTGAGATTAGAACAAACCGCGTCCTGTTTGTTTTCTTTCAAAGCGCAAACAATTTCGAAAGAATAGTGATAGAGAATGAAATATGGTCTGTCGTTAACATTGCGATTCGCCAGCTCTCATGGACTGTCCCAAATCAAAATATCCCAAACCAAATCCTAGTACGATCGAACTTCAAATTCACGCAGTGACAAATCGGACTAGAATGATTTACTCTGAACTGCTTCATGATGCAAAATGGACGTCGGTGCAAAAATGTGTGTACTACTTATTGAAAACGGTCAGTTTTAAACCGAATACTTTCGACGGGAAAAATATTCACATGATTCATCCACCTGAGAAATGTGATTATACGTTCATGAGTTCGTGTGTGTGTGTGTGTGTGTGTGTGTGTGTGGGCGCGCGCCTAAATTTCTTTACACTTATATTATATTTTACTCGGCCCGAATTTGGAAAATTTAACAATACCTTTAATTCGGGATGTAACCTTTGTATTTTTTGTGGAAATATGATAAATTTTAAGCAAATCTTACAACTAGACCTATGAATTTTACGCATATATTCGCTTCATCGCGTAGACGCTTTCCAAATTAACAAACTAAATAAAATAAAATCTTTAAGCGGTCTTCAAACATTAGAGAAACGGGAATATAAAAAAAACATATATATAAATTTCAAATAAAACGTATTTGTTTGTTTAAACTGTAAACAATAAAGTAAATCAATAAATAGGCCATTGATATGAATAATTGTTAAGGCCAATTCTACTTTCACTTGTTTTCCATTTTTGTTTTGTTATGCTGTAGAACATTCATGAAATAATGGAATTTTGACATATGTCAAAATCTGGGAAGACCTTTGAATCTCATGTTGCCAGTGAGAGTTAGAATTTGGTCGCTACAACCACTTTTACATTCAATGGAGAAAAAGAGAGAGAGAGTGTGTGTATGTGTGCGTGAGAGAGAGATATCGAAAAGGGATGAGAACGAAAAAAAGAAAGATAAAGCGCAAGTTGGATAGAGAGAATGGGAAAGAAAGAGGGGAGAGAGAAAGCGTGAGAGATAAAAAGATATAAGTATATATTTAAAGAGAAATTAGGGTAGATGGACAGATAGAGAGACAAAATTTCATTACCTATTTTAAAACTCAATGTTAACATGGAAAAAGAAAATAACCCAACGATACCTTTTCAACCCGATTTGTATTCTAAATTCTGTAAAAGGAATGCAGAAATTTGGACAACAGGAAAATGCCCCGTTTCTACCCTCCCGATAAACTTTCAAAGGTTAGACGGCCGGACGCCTTGGAACAGGGAGAGAAGGAATTTGAAACTTATCGTTTTAAAACGTATCAAATTAACTCTTCGCTTGTGTTTTGAGACGGTCGCCTGAATTAGAGATAACATCTACAGAAAGGGAGAGAGCGAAAGAGACGGGTCGAGTTTATCTTCAACTCCCTACCCTTAAGGTCTTAAGCTGAAACTTTATTGCTTAGATTACTTACAGTTGACACCTACGGCCTTCTCTGATCACCGTTAAAACGCCCAATGCCTGTCCCTATCAAATATCCGCATCCAATTGGCAAATTAATAATACCTAAATGAATATTTATCGCTCTTACAGACGTGGTCATAATTGAAATACGATATCTTTCTTTTAAGCCAATTTCGTATTTTTAAACCATTGGTAATGCAGTAAGTAAAATTATTTTATTTGAAATTTCAACTGAAGCATTTTGAATGTTGTTCTAATTTGACTCTTAGAACCAATAGATTTCTCTTCTACAGAGAACTAGGCCATTCAAAGATATTTTTTGACTTAACCTATAATAGTAAGTAAAGTAGTCCCACCATAACCTAAGTTGGTTCTTTAAATTTAAGTTTAAACTTATCTACCTTGCTTACTCTCCCTCTGAGATATGGTTCTATAGTGTGCTCATTGTGTATTTTCTCTGCGAGGGACGCCTTTCCTTTTTTGGCCGAGTAATCCACACTTTCAGAGATTCAGATTGTCTATTTGGGAACTAAGAGAGGTTTGAGAGTGTCTTAGACTACAAAACCAAATTTGTTTATTGTTCTGATCTGTTTAGGAAAGCGCTGACATTCAATGTGAGGTATTAAGAGCCAAAGAGGGTTCTCGGGATAGAAGAGTTTATAAACAGACAATAGGGTTAGGATAAATTAAGATAGTTGTAGTCGTTGTGGGTAATGACATAGTAAAGAGCTTTGACAATTTTCCAAAGACTTTTGATAGGAAGGATTGGTGCGTTGGATATTGGATGATTTAGCGGAACCCCACAGTTCCGTACATCTAACGTGGTCGCTTGCCTTGTGCGTGTTAGTTGAGTTTTGACGGTCGAAAAATATTTGCGTTGGAATTTTGATAGATGCTTGGATAGGATTCGGGTTAGCGGACAAAATCGCGGTATCACGGATTGTAGGTGGTGGGTCAACGGTATAGATATTATACAGGATCGGACCAAGAATGTTCCCTTGTGGGATGCCGACTTGTATCAGTCTGATTTCCGAGAGATCATTGCCGTTCCTCATCCTGAAGCAGGGGCTGTTTAGATAGGATTTCAGGATAAGATAATAAGAGATGATTAATTGTTTTATGTTTATCAAGCATGCCCGGGTTCCAAACCATATCAAAAGCCTGAGTTACGTTTAGGAACACACCCAAGCAATAATTTTTGTTCTCTAGTACAGATGAGATGTGTCGACGACTCTGAAACCTTGTTGGATTCTCGGATTCTCGGTCATAGAAGTTTTAGGAGTTGTACAAGTCTCCTGTTAAGTCGTTGTCCCTCAAGTCTTTTGTGCGGATTCCACGTCGTCTGTCTAGGTATAACTAAGTATCTGAGTTGAGTGGAAGTCGGAAGCTTCTTGATGTACACTGGAGTTGTTTTTTCGATGTAAATGTACACTGGGAACATTTTTCTTCAATCCGTCTAGTCGTCCACTTTTACAAACAAGTCAACGTTTAAACTAACTTAAAAGTCAACTTTTACAATAGTCTCTGATAAACTCAAGGTGTTTTTGTATATTGGATTCGGGTTAGGGGAAGGAATTGTAGTGACATTCATAGAGGTGCTGATCGTAGTGTGGGTTGTGTAAGAAAGTCAGCAATGTAAATGGTAAACATTATGGGACCAAGAATGCTTCCTTGTAGGACGCCGGTTTGTATCGGTCTGATTTCTGATTATTGTTGCCGCACCTCACTCTGAAGCAGAGGTGAGTGAAGTAGGATACAGGATAAGGTTATGAGAAGTGGGTAGAATCATTTAACTTTATGTTTGGTGTCTGCCTACCATACCCTACGAAAAGCCTGTGCTATATCTAGGACCAACCAAGCAATACTTTTTGTTCTCAAAAGAGAAAGAAATGGTGTCAACGACTTAGAAACCATGCTGGATCGTAGAATCACGAGTACTGAAGCTGAATCGGTGAGAAGGGATAACCATTTTTAAAGGAGTCTTTCCAGGAACTTGGACATCATAGGAAGAAGGGTCTGTAGTAGAATATGTAGTCGGGAGATTTGTGAATTTAAGGAATGAGAATGACTACGGAATACTTCCGCAAGAGAGGTAAATGAGTGATATGCAGATTGGCATATATTTTGGTTAAAATTGCAATAGCCTTCTGAAGAAGGTTTAAGAGTATAATGGAGGTAATTAGGTCATGTCCAAGAATTTTCTGTTTCGGGTTTGTTTAGGCCGTACACATATTTAAGTCCAGGTATAGTCCTAAGTATCTGACTTGGAAGTCGATAGTTTGTTGTTGGTGGTGTTCAGTACTTTCATCTTAAACTTTAAACCTTTCTTGGCTAACTTTGCCCCGGGCAACACCAAATTTAGCAAATTTGCAAATGCTTTGTGAATCCCATGTTTATAACTATCCCTTTCTTGCCAACATTTGTAACAGAGTAATGCCAACTTTGGCAATTTTGTTTAAGCTTAGCAGGAAATACTGTGAGTTTCGGCGGGGCAATGTTGTTTCTGCCCGTGTATTGGCAACACTGATTTATTTGGCGCCAATCTAAACGCTCTATCACTCAACTCAGATGATTTCGCTCTACCCTTTTAATAGAATTGCTAATGTTCGCCTTGCTCTAAGACAACATTAGGCCATAAAATGTTAACCTCTAATCAAGAGGGACATTTGCACTGGTTTCATGTTTCACTAAAATTTACTTTATTATCTATTTACCATACGCATAGCATTCCTCTGCAACCACCGGAATCACCAATCATTGGAATGTGTTACGACATAGTCCTAGTAACAGACACATCCGATACATCTAACCACACTAAACCCTTCAAAAGATGTCATAGTGAGTTTGACAAAGTTACCCACACCTATTATCTCATCCTGAAATCCTCCCTCTCGGATCGCTGTTTCAAGATGAAAATGGGTACTGAATTTTCAGACATCAAGCCCATCCAAGTCGGCGTTTCCCAAGGGAGTATCCTAGGACCCAGGGGAATCCCCTACCCAGTTTTTACCGCAGACAAACCTACATATTCTATCACCCAACTCATACTTAGTCAGTCAATCAGAAAAATAATAACTCCCGGGCAATTATATTTTTTTACGCAAACCAATAAAATAAAAATAATATTATTTTGAATGTTATTGCCTAATTAATAATTTTATCAAAGATTGCACGGAAACTCTTTTTGACTTAATGGTATGTCCACCAACTATCTGAAATTGTGTAAAATTGAAAGTGGACGAAACATATCCAATTGGGTATTGGAAATAGTCAAAAGTGTATTCTGCTTTTTCGACCTCGTCCTCATCGTTGGCCGATTATTACAATCCCTGGACGCGTATTAAACCTGACTCCAGGTGTGAAATTCCCACGGAATAGCGTTGCGATTCAAATTTGTCCATTCCAACCGCCCTCCATTGTACGGGGACGGTGACCAGGTGGGATGTATGGGTTGGGACCCGACAAATTATCGCCAGCGAGTTTAATGGGCCGTGTTTCAACTTGTGCTGCTTGATCGCCGGTAGAGAGACAAGAGGCCTTTTTGCCCTGAATGGTGTGGCCAACTTGCCAAATGGCAAATGGACACAAGTGGGAGATAATCGATTGATCTTAAATCCCAGAGGAATAAGAATTTATGCTTTTAGAACGACAAGAAAGGCGACATGTTGTGGATGATCAAATACACCTCTTATAAAAAAATGAACCCCAAATGAAGTCTGACAAATATGGAGAAAATAGCAAAATATTTATTTAGCAAATAGCTTTTACAAATTTTTCTATTTTTACTAGAGATCAATTTTTTCTTTTTTATTAATTTTATTACCATCTGTATAAATGAAATAAATCATGTAATGCGATTCATACATAGTTCAATTCTTTAGATTTTATCGTTTATATACATCCTGAGGGGCATGGGGACATAATGTTGGGCATGTATCGAGATGTTGATCGGGGGTAGAATGTGTAAATAGTTTTGCATGTGGAAAGTTGAAATTAGATTTTTAACGAAGGGTGTATTATCATAGTAAAGTGTTATCACCTTACTGTAAAGGGTTGTGTGTTTGAAACGTGTAGGGAGCTTTGATGATAATTTTGAGGACTTGGGGTTCGAAGTGCTGAATTATTTGGAAGTTGGAACCTTCCATAGTTCCAAATCGGTTTCTGTATGGAAAAATTCGTTTTAAAATAAATTGTTGTAGAACTTTTTCTAGAATCGGTAGAAGACTGATGGGCTATAGGAAGTGGTTTAGGTTTTCAGGGTCATATGGATAACGTAATGTTGCCAGGAAAGAGGGGATTAGGTAGTTGTGTGAATTGAATGCATTTCTATCTATGTTTCTAACAAAATCTCTCTCTCTCTCTCCCTCTCCCTCTCCCTCTCCTTCTCCTTCTCCCTCACCCTCTCCCTCACCCTGACCCTCTCCCTTTCACTCTCTCTCTCTCCCTCTCCCTC